>NC_141051.1:18839061-19141561 GCF_041138505.1 Cibotium barometz
CAAAAATGACACCCTTTGAAAGCTTGAAGAAAGAAAAGGAGACAAGCAAGGTAGGTCATGCTATGGATTTTTAAAGGTGCATTCCAGATAGAAGGTTGCTAATAGATAAGGCAAAGTAGTATGTAGGAGAGAAAGATGTACAATGGTGGGATAAGTTCTTTGAACAACAAGAAGAAATACTTGAAAGGAATATCAATAGCTCATGGCATCTCACTAGTTCTTTTTGGTGGTAAACTATTGCTTAAAAAACCACTTATTTTGTGAGCACCAATTTCAATCATGATTCCAGTAGAGATTAACAAACTTCTTTATAAGGAAGCAAGAGAGATTGACAAACTTCTTTATAAGGAAGCAAGAGAGAGAGAGCTAGACGATCAAAGGAAAGGTGATTAAGACTTCAAGAGATGTGGAGTGGTGATCCGTAAGACATAAAGGAGGTACCCTTATTTCTACCCTGCTTGAGGATGATGCTTTAAAACATCCATTCTAGATTGGAAAGGTACTAACTACTAATAAAGATGGAAGTAGCTAGCATACATTGTCACTAAACAATGCATCGGATAAGAACAACTCGTGAATCCATTTGAGAGAAAATATAACTTAGAAATGGTAAATACAGCAAAATGAAAGGAAAGCATGAGGGGACAGAACACTACTAATCTTTGAAAGATGCCAAATGTTTCTCATTTTCAGGAAATATTATCTATTTTTCCTACAGCTATGTTTTTACTTCTCCATCTATTAAAAACATGACATATTGATCAAGGCCTTTATACACACACACACACACCGTGACACACACACACACACATACATATACATGTGTGTGTGTGTGTGTGTGTGTTATTTAGTGTATCCAACACTATACCAATACCAAAACTCTATGGTTAGACATGATTAACTTCCATGTAGAAGGTTGAATATCAAGGATGTGATGATTAATACATGCACCCTAAGAGAGAGAGAGAGAGAGAGAGAGAGAGAGAGAGAGAGAGAGAGAGAGAGAGAGAGAGAGAGAGAGAGAGAGAGAGAGAGAGAGAGAGAGAGAGAGATCATTAATTTCTTCACTTCTAGATATAAAGCTTATGGTCACATTTATTCCCTTCAAGATTAATGTTAATGAAATACTTAATCAAGAATAATGTAGACACACAATGATGAGAATGGGGCATGTATTAGAATAAGCCTCTTATATAGGGTTGAGATAGATGGCTACTAGTGACATCACCGATGATGCAAAAGTTTCCCCACATTCTTTTCTCTCTACTTCTAGGCCCCATGTGGGCACTGGGATACGGGTCAACATATCCTCTTGCATTTAATGGCTTTTCCCACACATCCACTTGATGTAGGCACCTATTTGTGATAAATTCCTATAATCTTTTACATGAGTTGATTGCCTAGTCAGTGTACCCCCTTTTAACCTTAGACAATGGGCATGGGTTTTGGGTGTGGTAGATTCTTGTGTTTTACATGAGTTGATTGCCTATTCGGTGCACCCCCTTTTACTTTAGAGAATGGGCATGGGTTTTGGGTGTGTTTCCCACAAATCCCCTCTTAACCAAAATCCATGACATGCTACACCCCCCTTAGCTATGATGGCACTTTTACTAGTTATGTTTACAATGCCATGCCCATAGGTCGTACTAGTTATGATTACAATAAAGCTTCAGGGTTGAGGAGTTATGTTTAGGATGGCTTAGCTATGAAGGCCCTTGTAGTGCTCACTAGACTTTCTAGTTATGTTTACAATGCCATGCATGTATGATCACAATCCTAGGTAGTCATGTGAGGGACTCTAAGTATTTATGTTTAGGAAGATGAGGTTTTAACATGGTGGGGAAATAACCTTAGGCTACTGAGTATAATTTTTTATGTGCTTTTAATGAATAAATACCCCTTGTAAGGGTATGGCAACCTTACATATGTAGGCATTAAGAATGGATCGTTAGGATAAATGTTACCACATTAGAGTAGCAGTAGAGAAATGAAGCTAAATAAATTGATTTTATTTTTTAAAGGAAACCTCAAATTAAAATTAATATGTAAGGCCTATAGATTCCTTGTAAAAGCACCAAACTTCCATGTTAATTAGCAAGCTACAATGTAAGTGTTAGAAAAAAATCAACCTTTATTGTGTTTTCAAGGCTTAAATTTAATAAAATGTGTTAAAAATTCTACTTACATAAAAAAAATATAGGTTAAGATTTTGGTTTAAAAAGCTATAAAATGGATTAATGTGTATCTTAAGACTAGCACTAAAATGGATTGATGTCTAAAAGATATCTCCTTATTTATATTGATTAGAAATGTTTCTTTCTAGCATTGTCTAATGTCACCTATGTTGTGGTCATCACTAGCATTTTGAAGCTCCATTAGCCAATGCTAGACATTTTCACCTATATTTTTTAAACCAATATATAAATGACATTTTGAAGTATAATATCTAAAGAGATATTGTTGCTTTTATCAATGAGAAACAAAAAGAATGAGTTTAATCAACAAGTTAAAAAAGTGGCAAAGATGTTCCCCTCTCATTGTCACAAATCCTATAGACTATTTTGAATTTATCAAGGTAGCCAACATTCAATAAGCCACATAAGTTGACCAATTCAAATAATATGTTGTAGCTCTAGAAGGCATTTTCCTTCTTAAAATGTTGGATTACACCTATGGAATAAGCCGCATAAGCTGACCAATTCAAATAATGTATTTTAGCTTAGAAGGCATTTTCCTTCTTAAAATGTTGGATTACACCTATGGAATAAGCCATATAAGTAGACCAATTCAAATAACATATTGTAGCCTAGAAGGCATTTTCCTTCTTAAAATGTTGGATTACGATAGGGTTAAAGGTTTGACATTTTCATGGCATCATGAATCTTCTTTGTTCATCATTGTTCTTGTCTTCTTATATGAGGCCTTTTAGCCATGATGTCATAATGACATGTTCATCATTGTTCTTGTCTTCTTATATGAGGCCTTTTAGCCATGATGTCATAATGACATGTTCAAACAATTTTAATTCTCAAGCAAAGTAGGATTCAATACATGCACCTTTCATGAAGTCATTGGAAGTGTTTCTTGTTCACATCCAAAAGAAAAACTTTTTTTATTTATGAAGTTTTGATCAAAGAACACAAAACCCCCTTTTTAGTAATGCTTCTTGAAAATATCTCAAAAGTTAACGTTCAAGATCTTTAAGAGACATTAAGTGAATTTTCTAAATAGTAAAGTTCAAGGAACATGAATTTCATTTTATTATTTATGTTTTCATAGTAAATTGAACCTCGTATTTTAACTAGTATAAGAAAGGTAAATCTTCAATGTTATTTCAATGTAAAATATGATTCTTTTTTGGATATGTAAAGAGAGAAAGCCTAACTAAAGTGATCAAAACCCCCGTGGGTTCAACTCAAATGGACACTTCTTTTATAGTAAAGGGTTCAACTCAAATTGTGGGTTTAACTCAAATGGGCACTTCTTTTGTAGTAAAGGGTTTGTTCACATGGTTTAAAACTTGGTGCATGCACATGGAATGTAAAAGTGTCCATGCTTCAAATTTCCCCAATCAAAGAAATCCTCTCAAGTTCAGTTTTATATAATTTATAATGTGTCTCAATGATATCATAGCACATCATAATTCGTGACTATTGTGCATGGTCCACTCCAATATTTGTGGCCAAAGAAAGTGTTTTATGTTCTAGCCAAAGTCTCGCCAAAGTATGGAGATTAACATTTGAAAATGTTGTAAATATTTATAAAGTTTTAGTTTGTGGTTGTGATTTAGCATAGTTACACATATGGTTGATCATTATATCCATGGATGATTGAATGATCCATGATGTGATCGAAATTGCCATAATGCTATTGTTCCGTGATGGGTGGGCATACATAGTTTTCTTAATGGAGTAGTGAACCAAGAAGTGTGAGAATCAACAATTTTACTAGTGTGCCTGTCATGAACCACCACCAAAGACCGTGATGGCCGAGGCACACAAAATCTGCATGAAACATAAGGAGGGGCTAGGGTTGCAAGGCAATCACTCACTTTGCCTAAGCAACCCTAAATACCAAACTTGGGGGAGTGAAGTTGAGAAGGGTACGCCTTATTCATGTCCTTTCAATGTTGCTTACACTCTCACCACATGTGCTATAACAAGCACCTCCTTACACGCTTTAGCACCCCCCTTCATCCTCAAGGTTTACACTTTTATCGCATGTGCTAACTAGCGCCTCCTTACATGCTTTAGCACTCCCCTTCATCCACAATGTCTACACTTTCACTGCATGTGCTAACTAGCACCTCCTTACATGCTTTAGCAACCCCCTTCATCCACAATGTTTAAACTTTCACCGCATGTGCTAGTTAGCACCTCTTGACATGCTTTAGCACCCCCCTTCACCACCAAGGGAACATGGAACATGAGCTCTAATGTGCCATGCCAAGGTTTGCACCAAGGGAACATGGAACACGAGCTCTAATACCATGCCAAAATCAACAAATTTGCCAAGCCTACAATGAATCACCAAAGACCACAAGGGCCCACCCATTAGAGGCACACACATTTGCATGGGTTGGTTGTTTGGGAGAGGGAGGAAGGGCCCCATTGCACTTAACAAGCCCTTCATTCCTAGAAGACTTTGGCTCATGGAGAGTGAAGATGTGAGGGATACCACTATAATATTTATGTCCTTTCAAATTCCAAACTTGCACCACTTGTGGGATAAGTAGCACCTTCTTTCACACTCTAGTCGTCTTGCACCTTCCAAGAAGAAAAAAGAAGAATAGGAGGAAATGCTAATCACGGCAGATAAGGTTGAGGGATTTTTAATGTGTTTAGTTAAGGAGGATGTAGTTTTCATACATATTCACATTAGAAGATTTTGAGTATATATTATTGAATAGAGGACAATTAATTACTATGAGCTATGCCATAGGATACACAAAATTCTTCTAAATCCTAAGGTCCATACAACCCCTTCTCCATCCCTCTCTGGTTGATCCCCCCCCCAAAAAAATAAAACCTTCCCTTTTGTCTCTTCTTAATTCCATCTACTCCTTTGTTCGGTGCAACACAAATGTAGCAAGCATCACATCGAGCAAGGTTAGAAGTAATAGTAGCATGCACGCATGTGCGCACACACACACACGTACATGGAGAGAGAGAGAGAGAGAGAGAGAGAGAGAGAGAGAGAGAGAGATGGTCCAGTACTATATATGTAATAAGAGAGAGGATCTCAAAGCATATATAATTCATTCTTACAATGTTGTCTTGAAATTATCCAAAGTTTTAAGTTGCCTATGAAGGCGTAAAATTTTCACTTTGCTCTTCTAGAGATGGGTGAATGCAAAAGTTTTCTTGAATATATATAATATAGTGGGCAACCAGTGCTTGCTTGGCATGTCTTTTAAGACTCCAAATTCAAATTCCCAAACCTTCTCCTCCCCTTCCCAAACCTCCAAATTCTTGCCACATGGAAGCTTTGTGAAACTCTTCCTTAAGATAATAATATATATAAGGAAAAGAAGATAATAATAATAATAATAATATATTTGAGAACAAAAGATGACAATTTTTCAAACACAAATATCTTAAAAGACCATGATTATTATTTTCTCCAAAATCTAATCTTGTCAAGGTGTCCTTTTTCACATTTTCTTCCGTAGCATATTTAATAATCTGTAGAAAGGAAGTTGGGATTTTGTCAGATTTTTCCCATCATATTTTAGTATTGCTTCTCCAACAAGTTGAGGGTTTGTCAGCTTTGTCCCCTTGTTATCTTCCTTCTCGCTGTGCAGGAGTTTAGGGATTAAACACTACCCCATAGAAAGCCAGAAGTTTAGAGAGAGAGAGAGAGAGCCATATCAGCCCTCATGATACCTGTGATGCTGTGCTGATAAGCTGGTTGAAGCAAGCTTTTATCATTCCCTCCTGTCAAGGTCCTTCGATCTAGCATCTCCGAATGCCCAGCACATGATGCATCATCCCCCACCACATGATAGGCCATGGCCCTGTCACATATCAGAACATCAAGCATGGCAAGGGATCACAGCCTCAACATCACACCATGTCTTTCTACAGGATGAATACTGTAGATGTCAATCAGCTGTGTTTGATCTCTGACCGTATCAACTGCGGGCTATTTATTCAAATAGCAGGTTATTCCCTCATTCATCCATTCTCTGTAGTCATGGACAGGCTCCTCATCATTGAACCCAGGGACCTCATCCTGAAGCTCGAAGTAGGACAGAAATCTCAGGCCTCCATCCACCTTAGGAATGTCATGTGCACTATGCCAGTCGCCTTCAAAATGCAGCCTAGTGCCCCTAAACGCTACACCATCAAACCCAGACATGGCATCATCTCTCCTCTTGGTGTTGCTGTTGTGCAGATTACTCTTAATCCTCAAATGGAGATCCCAGTGCCTGTTCCATACAGCAAGGACAAATTTCTTGTCAAAAGTGTCGTCGTTCCGGGAGGTGCAGAGGACACTTCAGTCTCTCTGGACTGGTTCACTGCGAAGAGAAAACAGGTGTTTTGTGACCATGGCATAAGGGTCTTTTTCATTGGTCGTGGGATTCTTAGGAGATTGGTAGAAGTTGGATGCTTGGAGAATATCAGGGAGGTGCTAGAGTTGGATGAGAAGCTTGTGGACTCAAAAGACGGTCAAGGAGGGCAAACGGCTATGCATATTGCAGTTGCAAGTGGGAGGCCAGATCTGGTCCAACTGTTGCTAGAATTTAGGGCAGATGTGGAGTTGAAGAACAAGTCCGGGCAAACGGCCTTGCAGGAGGCGGCTTCGAGAGGAGAGTCATTGATTGTGGAGTTGCTGTTGGCAAGGGGTGCAAAAGTCAATGCAAGGACTGTGTCTGGAAGGACAGCTTTGCATATGGCAGTGATGGCAGGGCATGCAGATGTTGTGAGGCTCTTGGTGGAGAATGGGGCAGATATGAATGCATTTGCGGCGGAGGATAGTAAGACTGCGGTGCACATGGCTGTGGATGAGGGGAGGCATGTCTGCTTGGAAATGCTTCTGCAAAAGGGGGCAGAAGTAAATGAAAGAGGGGGAGAGGATGGGGATGTGCCTCTACATAGAGCAGTGGCAAGGGGAGATGACAAGGCTATGGAGATCCTTCTTAGACATGGGGCATGCACAGAGGCAAAGAACAAAAGAGGGAAAACTCCCAGGGACCTGGTGAGGGCTCAGGGGCAGCAAGGTCTCGTTCTCCTTGATGAGCTTATACTAGGAGATGAGTTAAGGAGAGCTTCTCGCAAAGGGAAGGTTGCAGATGTACAACAAAGCTTGAGAAAAGGGACTGTGATTGATGGAGGGGATGAACATGGGTTGACTGCCCTCCACAGGGCTGCATTCAAAGGTCACATAGCTGTTGTCCGCACACTCCTCGAAGTAGGCGCTGACTTGGAATGCAAAGATGATTCAGGGTACACTGCCCTCCACTGTGCCACTGAAGCTGGCAACAAGGACATTGTCAAGCTTCTGCTAAAGCGTGGAGCTCCTGTGAATGCTCGCACCCTTCGAGGCCGCACCGCCCTTGATCTTGCCACTTCCTTCAAGTACTCAGGGATTGTTTCCCTGCTGCATGAATGGGGGGGTTTCAGCCAAAAGGGTGAGGGAGGCTTTCCTCACAAGGGGGAGAAAGGTATGAAGGAAGAGGGAGGTCTAAGCCAAAAGGGGGAGAAAAGGGAGAAAGGTATGAAGGTTGAGGAAACTTTTTGGACAATAGCTACTCGCTTGATTCCTCCCCTCTGAAGCCTGCTAAGCTCCACCTTTAGCATTTTGATGCCTCATAGAGTTCAAAAACCATAGAATTTCTGCCATGTTTGGAGTCAACATGTGATGGTTGGAAGGTGATGAACCAAATAATCATACATATTGTTTCTGATTAATCTTTTTAAAGTGTTCTTGTACTCTCATCAAATAGCAGTTTTTTGATGGTGGGGATAGTTTGTAAAAAGGCCCTTAGGGTGGCTGTAGAACATCATAGAGTTGGACTGGAAGATTACATGCCCATCTCTAATGGGTGGTCATCATGTTGATGATGGCCACATTTTGTAAGAAGCCTTAGCATTGGTGTGAGAGCAAGTGGTCCATTGCTCCTTGCCATGTACACAAACATGGTAAGGGTATGGACCTCTCTAGGGACGATGGTTAATGAGGGTGTCTTAAGGATCAAGGTGTTATCCTTCACAAACAAACGTAATTGCTACGCCATGAGCAAGGAAGGTAAATATCAAGAATATAATCTTATCTAAGGATGTAAACATTAGCCCTTCTATAGATTATAGAGTATTGTGAATTTTGCATGATAGATACACTAACAAATGATTTAGACGCTATTATGCAGGTATTTGACTTGTTGGATCGTTAAATAATAATCAATTATACACCTTTCTATGTGCTTTCTCATTTGTTACTCAAGTACTCTATTAGGAAAATATTAGACCTAAATGTGAAAGATATGTATATTTTAGGGCAAATTTTTAAAGTTGAGTCGAACCCTTTAGATTAGTGATTGTGTTGTTATTACCCCTTATTTGTGTCCACATGACCATGAGCAAGAGAGTGATGGGGCTATTATTACTCCTTATTTGTTTCCTTGACCATGAGAAAGAGTGAATATGCTTTCATGACACACATAAAGATACATGTACAATATACTGGCATGGACCTAGCAAAGATTTTATCGCAAGAATTCACTTTGAGGGTGGAAGATTTAAAGTTGTCTACAGTCGAGAAATGTGATAAGGCAGATTTTTAGATGGATAAAAACCCTTTTTTTTTTTTAAACAAACATTTGGAAGGACTATCTAGGCTTGTCGGAGAAATAATTGATGATAGTGACTACAAGGTTTTATTTAACATGTTAGACAACATAAGAAAATTAAAGACATATATATATATATATATATATTAATAATGATACCCACGAACATATCACATGGGAGGTAATAGTTATAATTGTTTTGACAGATTTACTACTTTTGTTGGTAGGTGTACCTATGAAGAGTGATGAGCAGCTCAAGTATTAAGGAATTATAAGGAATTGTTGATGATGAGGATGGTTCGGAATTTGATGTATTGCTAACATAAGAAATAAACAAAGTTAGAAACAAAAAGACATGTTAGCAAGTTTGAATCTTAGCATTGGGGGAGTACTTACCTTAAGCTTAGCATTACTTGTGAACATGTACTAAAGAGCCAAAGGGGCTACACCACGAGCTACGAAGACTACTAAGCCATTGCTTGTTTATGGTCTCCACTCTAGACCTAGAGCTTGTAGACAATTATAATGTGATACCCATGAGTGCATCTGCCTATACTACCATGATCATGTGCATGCTTATGCTACACATTGGATCCATGCTTCCACACATTTTTGCACATTTCACCTAGGCTTTTATGCCTATTGTAATGGAAAATCTAATGAGAGTTTTTTTTTTGGCATTTTTCAAGCTTGCTGTATTCATTATTGGTAATTCTTTTGTGCATCATTGCAAGAGTCAAGCTTGCTCTATTCATTATTGGTAATTCTTTCGTTCATCATTGCAAGAGTGAGACGTATCATGCCTTATTCTTCAAATCGCACATGAAGCCCATGCACTTCATTGTTGCTTCGTGTGCGGTCTGAATAATGTCTTCTTGTTAATTGCATAGTGTTGTAAATATTAGTGCCAAAATATGAAATGAGTTTTTTTGGCCATTTTTATCTGCTATCAAATCAAGGCTTCGTCATAATTACCCTACAAAAAGTGCCTTGCACAACAAGAGCAGTGACACATTTTGAACACCATGTTAGGGCACATTGAACATGTGCATTTGAAACATGTGTCTAATTCCATGGAGGTGGATACAACTAAGAAGTATGAGTATGTTGAGGAACATTGCACCATGAATGTGGACCATCATGAGCTTGCTGAGGCAGATGAACACAGCTGTGGATGCATCTCAGTAGCAAAGTGTGTTTATAAGTGGATGCAAACCAACATGAGCTTGCTAAGGCACATGCATCCACAGTGGATGCATCTCAGCAGGAGTAGAGTGTGTTTGTAAGTGAGCAAGATGTGGACCAACATGTGGATCCTGAACATGAGCATGTTGAGGCAGATGAGGACACACCAGCCATGGATGTACAAGGGCAAAATGTGGACCAGCATGAGCATCTTGATCATGTTGAGGCACATTAGGCCACATGGACCAACACGTGGGTCTTGGACATGAGCATGTTGAGGCAGAACCAGCTCTAGTGTCACCTTATCATCATTGGGCTAATTGACAATGTGCAAGATCTTGACTAGCATTTGGGTTTTAAAAAAAAGCTCCAAAAAGATAAGAAGATTCTTGTTAAGATTGCATAACGCATGGTGAAAGAGGAGGAGTTGATGACGGATACAATGCTAAAAGATGGTGAAATTGGTGAGCAAACAGTTAGCAAGGCAAGAGCTAAATCAAGAAGAGAAGTTGGGGTAGCAACAACTGATTTTGATGCATGGAAACATGATCATACAACAACCAATGTAGGTAAATGTGATGTACCTCTTCCTAAGGACAGAACAACTAGTGTTGCTCATCAATGTGATGATGTACTAGGGAGACTTGATGCCCGAGAGCCCGTTCAAATGGACTGTGATGATACAGCAGCCAATGCAGGTAAATGTGATGTAGAGAAGGATAAATAGTGCTACAGCACAACATGATGATGTAACAAGGAGACCTGATGCACGAGAGCCTAATTAAATGAATTGTGTGTTAATGGTTTAACATGCTACCTCACAGACACAAGAAAGAAGAAGAGAGTGCTTGCAAGGGTTGAATCCGGTGATGCACGAGAGCCTAATTAAATGAATTGTGTGTTAATGGTTTAACATGCTACCTCACACACACAAGAAGAAGAAGAGAGTGCTTGCAAGGGTTGAATCCGGTGATCTGCACTTGGCCAACCCTATGAGGGTTCACTCCTCGATGTGAGGCTGCTAGGGGCTCACTCTACACTCTCTTTGTGTCACCCAAAGAGAGATCCAAGTAAGGTGGGTAGCAGCAAGAGGGAAGGAGATATGGAGAGCTCAACCTCTACCTCATGCCAATCGTATGCAAACAAGACATGGTGGAGAGCAATGAGAAGGGAGAGAAGTGAGAGCAACACCATTCCTATTCACATACACCAACAATCACAAAGATGCAAGCATCACAAGAAAGCAAACTACTATAAGCTCAAGAGAGAGTGAGAAGGAGAGAAGGCAAGATTCAATTGAGACAAATGGGATTGTCCCTTTTCATATTCCATAAAATGTCTTATATACATGAGCTCACTTTTTACAGTGGGGCCGGCCGCCCAATTACAAATGGGGGCCCAAAACTAGTCTTCCTAGTTTAACTAGCTCTATGTACATCAATTCCTTATATGACCAAAATTACACAAGCCGTAAGCTCGGTCATCCCTTGTCTTATTTACAATTGGCGCTTAGCGTGGTTACAAAAAAGATGGAATACAAAGGTAGTGTGGTGGTCGTATGAAAGGTCATGTTAACCAGAGTGGTTAACATACCCCCCTCCCGATTCTAGATCCATCCTCGAAACTGGTCGAAAAAGCTATCTGTAGTAGATAGAGTATGTGCAGACAAAGTCCCATCGCGAGGTAGAAGCGGGAGGGGCATGATGAAAGATGCAGTAGCTCGTCCAGAATGTCGTCTCCATCATGTCTTTGAAAGTCTGGAGCCGCTAAGCAAGCATCCACATGATAGCCGAATAGCTTCTTGAGTGTGGACCCTTTTGTTGATGTCAAAGGCGAGGCCTTGGGCTCCCTCGAAATAGTGGTACCACGTTGGGAAGGACTCTAGCAAAGTGATGATAAGGTTGAAGAAGCAGATGGTGGTAATCACTGCTGGGTCTGGGACCTCGAACGGCGGATGAAATCGTTGAAGCGCCTGACCATGGTTTCTTCTACACAAGGATTCTGCAGTGACGGGGGCACAAACCAGGGGAAGTTGAATTGTAACTTCGGGTTCTTTTGCTGTTTGTCTCGTGGAAAGTTTTCCAAGCCCATCGTCGTGGATGGGGAGGTAATCGGGGCTGATCCTCAATGCACAGGGCGCGCTACAATAGACCTCCCAAATAAAGGGTCTGTTGAGGAAGGGCCCTGGTTGCTTGCCCATGAAGTCAAAGGTGATGGGACGAGCAATGGTGGCGGGTGGCCGGTGGTCGCGGGTTCGGGGTGGGCGATCACGCCTCCATGTCGTGTGCTTTTTGGCATCAAGGTACTTGCGGAGGACATGGAGGTCGAGGCGGTCGGTGATGTGAGTGATGGGGTGATGTTGGAGTTGTTGACCGAGTAGAATGGCGATGGCCTGCTTGAACTCCGTGTGGTCTAGGGGATCATGCCAATGCAAAGGGTTTGGTGGAGGGTCGACTTCCTCGCACTCAAATGGTGATGATGGCAGGATCTCCCCTTCTTCGAGTGGTGGATTGGTGGGTAGCGGAGCCGGCGATGAGGGTGGATGGGGTGTCGATGATGAAGGTCGGGTGGTGAGGCTCACGTCGAGGAGGTGGGGGTCTAGCAGAGATGGAGGGGATATCCCTGAATGCTGTGTGCATTCCTAAGTTAAGGGATAGTGAAGGTGGCAAGGGGGGTGTGGGTGATGGGGGTGGAGAGGGAAAGTGAAGGACGGGAGAAGAAGTTGGGGCACCAAAAAGTGGAAGTGTGGAGGTGCTTGAGGGGGGTGGTGGGGGTGGGGGTTGTGTGTGAGGAGATGCAGACAAGGGTCCTAACGGTGGAAGAGGGGGTGGTGGTGAAGAGCCTTGTGGGTTTGGAGGTGGCAAGCTGCCCTGCCCATTTGTGCCATCATCGTTGTCGTTGGGGGGCAGGGCCAGCTACAGTGGCAACCTGAGGACCGTGGGCGTAGAAGAAATTTATTGCATCCATCCTCGGCTTCACTGATGAACTCCCATGGAAAAGCGATCTGTGTGTCACTGAACTGGCATATGCAAGTGGCCTTCATGACCTTGATTTGGGTGAAGCAACGGTGGTAGAGAATGAGGAGGCTGGGTGTTGGAGTAGGGTGGTAGAGGATTGTTGAGGAGGGAGATGTAGGAGTCATGGACGACATGCCATCCCGTGGTGTGGAGGTAATGTAGCACTTAGCTTGAGAGGAGGGGGAGATAAGGGTAGGGGCATACACCATCTGGTAAGGATAATTCAATGAGGTGAGATGGGGTTGAGGCAGGGAAACCATATTGAAGCAATAGGCTCCAGGCTATTAAGGTGGCTTGAAGGGGGTGGAAGGGGAGTTCAAAGAAGTCATGAGGGTGTTGGAAGGTGATCAACCCCTGGAAGAAAAAATGGGGGATGAGGCTTAGCGAGGGGGATGAGGCTTAGCGAGGGGGATCGTAGGGGGTGGAAGGGGAGTTCAAAGAAGTCATGAGGGTGTTGGAAGGTGATCGACCCCTGGAAGAAAAAATGGGGGATGAGGCTTAGCAAGGGGGATCTTGGAGAGAGCATAAGTAAATTGTTGGCAGTACAGGGACTCCTCTATATAAATATTGTGTTGGAGGAGGTTGAGGCGAATGGCTTAGAACTGTAGGTCAAGGAGCTGACAAGGGGTTTAAGGGGGGAATGCCAAAACGGGGAGCTCTGTTGCAGTCTCCATAAGTGCGCCACCTTATGATCGACCGAGCGAGATGAAGAAGCTGATGGAGTGGTTGGCGGCTGGGCGGCCTGGGCCTCTGCCTCTCCCTCTCCGAGCGTCTCATGTAAGTGATGGAGGGTGGCCTCTGTTAAGTTTCAGTGCCTTGCAAAATCTGCGGTGGTGTGGGCTAGAGCTTCCCTTGCTATTTGGGCCCGGTTCATGGCCTCCTGATGTAGTCCTTCTATGAAAGTAAGCTCTTTGTGGAGTGTTGCAGCCGTTGCATGGGCTTGGTTAACCTGTTGCTAGAGCTCAGTAATTCTAGAAATGGTCATGTGCCTAGCTACAGTGTTTGTTGATCGAATTTTTTCTTTAGCTCCATGAACTGGACATTTGTTTGGTATAACTCCTCAGACACTGCTCTCTCCTAGGATTTGGCTATAATAACATTTCCCTTTGTGAAATTTGTGCCACTTCTTGCTGTTGGGAGATGCAGCCTGCCATCTATTGGATGAGTCTCTCCGGCCATATTAGCAAAACCCTGGGAAAAATTGGGCATGTCTCCTTGGGCCGCATGGTTGCTTTCTGTGTAATTTTGGCTAGAGCTGAAACTACCAGCATGGGCCCAATGGAGTGTTGATGGTATTTTGGGTGTCACTGGGGGATGAGGGCCCGGCCTAATCATGAGGTGGCATTTCTGTGAACCTGTCAAGGGGTGGGGTCTCTAAAGACTTCTGTGAAGGAATTCTTGCCTCTGGCGATCCTCTTCCTCTTCTGCGGCCTTCTTGGCGGCTTCTGCAAAGTGGCAACAATCTCTTCCTGTATGGGCTTGGGGCTTGGGGGTGGCTTTGCCTGTTCTGTAGGTGCAGGTTCATGGTGGGGCCTCTTGGCTGGTGGGGAAATGGGAGAGGTGGATGGAGGATATAAAGAAGCAACTGTGGCATTGGGTCTGCTCAACTGGATGGTTGGGGGCAGCTCATCCAATCCCACTGCGTAATAAAGAACCCTAGTAAGTAATGATGCGACCGCCAACTTGCCCTGGGGGTTGGAGCAGATTACATAGAGCTCTCGGAAGAGGTAGTCGGCCCAATTGACCTGCTGGCCTTGGTGCACACGATCCAATGATGCGACCGCCAACTTGCCTTGGGGGTTGGAGCAGACTACATGGAGCTCTCGGAAGAGGTAGTCGGCCCAATTGACCTGCTGGCCTTGGTGCACACGAGCCAATGATGCGACCGCCAACTTGCCCTGGGGGTTGGAGCAGACTACATGGAGCTCTCGGGAGGTAGTCAGCCCAATTGACCTGCTGGCCTTGGTGCACACGAGCCAAGGTTGTTAGACTGCACCTGCTAAACTTGTTCATCCACCTTGTCTCGTGAGAGGAGAAACTGCACGGTGCATGGGTGCATGCTAGCATTACAAAGTCATCCTCGGCAATGTTGCCCCACTCAACTCCATCCTTGTTGGAATTCCCCTTGTATAGACCACGGGTGAGCTTAAGGGCATTGACAAGGTGGAGATATGCTTGTTCCAGTTGTGGTAGTGCTAGTACCTCTCGCACAAGTCCAATGCTAAGCTAGACTGGATGCCGTCTCCCCTCAATATCCAAAATTATACCTGTGTGCTGATTTGCATCATAGGTTTTTGTGAAATGGAATGTGTTATACAAGTCTGGCCCGCAAAGCTCCAGTGTGGGTAGTCAGCCTAATCCGAGCAGCTCCAACTTCTGGACCACAACTGGGTTAGCTGCAAACAACAGCTTTATAGCATGGCCCTGTGTAGTTTACGATGGTTCTTCATCATTGAATGGACAGTGTGTCAATTTACCTGCCTCATCAGTGCTTTGCCTAGATGGGAGAGCTAGGTTGGGTGCTTCGCGTACTCCTCGAAGTGTCCATTGGTAGGTATCTTTCACCTTAGGGAAGTATGGTGGAGTGCCTCTAGGGAGGAGTTTGAAGTTTCAAACATCTTGAAGGTTGGCTACTGTGAGGGTAAGGATTTGTGGAAAATTTTTGCAAGAGTTTGGCTAGACTGAGAGTGAAAAGTGAGAAAATGGGAGGAGGGGTCCCATATTTATAGCTTTATGAAGAAGACACATTCGGGCAAGTTCAAGGAATGGGCATGTGAGTGTAAGCGTACGGGCATGGCAAGTCAGGCTACAATTGAATGAGCATGGCAAGATGATCGAACAGCCGTTGGCAAGATGATCGAACTACCGTGGGCTCGGGGGATTGGTTGGAGAATGATTGGGGACTTTTGAATAGAGATTCGGCACAACCGTGGTAGTGTGTAGGAGAGGAAACGGCCGTTCCAAACTGAGAACGTGTATGGCAAGTCAGACTTTGAGAAGGGAATGGCCGTGCGAAACTTGGAATAGCCATGGGCTTTGTGTTTGAGGAAGGAACAGCCATGGCACTTATAATTATGAGAAAGGAACGTCCATGGCACTTTAATTTTGAGAAAGGAATGGCCGCGGCACTTTGATTTTTTTTTTTTGGTTGTGTACCATGTCACAGGTTCTATGAAGAAGACACATTCGGGCAAGTTCAAGGAATGGGCATGTGACTGTAAGCATACGGGCATGGCAAGTCAGGTTACAATTGAATGAGCGTGGCAGGATGATCGAACAGCCGTTGGCAAGATTATCGAACGATTGTGGGCTCGGGGGATTGGTTGGAGAATGTCTGGGGACTTTTGAATAGAGAGTCGACACAACCGTGGTAGTGTGCAGGAGAGGAAACGGCCGTTCCAAACTGGGAACATCTATGGCAAGTCAGACTTTGAGAAGGGAATGGCCGTGTGAAACTTGGAACAGCCATGGGCTTTGTGTTTGAGGAAGGAACAGCCATGGCACTTATAATTATGAGAAAGGAACGTCCATGGCACTTTAATTCTGAGAAAGGAATGGCCGTGGCATTTTGATTTTTTTTTGGGGTGTGTACCATGTCACAGGTTTTGTACATAGAGGCTATGCTGCCAGCACCCCATTGCAGGTTTTGTACTAACCGCGTGCCTAGTTCGCCAAAGAAAGGAGTTTATGCCAATTAGGTAATGGCGAAGAAAGAGGTAGCACTTCCTAAAGGGATTCCGATGTCAGTGGGAAGGAAGTAGCTGGGGCTGAGGGAGTTGAAGGGAGTTTTGCGGTCTTGTCAAGCCTTTGAATGATAGGCGGAGGAATTGCTACGTTGAAGGTATATTTATAATGAAGTTTGTCAATGGTGGCTTAGGGGTGACTATATCACATAGGACTTTTTGCTTCCCTTTGTCTTGAGTAATCTTGACTGCAGATGGTGCCTTGGTTTCCCGTTGAAGGGTAGCTGACTGCAGCATGAGCTTAGGTTGGAGAGGTTTGGGGATCCATAGGGTATGATTGCCTTCATAGTAATGTTGAGCAAGGAGAAGAGATTTTGGGATCCATTGAAGGATCGAGTGCATGGGTTTAGGGTTCGGTCGAGGGTCAGAGCGCCTAGGAGGGCATGTATATTTGTGTCGATCCTGTACTTTATAGGCTTGAGGTTGGCGAGAATGGGGGGCCTACTCTGGGGATGAGAAACTCTGGATGCTCGTTGGCGAGGGGGATGGTGATGCCTTTTGGGGATCCACAATGGAGATGTTCCCTCATAATAGCCTTGTCCTGCAAGAAGTTTCTTGGTCACCCCAGTGGTGAGATATCGAATTCGGTGAAGATTTGTTAGTATGGTTAGCAGTGTTAGTTTGGTTAGTATGATGTGGTGTGGCCGCTACTCTTGTGATTTGGCCATGTGAGAGTGTGCTGCCACTATGTGTGGTGGTTGTGTGGGTGCGAGAGACATTGGTGTGGATGGCATGTTGAGAGGCCTCTTTTTTTGGGGAACGAAGTGATAAGGGTGAGGTGTTGGGGTATTTGTGGGTGGTGGAATGGAAGTTTGTGGCATGGGGGAGTAACAGGAATCGGTTCTTCATCTGTCATTAGAATGGTAACGTGGCTAGAAATTGTAGGGTGGCTGTCCCAGTCGATGTTGTATCTGTCAACCATCCATGTCAAGGATGATATCTTCACTCATAGTTCTTTGCAGGCATCACATAAAACTTCCCTTCTAGGAGATTATTTCCAATGTGGAACAAAAGTGTGATTGTGCGAATGTAATGAATATGTTGTGAGGCAACCGTGGTGACAACGGTAGGTGTTTCTTTCAATGTGGGTCCCCCAAGGGAGTGCCATGTTTCATAGGACAGTAAATTGTAAGTAGCCCCTATATCAACAAGAGCTAATTTTTGGACAAAGTTGGTTGATGTGGTCATTCCTAACCATAACCTAGCTAGCTTCACCTCTCAGTCTTCTTCTTCTTCTAAGTCGATTACTTGGGCCATGTTAACCATAACATGCTTTTGCCTCAGCTCGGCTTGGACTCTTCTTACACAATTTTTTTCATATCCTCATGGTCTTGTTTTCGTTGTTTTTTATCAGAGGGCCATAGTAGTGTTTAAGTTTGCTACCGTTGAAGTATCTTGCCATGTCGACACCATCAAGGGTTTCGATGCACACAATGCCTTGTGTGCATCGAAACCACAATGCCTTGTGGTGTGATTTCAGAGACTAGAAAAGGTCCTAACCCACGGACTTTAATCTTTTTCTTATGTGTTTTTATGCTGAGTAAGAGGACCATGTCACCCTCATTCATCTATTTGTCCTTGAGCTGGTCGTCGAACCACTGTTTACGCCTTAGCGTTTCAACAATCATGCTATAGATTGCAAGGAGTCGGGTTTCATCAAACTTTTCAAGTTCGAACATGCGACAACTTAAAGCATTTTCGATGAGTTTTTCGTGCATTGTGACATGTAGGCTTATGACCAAGAACTCCATGGGCATGACTGCTTTAGTGCCATAGGTTAAACTGAAGGGGGTAGCGTTAGTTGCTGCCTTATATGAAGTTCTATAAGCCCAAAGTGCAGCTGACAATTTCTATTCCATGACTACTTCAGTGCCATAGGTTAAACTGAAGGGGGTAGCGTTCTTTGTTGCCTTATATGAAGTTCTATAAGCCCAAAGTGCAGCCGACAATTTCTGTTCCCAGTCGTTGTTTGCGGCCTCCATTGTTTTCGTCAAAATGGCACATAGGATTTTGTTTGTACTTTCGGCTTAGCCATTCGCTTCAGGATAGTAAGGGGAGGACTTCCTGTGGTGGGTGACAAGGAACTCTTGTAAAAGAAAGTTGATTACTTCATTGATGAAATGTGTTCCATTGTTGTTGACAAGCTTGAGAGGACACCTGAAGCGTGTGATTACAGACTCATAGAGAAATTTAGCCATTGATCGAGCATTAGGTTGCGTGAGCTTCTATCCACTTGGTGTAGTAGTCCGTAACAGTTATATATCTAGTTTGAGTGTATTTGGTTGCCGGACTGATGGGTCCTATGAAATCTATGCCCCATTTTTCAAATGGTTATAAGGACACGATGGGGTTCAGGGGCATGCGATCCTTGAAACGAGGGATCGCTATGCGCTGGCATTCATCACATCATTTGACATACTTAGCAGCATGTCAGCCCATTAAAGTGGGCCACCATAACCTAGCTATGAGAACCTTGCCGTGATGTTTGCAGCAAAGTGCCTGCAAGCACAGGTAGAGTGATCCTGTTCAAGGAGGAAGACATATTCATCTTCTCGAACACGTCTTAGGATTTTGTCTTTGCCCTGCTTGTAAAGTTGACCCGTGATCAGTTTGGTACGGGGCTACTTTTTTGACTAAGCGACGGGGTGATCCTTGTTGAGGAGAGGATCAACTGGTAAGCCAGTGGCTAAGAAGTGAGCTACTGCTTCGCCCCATTCAGGAATTAAGCAAAGTTGGAACAAGGCAGCATCTGGTAAATCATCGTCTACTCCCATTGGTGGTTTGCCATTGGGGATCCTTGACATGTGGTCTCCTAGAACATGTTGAGAGTCTTTTCTCACCAACCGTAAACAGTGAAATCAAACTCTAGCAAGATAAGCAACCACCTAGTGATTCTGCCTGTCATATAGGGCTTACTAACCAGGTACAAGAGGGCTTGATGGTCTACTAAGAAGACGAACTTGGTTGCCAAAAGATAATGGTGAAACTTCTTAACTGTGTTAACCATAGCTAATCCTTCTCTCTCAGTTGTGGTGTAATTGCTCTCAGCTTCGTTGAGTTGGCAGCAGGCTGGCAAAACTAATGGGGAAGTTCATCTTGTGTCTGCCGAGTTGGGCCAGCACGCACCCTACAACAAATGCTGAGGCGTCAATATGGACATGGAAGATGGGATCCTAGTTAGGGGATCTAAGGCTAGAGCGCATGCCAAGTCTTTTTTGAGTGTAGTGTAAGCCATGTGGCATTCTTCTGTCCACTCGAAAACTATAAGGAGTATGTAAAGGGGTCTAGCAATATCAACATACATAAAAATGAATCGCTGATAATAGCCGACATGTCTCGTGAAGCGTTGGATGCCCTTGAAGTTGGTAGGTGGTGTGGCAGCTCGAGAATGAGACGCACTTTGCTGTCCGTCAGTTGATATTCCTTGATTAGAGATGATGTGTCCTAGGATCACTCTATGTCGAACCTCGAATTGGCATTTAATAGGGTTCAGTGAGATGCAATATAGTTTGCATCGTTCTAACACCTTACGCAAACATGCTAGATGCTCCTTCCAAGAAGAATTAACACATAGGTCATCCATGAAGACTTCTAGGAATTTTTGAAGATATTCCTTATAAGCCATACACATTAAGCATTGGAAGGTTCTAAGGGAATCGGTCAACCCAAAGGGCACGAGTTTATATGCGTAAGTACCCCATTTAGTAGCAGAAGCAGTTTTGTGCTGGTCTTTAGGGTCTATTAGCACCTGGTTGTATCTTGAGAATCCATCTAGGAAGCTGTAGGATTCCTTTCTTGCTACTCTTTCTAACACATGTTCAATGAATAGTAAAGGGTAGTTGTCCCTTATGGTGGCGGCATTGACCTTTTTGAGGTCGACGCACACCCTTACTTTTCTATTTTTCTTGGGCACTATCATGATTGGTGATACCCATTTTGTATGTTCAATTTCATAGATGAACTCGGCGTTAATAAGTCTTTCAATATCTTTGTGGACCATCTTGCAATATTTGGGGTTCATTGGGTAAGTTCGTTGCCTGACTTGCCTACCTCCATTAACCATGGGAATGGTGTGGTGTACCACTTCTAGAGGTACACCCTTCATATCCGTGTACTTCCAAGTGAAGTCGTCCTGGAATTCAGTTAAGAGAGTAATGAGATCTACTTCTTCTTCCTTTGAAAGGTCTTCTGCAACGAATACGGGCCTCGGGTCTTCACCCAGGCCTGCTAAGTTCACTTCCTTAACCTTGGCTGGACTGTCATATGAGGTCCCAGGTTGCCCATTATTAAAAATTTACGCCAAATCATATTGAACAAAATGGTCAGCCATTTGAAAGGTCTTAAAGTGCTTGGACACCTGCCGTGTTTCTTTAGCTTTAGCACTTTCCTCGTCAATTAGCGTTTTAGCTTCTTTTTCTATGATTGCTAACTTTTTATTGCGTACCTTGCGTGTAGTGCGACAACGCTTTTTAGGGACTAGTTCGTTTAACTGGTTGTGGGACATTAGTGTGGACCAAAAGAGAGTTGTTTGCAAACTCTTTTTGCCATACTTCATTGAAATGCTCATGGGCTTCCACAAATCCCACATACTTCAACCAATGGGTTTCAAAGTTGTTTGGGAAGATGTACCGCTATGACCCAGGGAATCCTTGGAGCTTGTGAGTTTTATGGGAGCGTGTACTCCTTGATGGCTTAGCTCGAACAACCTGATCTAGCTCTTGTGTGGCTATATTGGGCAGATATGCTGAACTAAGCATATATAACGATGTGAGATCTTGCCCATCCGCCGTGTGGCAAATCTCGTACCAGTTTTTCTAGCAAGATGTCCAATGTAGCAAGGATATGCATCCAGTTCTCAGAGTCTTTTGGCTTTGGGAGTGGTGCACAATCCTCACCCTCCTTTTCATCTTCCAGTGTTTTATGGCATGTCTAGCATAGATGGAATTTAGTTCGTGTAGTTGTGAGACTGAGTCCTCTGCAAATGGTCTGCCACTCATGGGGTGCACTTTCCATGTGCGTAGATTGATCTTAAAGGTAAGATCTTTTCTCTGAATGTGGATATGGTCAGTATCCCAATCATGGATTATCTTGGATTCTTGCATAAAGGGTCTGCCACCACAAGGATGCAATTGGTATGAAACTAGTTGACGTCCAAAATTCTTCACCACAAAAGTGTGGCAGTAGGTGGTTCCCAGAATCTTAATTTTAAGATCCTTCAATAGACCAATGGGTCTAGTAGTGGCTCCATCAACGAGTTCAACTAAAAATTGGGTGTTGTCTAAGGGCAAGTGCTCCCCATTTTTTCCAGCATTGTTTGGTCAAAATGCTCACTCCGGCTCCTCCATCCAAGATTGCAGTAACTTGGTGGCCGTTGAAAGTTATCGACAAGGTTGCATTATGTTCATTGCCTTCAAAGACTTGTCCGAGCTTATTCACTTGAATGGTAGGATTCCCTTTTACCTTAAGAGGTATGTGGAATTCTTCTCCCTCAGATTCACCAAAGTATTGAGATCCATGGTTTCATGCATGCTTGCCTTGAGACGTCCTTCCATCCAGTCTTTCAAGTCATTCCATAGGCTTGGGCTACCTTGGAGAAAGGTGCCGATAAGGATCTGGACCTGAGAAGAGAGGAACAAAAAGAGACCTGCAATGTCTCTTGGAGCGGAGGCAGTCCTTTGAGGAAGGTTGGGTCTGCTTTGCCGCCTCAAGCTTTTTGAGGTGTATGGGATGGAAACATGGATTTCTACGTTAGTTCCCCCATGATGTTCATCTCCCAGGCCTCTAAGATATTCCGCCAGCCTATCCTTGAGTTGGGGGTAGCTTCTTCTTCTGTTAGCTCTTGTGGGAGTGGTTGGTCTAAAAGCTCACAAACGAAAAACCTGAGCATCATGCATAGGTCTCTGGTTTGAGACTGATGGGCATGGTTCAAGGTAGGTAGTAGGAGGATCAGCTTCCATTTGAGCTTGGCACACACGAACTAACTCTTGGGCAGCTATAGGAGTCTCTCTTTTTCCTCAATAAGATTTGGATATTCCTTAAGCTTTTTAGATAGCTGACGGGGGTCAATGGGTTCTTGGGCATGGGCGACTGCACATAGCATATCTTGTTCTTTAGATGAAGAAGTTGGAGGATGAGTTGTTGTGCCTGAGTCAAAACCTCTTTTGATAATCACTCGGATTTCTCCCTTCCCAACCTTGGTGGCTTTCTTTCATGAGCGTCGAGTTATTCGGGCTTGTTCAGAGGCTCTTGCTTGGTTGTGGTTTTGAGAGGTTGATGTCTCTGCAGCAGCATGTGCCATGGCCCTTTGCCTGTTCTATAGCCTGTTACTGCGTTGAGGGGGATTACTCTTGAATGAAACCATCTCTAACACACAGCAGGTTAAGGCTGGTGCTAGGATTAGTTTCATGAGCCTTTCCAGTTATTCCTGGTCTTAGCGCGGGTAGTCTTTATACATATGGTCGATACCACATAGTGACTAAGAATTTTTGAGGGCGGGCTCATGGGCTCTTAGGTTTCATAAGTGGGAGTCTCCAAGATTTCTCCTTCATTCCCATCCTCGAAGAGTTTTGTCAGGGTTATTTGATGAATTGGTGCGACTCTAGGTAGTAACGGGGCTGTGGTAGGAGAACTTGGGGTGGTAGGGGCATCTCAGGGACCCTAAGTATTCCTCTTTGGGCCACTTCTTGGCTAGGTTGGGGAGTGTTTTGATGTGCAGGGGTTGGCAAAGCCAGCGGTTGCCTGGGCTTTGCAGGTAGTACCTGAGGCATAGCTCGATCCAAGGCAGCCTTGTGATGGTAGCAGTTAGAGTCTAGAGATCTCGCAATTGCTCCATTTTACACAATAGGTACAATAGAGTCTTGGGTAGGGTCTCAAATCAGGACATTCGGTGCCAGTATGGTTTTCTCGACAGGTCGGGCACCATACGAGTTCCCTTCTAGGATAAAATGTGGATGGCCACCTCGATCCCAGCCTTAGGTGGTGCAGGTGGTGCAGGTTGGTGGGGGGAATAGGTCGTGGAGGAGCGGGACCAAAAGTATAGTAGACAAGTGGGGGTTTTTGTCCTTTGGGAGGACTAGGTTGTGGTCCACGGGGTCCTGCTTGGTACACTAGGTGTACCCCTTGAGGTGGGTACTGCCGATAGGCTGGCGGTCCCTATTGTGGTGATGGGCCTGGGGGTAGACCCATTCTCTCTGGTATGATGTCTTAGGCCTCTGGGAAGATGGACCTAGTTCTTGGTTTAGCAAGGTTTCCTGAGCTTTGAATGAGTTTGCCGCCCCCGAGATGGGTATGGCTCTCCATTCTGGTAGGCTGGATCTGGGTTTGATGGCTTCGGCTTGTTGGCCGACTTCCACTCTAGGGTCTAGAGGTGGAGTGGGCCCACTTTCTTGAGGTTTATCCATATTTCTCACCCTGGGTTGTGGTTCTATGGACTATGTATTTCCCAGGATAATATTGTGAAGTCTTGATGCAAGGCTTTGCTAAGAGAGAGTTGGGGAGATAGGAGCAGGTTGCTGGATGGATGGTCTGTCCATGCACTCTGTGGTTCAGGCTCTCTCGCCTCTGGGTCTGGGGTCCCTCGTCCACTACTAGGGAGGTCCTCACTCTCACTGGTACTGTCAAAGACAAGCACCATTTGACTCCATGCGGTATTTACCGATGGGTCTAATCTAATTTGTGAAGGGGCATCTAAAGAGCTCACTTCGTCGAAGAGGGTTATTTCTCACCAACCTACCCGAGCATAGGTGAATGGGAATATAGACTCACTGCTCTAAACCCCCTTTAAAAAAAAGAAGTATTTTTAAAAAAAATGAACAACCATATGCTCCTCATTGAGAGAAGGAACGGACATTCGCTTCTCTATTGGGAGCATGCGCTTCAAGGAATTCGAAATGGAATGAGCGTTCGCTTCTAGTGAGAGAAGGAACGGGCATTCGGGATGAGATTGCAAATGAAACGGGAGTTCGCTTCAGGGTCAGGAAGTAACGGGCATTCAAGATGAAGCCGATTGGAACGGGCATGGCAAGGTGGTGCCGCGGGTGTTCACTTTAAGGTTGGCAAACGGGCGTTTGCTTTCGGCTCAAGAAGGAACGGGCGTTCGAGTTTATGAGCCAATTAGAACAGTGTGGCAAGGTGGAAAAGGGAACTCGAATGAGTGTTCACTCCAGGAGCGAACAAGTGTGGCAAGGCTTACAATAAATGAGTAAAAGTTGGAATGGACGTGCACTCACAAGCGTACGACCGTTACATTGTCAGGTAGGGATTTTTCAAATTTGACTAGCCTACTGCAGGTCTAACAGCCAGTCTGATAGTATAGAATTATCCTTATTTAAATGCACTTCAATGCATATGAGGCCTAATTAAATGTAATTAAACTAGTTTTAATTCTTTTGCCAAATTTAGGCAACACATCTATCAGATTTGGGTTACAATTAAAAGGAACATGCGTGGTAGAGTTGGAATGGGCATTCCCTAAACTTGCCACGGATGTTCAACTCTTAAAGATGCTTGGTAGAATGGAATTTTGTGTGGGAACCTCTCTAATTAGCAGCTGATTTAGGCACCTTCCCAGGGTCTTTTGATGTTTTTGTTTTTACAAGGAGCTAGAGCTTGTTTCTAGCTACTTATTGATAACTACAATGTATGGTTTAAGCTAATGGATTGAGATTAATCAAATGATTAAATAAAAATTCAAACATGATGAAATACACAAAAATTAAAAATTGCTTGAATGTTGAGGGCAAATAGAGGCATTTACTTGCTTCTTCCCCACTCTCGGTGAAGACTCGAATGCTCTGATGCTAAATCAACAATCCAACCTCTAGGTAATCTCCAACAAAACACAAAACAAACAATGTTAATTAACCAACTGGTGGATTTGCATCCCAACCGGGAAAAATCAAGCTCTAGCTAATGAATCAAGTAGAGGACCCTAAGCCAAATGCCAATCCCCTCGACAGTGGCACCAAATATGTTAATGGTTTAACATGCTACCTCACAAACACAAGAAAGAAGAAGAAGAGAGTGCTTTTTGCAAGGGTCGAATCTAGTGATTTGCACTTGGCCAAGCCTATGAGGGTTAGCTTCCCAATGTGAGGCCGCTAGGGGCTCACTCTACACTCTCTTTGTGTCACCCAAAGAGACATCCAAGTAAGCTAGGTAGGAGAAAGAGGAAAGAAGCTATGGAGAGATCAACCTCTACCTTATGCCAATCATATGCAAACAAGACAAGGTGGAGAGCAATGAGAAGTGAGAAAAGTGAGAGCAACACCATTCCTATTCACATACACCAGCAATCACAAGCATACAAGCATCACAAGCAACCAAACTATCATAAGCTCAAGAGAGCGTGAGAGGGAGAGAAAGTAAGACTCAATTGAGACAAATGGGATTGTCCCTTTTCATATTCCATAAAATGTCTTATATATATGAGCTCACTTTTTACAGTGGCCGGCCACCCAATTACAAATGGGGGCCCAAAACTAGTCTTCCTAGTTTAACTAGCTCTATGTACATCAATTCCTTATTATTATGACCAGCATTACACAAGCAGTAAGCTCGGTCATCCCTTATCTCATTTACAATTCCTTATTATGACCAGCATTACACAAGCCGTAAGCTCCGTCATCCCTTATCTCATTTACAATTGGTGCTTAGAGTGGTTACAAAAAAAATGGATTACAAAGGTAGTGTGGTAGCCACATGAAAGGTCATGTTAACCAAAGTGGTTAACAATGAGAAGATTTTCTCATATGCTTCTAACTCCATCCTTAAGTTCTCTTATGATCCCAATGCAAAAAGGGAAATTGAAAGAAAGTGTGCTAAAACGAGCCTACAAGCTCATGAAAGCATAACTAAACCATGAAATGTATCAAAACAATAAGTGTGAAAGGAGACAAAAGCACCACACACACATGCATCAAAGTAATAAGTGTGAATGGAGACAAAAGCACCATGCACACATACATGGAGTTAGATGCACACAAGATACCAAGAAAGCAATAGTTTTTAGGGGGAAATAATACGTCCAAATAATACTTTACTCATTTTTGCCTTTACCAAAAGTATGTCTCCTCCTATATGGCTTGAATAATCAACCTACAAACTTAGTCCAATTGTCGGTAGGCCACATTAAGGTAATGACTAACATGCGATAATGTAATTTAAGATCAAAATCTAATCAATGAAGCTCATAAAATGCTTGGATAACAAGATTATGCACTAGCTACTATAACCCAAGAGATAAGCAAGTTGATCCCCTTGAATTATGAGTTAAAACCAAGGAGACTATTATCTCTTTTATTCTCTGTAAACTATGCAGAGTATATAGAGAACTTGAATTAATCCTACAATGAAAATTCTTAATCAAAATTTAATTTTAATCATAATAAAGGAAAGCACAAGCAACCTGCTTGAACATGACCTACAACACTAATCATGATAGGGGTCGTAAAAAATAGAAAATTTATTATAGACCTACTCAGCCCAAACTTAGGTTAGAGGATCGAAAAGCTAAAGTTCTTAACTCCCACGGTGGTCTCAGATCTGAAGAGATTAATATCTTGGATTTTTAATCTTATCCAAAATCTTAAGCTATGAGAATTTTAGCGTTTTGTTGTTGTTGGAAAATGATTGGAAAATAGGCAAATATTGATGTCTACTACGATTAGTGATTGATTAATCAAGGCTCTACCATAAAATGGAATGCATTAGTAAATCCTAATTAAGCTAAAAATATAATGTTCATGTTTAATTTTTAATTAATTAAATGATCAATAACTAATTAATCTAAACTATAAATATGCAAGTTTTTAACAAAGAGCAAAAGATGAACTAAAATGCATTTTTATGAGTTAAATGTTAACCTAGAGCATAATCCAAACTCTAATCTATCCATATACAAGATTAATCTAACACACACACAAGTAATGCTCTAACTCAAAACCAATTTAAAAAACACATTAAAAACCCATTCAAATCCATGATTATAAACCCCTTTCCTTTCACTTTATCCATAGCTCTTTTCCTTTACCGCACGGAGATCACTCTACTCCCTAGCTGTGGCACCAATGTTAAGCCAAACTCAGAAGACTAAGAAATAAGATAAACGATTGTACCCATAGAGAATCCTATCAACCAAAACTAGTGAGAATGCTTACTTGTGTGTCATGGTAGGGGATGAGAGTGTTTATCTGTTTAGAGCTTCCCAAAGAGAGGCTCTCTAACCACTTGTTGAAATAGCTATCTTGTGTTGTAGCTTCCACTATCGTCACCCAAGATGTTTATTGTATCTCTCCAGGGCCAAGCCCCTCATGTAAGATTCCTCCCTCCAGCTTTTGAGGTGTGCAGGTGTAAGAACCTCCGCTTTTGATCTTATAATTATTCCCCTTTCTGAAATAAGAGAAAGATCCTATTTTACCCTATTTTGGCCTAGAGAGAGAAAATGTCTAGAGAGAGATAATTCAAAATTAAGATATTTTTGGATATAAAAATCCTCCTAGTGTCTAAAATGGTTTCCCCTGAAACAAAAATTCAAAAAGAACTTTCTAATGTGCAATTGGAATTAATTGAAAATAGGTATAAAGGACCTTAGCCTAGGGGTCCAGATTTTCAAAAAAATTTAGATTATGGTCCAATTAAGGTTCCTATGGACCAATAAGATTAATCCAAATTTAGGGAGGAGATAAATTGAAGAATAAAAGAAAATCCCCCAAAAATGAGTAAATGCTTACATAAGATGAAGAGTTGACTGAGTACAAGGTTTATTAGTTAAAAATTAAGAGATATTTAGAGGAAATGATGCATTTTTGACCTCAGTGTGGGGATCTCCCCTCATGAAGGAGGCGCTTATTTCACATGTGTGAAGGAGTTTTAAACTCATAAATCTATATAACTAAAATTCCCATGGAGGATTGTTCAGATGGAAATTTCGGTCTAATGGACCATTATTATGGTAAAGATATGAATGATATGTTATGAATGAATTGTTATCTGATAATGGACCATTATTGTGGTAAAGATATGAATGATATGTTATGAATGAATTGTTATCTGATAATGAGTTCTATATGAATATTTTTATCCCATGATTTTGTGAGGAACTCACCAATCTAAAGAACCCCTGAATCATAAATAAATGGACTTAACAAGAATTTTTGTATTGATAGGAACATGGATCAAGGTCGTCGTGGTAGAAATGATAACCCCCAACTCGATGAGGAAGAGCTCGACTTGGATGTTCGTAAAACTCTTCATAGATCGCAGCCTGGACCTTTCAAAGGGTAAAGGGAAAAACTTAGGCGAGGCTGTGAAGAAGTGGATCGAAGCAATGGAAGGGTACTCCGAGGTCACCGGGTACAATGAGAAGAGCAAAATGGCTCTTGCAAGGCTGAAGATAGTAGAAATAGCTAGAGTGGCATGGAGAAACCACTGCGAGACAAACCATCTGGATCGGAATACTCAGACATGGAATGATCTCAAAATTTACCTAAGGACGAGGTTCTGTCCTCCCGGCTTTTTGGAAACAAAGATGAACGAATTCTTAGAGTTAACCCAAGGGAGCAGAACTATTCTTGTTTTTGCCTAGAGAGAAGAAAAATTCTAGGGAGAGGTAATTCAATATTTAGATATTTTTAGAGATAAAAATTCACCTAATATCTAAAATATATATCCCTAAAATAGAAGTTCAAAATAAATTCTCCAATGTGCATTAGGAATCAATTAAAAATGATATAAGGGACCTTAGCCTAAGGGTCTAGATTTTTAAAAATTTCTGGATTATGGTCCAATTAAGGTTCCTATGGGCCAATAGGATTAATCCAAGTGTTGGGATGAGATAAATCCAAAGAATAAAATAAAATACCCAAAAATGAGTAAATGCTCTTATAAGATGAAGAGTTGACTGAGTACAAGGTTTATTAGTTAAAAATTAAGAGATATTACTAAAAAAATGAGATATTTTAGAAAAATGATGAATTTTTGACACCTTGGTAAGGAGAGGGGGACCTTTGAGGTAGGCACCTTTTTCACATGTGTGGAAGGGTTTTTTAATTCAAAAAATTGTGATATTTTTATCTCTCCTCTCTCATGGATCAAACTGGGGAGCCAAACTCGATCAAAAGGAGAGCCAAACTGGTCCAAATCTTGTCCAAATTGAATCAAACTAAAGCTGAAAAATTCTAGAACCCAATTGGACTCAGTTAGTGGATTCCCTGACCTATAAATAGACCCTCATTCTTTTGTATTCTCATCTATGAGCTATACCATGCTAGTATTACATTAAAATAATCATATTTTCTATTATCCCTTAATTTTTCTCTACTTTTGGGGAGCTTGGAGCTTCTCTCTCTCTTTAACAACTCTTGGAGCTCTCTTCTCCTTTTGCTAAACCAATTTATTGGTTGGGTGCTTCACTTCTAGAAAAAGAAACAAGCTAATCCTTGACGTAAGAATGAATTTTATGGTTTTTTTGTTAATTTCCTCAAATGACTTCTCTTCTCAACCCCTCTCAAGCTTGAGAAGTTTTCTAAATGGTTGTTTTAATTCAAATCAAGCTTTCCCTAAGAATCATAATGTTCAATTAAGAGAAAATTAATCATTATGCTTATTTAGAATGCTTTCTTATGTATATCTCTCTCTCAAAAAGAATAGTCATTTCTATGGCTAATTTTTTAGCAAATGAATGCTTCTCATTGATAATTTCTTAGTTCAAAACCAAACTCTAGGCCCAATAAGTTAGAGATTAAGAAAAATTATATTTTCATGATTTTGTGTTAACAAAATAATGGTTAATTCTTTTAGATTATTTATAATTAGTTAAAAACTACTTTAATTGATTCTAAATGAGAAAGAGATAATCTTATCAAATTGGGAAAAGAGGAATAATGAAATTAGCTTAATCTAGTGGGATAATCATAATTAAGTTTATGATTATGGTTAAAATTATTAATAAATTTCATAGTTTAGATTTAAGCTTAAAAATAGATCTTCTATCATATTTTCATTACAATGTTTTATTCTTTAGGAAAATTGAAAAATTATCAGAAATAGAAGCTATGGAAAAACCACTCCTGCAAATGTGATTAGTACATCACGTAAAGAAAAAGAGAAAGTGATTGAGCCCCTTGGTATGGCATTTAATTAAGAAAAAGATTTTTTTAATAAATTTATTTTTATACATAAGAATTTTTAAATGATAAAAGAGGAATTACCATGACATTTGGAATTCAATCATTTAAATGCAAAAAGATGAATTTTTGGCATATTCAAAATAATGGATATTTTATGTATTATTTTTTTTAAAAGAGAGAAATTTTAGATAAATTTATTTTATGTATAAGAATTTTTAAATGATAAAAGAGGAATTCCCATGACATTCGGATTTCAATCATTTAAATACAAAAAGAGGAATTTTAAGCATATTCAAAAAAATGGATATTTGTATTTAGTAAAAAGAGGAATTTCGCTTGAAGCGCCGGCTAGGGGACCTGGGAACTCTTTTCCTCGGTACCCGAGCAAAACATAACCAAATTTTTATAAAGGAATCCCACCAATACAGTGGTTGGGCGGTTGGCTAACCCATAGGCTAGATCGGGGGATTCCTGCGATACAAATAGTTACGATTAAATTACATTAGTTAGATTAAGTCCTAGGAAGACACCCTTGTGGAATCAGCTGCTGTGCCTCACAAAAGGGGAAAAAAAGTGATGATTCTATGGACCAAGTGCAAGTCTCTTCCTTGATCCATGTGACTTTCGGGTTCGATCGGATCAGTTTGGCTAAGACTTCGACTCATTAGATCAATTCTCCCGTTAGATGATTGTCTTGGTGGAATCGCCCGTGCCTTCCAAGTGAGGGAAGTTTTTTCGGGTTCGGTTTCAGAGGAACTGCCAAGCTAGTGGGCGAGGCTCCGAGTGTGGATCCCTGGCCCATGCGAGAGGCTGATGCTGCTTCCACCGTCAGCGCCCTCAGAGGGGGCACCGCAGAGGGGGCAGGGATCTCATAAAAATAGGGAAAACAGTTAAGATAGTCTACCAAGTCTTAACTTGGAGAAAATTTCCTACTTGTCGACACCTTGACCATAAAAAGATTCAAGGATACGATTTGTAGGTAAGACCTAGTCCTATCCCAGGGGGAGCGTGGTCTTCTAAAAATCAAATCACCCATAGGGTAATTGATCTTACTTTGGGCAACTATTAATCTTGATTCCTAGAGACAATGCTTTTTTCTTCATCCATGCAAGGCACAGCTGCTGGCCTAGTCTTCTAGAATAAAGTTGCCCGAGAACCTATTTATCTAGCGTAGGGCTTTCTACTTAATTTGTTGGAAAGCTACCCGACTAATTGGGTCCATCCGTCCGTAGGATGGTGCCGTCGGGGCATTCCATCCTCCCACTTTCCACCCTATTCACGGATCAATTTGTTTCCTAATTAATCCTACCACACTATTTGACATAAATAAACATGTTCCTTAATTAGGACCCTTTCACAAGGTCCGTTAAAATAGCCTCTTTCCATAGTATAATAATGCTAAAGACAAGATATATATATATATATAAAGTTTATATGAGAATCAATTCCATACAAGCCAAACCGGCTCTCTTATTATTTTCCTTTATACTGCCAATGATCTAGAATTCAGCCTTCCAGCCTTTAAAGACTGGGCTACGGGACCATACACCTCATCGTCGGTAGCTGGCGAGGACTCAAGCCGGCCGGTCACCCCTTAGGCTCCGTCACTCGATCCTCCTGTCCCTCAGAGGGATGTCTACACACTAGGGTGGGCTTATTCACTGCACTAGCTTGGGCCCTTAGAATTAGGCATCATCATAATTACTCGCCTCAATTAGCGAACCTCATTCTCCTAATGGTATGAGGGATACCATGGGCTAACTTTGGGCCTTGCTAACGATGCCACCCGACTACACAAGTATGAAATTGGAGTTAGCGTCGAAACAAGGAGAAAATACCTGTACTCTTTTTCTTAAAAATAGCAATTTCAATACTAACCATTGATTACAAAATACAACATCATTTCAAATAATAGCTTCATAGAATTTTTAACATTTTTCAATGATAAAATTTGCATCTTCTTTCTTGATTTATTGATATTAATATTAAAGAATAATTTAAAACTCCTTTTAAATGATGAACAAGCTAACTTGGCTACCGTTCCCTTGTGGAGCTTGCAATGGGAGGGTTGGAGCCGCATTAGGAGCATTTTCTCTAGTCTCATCATTGCGTGCGTCTCTCGAGGTGACATTTTCGAGATATCGGAATGGGGCCATCTTGATCACCTCCTCATAGTGCTCAATGTTGCGATCGTAATGCTTCAGTTGGATCTCGATTCCAAGATCATTTGCTCACTCTATGAGAAAAAACCCGCAGCATTTTATTTTATTTTGAAAGATGCATAAAGAATTTTATTTTTATTTTATTTCAAAAGTGTTATTTTCCTTAAAATTGAATTTATGCATAAATAGATGTATAAAGGAAATTTTATAAAAGTGTTATTCCCACTGAAGTTAATTTTTATAAAAGAATGAATGGATGGATAGATGTGATGTGAATCAGATAAATGTGAATGAATAGATGGATAGATGTGATGTGAATGAATGGATGGATAGATGTGATGTGAAGCAAATGGAAGGACGGATGTGGATGTATGTGAAGAATAGAAGTGGATGTACGTGAAAGAATAGATGTGAATGTGTGGATGTATGTGAAAGAATGGATGTATGGATGATGTGGATTAATGTGGATTGATGTGGATGGATGTATGGATGATGTGGATGGATGTGGTTGATGTGTATGGATGATGTATGGATGATGTGGATTGATGTGGTTGATGTGGATGGATGTATGGATGATGTGGATTGATGTGTGGATGATACGATTGGGTGTGATTTGATGTGGGAATGATGTGATGTGATAGGGATCGATGAAGAAAATAAAATTGTGGTAAGATGAGAAAAGATGGGGACTAATGTGAAAGGATGCTAAGTAATGAGAAAAGATGGAAATATTGTTGGAACTGTATTTGTATGTGAAATCTGTTTTTAAATGACTGTTTTATGTCAAGAATGCTAGGAAAGCATTTTGATCATCTTGTGAGACTGAGGTCGTGGAGACCTATCTGTTAAAGTTGCAACTGCTAACAGAGAGTCAACAGAGAGGACGTCTCGCATAGCAAGGTCGGCCGAGTTCTTGATTAGCCTCGGTTTGATTTAAATGGTGAGCTTCTGGTACAGTGGATGAGGGACCAAGGAAGCGGCCTATGAGTGAAGCGCTAGGTGACCTTCGAAGGATCCTAGAGAGTATTGACCATACGGTGCTCGGGCTCTGGGTCGCCGAAGATACCCACAAGTACGTCGGGGAAGATATTGGAACAAGGAGTAAGAGTTGTTTTCTGAATTTGGGCATGGATCTGGTTGATTGACCTTGCTAGTCCTCAACGGATGAGTCCATGGCTCTTTTATATGGATCTGTTGGTTGATCTTGTTGATCTTCAATGGAGATTCCATCTGGATAATTTTATGTGATTATATTGTCGGGTACTATGAGCTAGGAACTATTGAAAAGGCCCCTGAGTGAACAGGTGGTGAGCGTTCTGGTTGCCAATGATGCCATAGGTACACCGATGAAGGAATGAATTGGAAATTAGGATTCAACTGGATAATTAGAGGATTATGATCAGTAACACTATGGTTTCATTAAATGATTGTTTTAAAGATTGTTGAATCTGTGAAAAAGGCAAGTTCATATTGGGTGTGTAAGTGGTGTGACTAGTTTTATGTTTGCATGAATATTTGGCTAGGGGGCCTGGGAACTCTTTTCCCTGGTACCCGAGATAAAACCTAACCAAATTCCTAATTGGATCCCATCACTATAGTGGTTGGGCGGTTGGCTAACCCATGGGACTTCTCAAAGAATCCTGGATTAAAAAAATTCTATGGAAAAGAATCAATGACTGTGTCTCTCAATGAGATAAAAAGCATTGGTCTCTATGATCCAAGTACAATCTTTTCCTTGATCTGACTTTGGGACTTACGGGTTCAGTCAAATCAGTTCAGTTAGTTTAGGCTTTTGACTATGTTAGAGAAAAGTTATCCTGGAGGAATCGCCCGTGCTTTCTAGGTAAGGGAGGTTTTTTCGGGTTTGGTTTTGGAAGAACCGATGGATTAGTCTCTTGTCTTGATATCCGTGGGCAAGGCCCCAAGTGTGGGACCCTGCCCCACGCAAGAAGTGCTACTTCCGCCTACCCAAATTCGTTGCCTGGAAGTGCTACTTCCACGCAAGAAGTGCTACTTCCGCTGCTAGCACCCCCAAATTCGTTGCGCAGTGGGGTCAGGGATCTTACAGCTGGTATTAGAGCAAATTGGCTATGAGGATCAATCGAGAAGCCAAAAATGGCAAAAATTTATGAAGAAGCAGTAAAGGGTTGTAATTGTGTGATAAAATTCATACAAATTGATATTCAAACTGAAATTCGTAAATTGGTAATTGGGTCTCCAGATGGAAGTACCACAATTATATGGAATCCCTGACTTGCTTGAGGCCTAGACATGATGGTATTTACCTTATAGTTCTAAAAATCGTGACTACCCGTATATACCGAGGGTATAACTACAGCTCTTTACTGGCAGTATATACGAGTAAATCTAAGATCTTGAAATTATAAGCAAAAATGCTATCCAGATGATGAATTCGAATGTGGCTAATATGATTTTAAAATTCGGGTTGAGAACTCATGAGTTGAATTGGATTCTGATTGAAAAATAATGATTCCTGAATTTTGATTGAAATGTATTAAACTGAGCAAAACCACAATGAGGATGAGTGGGATGAGTCCCTGTGATGATGTTCGTAGCTGGAATGACGTTAATGACTTCACCAAATCACTATGAGATTAGTGGATTATGCTAGCAGATTGCTGCTATTAACACTTAACCCAGTGGATCAAGTTAAGAGGTGTCAAATTAAAAATCTGTAAAATTGAAAATTTCCATGAAGGACTGTTCACATAGAAATTTCAGTTTAATGGACCATTATTGTGATAAGGATTTGAATGTTATGATCTGAGTGAATTATTATCTAATGATGAGTTTTATATAAGAGATCTTTATCCCAATATTCTATTGGGTTCTCCAGACTATAAGGAACCCTAGAATCAGTTGGATCTTAAGGAAATGAATTGTCCTCTAATGTTGCGAGATGAGGACATCTCGCATTTTTTAAGTGGGGTAGAATGTAAGATTCCTCCCTCTGACTTTTGAGGTGTGCAGGTGTAAGAACCTCCCCTTCTAATCTTATAATTATTCCCCTCTCTGAAATAAAAGAAAGATCCTGTTTTACCCTATTTTGGTCTAGAGAGAGAAAATATTCTAGAGAGAGATTATTCAATTTTTAGATATTTATGGATGGAAAAATATCTCTTCTTAATAAAATAAACTCCCCCGAAACAGAAGTTCAAAAAGATTTTCAGAAGGTGCATTAGAAATCAATTATAACCTGTTCAAAAGGCCTTATCCCAAGGGTCCAAATTTTCAAAAAAATTTAGATTAAGATTCTGAGGGGCCAATTAGATTAATCCAAATGTAGGGAGGAGATAAATTGAAGAAATAAAGAAAATCCCCCAAAAATGAGTAAATACTCACATAAGATGAAGAGTTGACCAAGGACAAGGATATTAGTTAAAAAAAGAAGAGATATTTAGAGAAATGATGCATTTTTGACACCTCAGTGTGGGGGAATTCCCCTCATGAAGGAGGCACCTATTTTACATGTGTGGTTGAGCTTTAAACTCAAAAATAATGAGATATTTTCATCTCTCCTCTCTCCTGCTTCAACTAGATCCAAAAAGTAAGCTAAACTAACCTAAAAATGGTCAAAAATTGACCAAACTGATCTGGAAAATTCTAGAATCAGTTTTCTTGGTTAGAGGCTCACTTTTTCCTATAAATGAAGCCTCCCCCTTTGTAAATGGATAATAGTGTTTTATGCACTATTACTCTACTTTTCCCCAGAGTCAAAAACTATGATTTATTAATAATTCATTAGTTTTTGACCATTCAATCTTCTAAAGAATTGGTGGCCACTCTTGTTGCAAATAAGAGTAGATCCCTCAAACCATCAAGCCAAAGGAAAGCTCTCAGAAATTCATGTAAGTTAGAAATCCTACTTTTTCTTATTCCTTTTAATGGTTTTCTAATTTTTGTTTTGTTTTAAAATGTAAAATGATGCTATGCCTTGCTAGAAAGGCTTTCCCCGTCTCTTCTTCTTAAATTCAGCCTTTCTTTATCCTAGATAAGTAATCTAATTGTTGGAATTAAACTTTTCATATTGTTTCTCTTTTAAAAGTGAAATTTGATTAGTTTAGAATGCTTTAAACCATTTGGGGATAATTTTTAAGTAACTTAAGAATAGAAAAAATTGAAAAATGGTCAGCCATACAAAGGAGCCATATAAAGGAGGTTATGGTAAAATTTTCTTAAATTTTATGAAATAAGTTTTATCTTTTATTATTCAAAAAGAGTAATCCCCATCGTTTGCGTATTCTAAAAGTGTTATTTTCATTCTATGCATAGAAAAATACATACTAGAAATATTTTTATTATAAAAGTGTTATTTCTATTAAAATTAAATTCTATGCATAAAGGAATTTATTTTTTATTTTGTTTCGAAAGATGCATAAAGGAATTTTTTTTTGAAAGTGTTATTTTCCTTAAAATTGAATTTATGCATAAATAGATGTATAAAGGGATTTTTATAAAAGTGTTATTCCCACTGAAGTTGATTTTTATAAAAGAATGAATGGATGGATAGATGTGATGTGAATCAGATAAATGTGAATGAATAGATGGATATATGTGATGTGAATCAGATAAATGTGAATGAATGGATGGATAGATGTGATGTGAATCAGATAAATGTGAATGAATGGATGGATGGATGCGAATGTATGTGAAGAATAGAAGTGGATGTATGTGAAAGAATGGATGTGGATGTGTGTGCGAAAGGATGGATTTGGATAATTGTGTGAAAGGATGGATTTGGATAATTGGGAAGAATAGAAGTGGATGTATGTGAAGAGTAGAAGTGGATGTATGTGAAAGAATGGATGTGGATGTATGTGAAAGGATAGATGTGGATGTGTATGTGATAAGTATGGATGTGGATGTATGTGAAAGGATAGATGTGGATGTGTATGTGATAAGTATGGATGTGGATGTATGTGGAAGAATACATGTGGATGTAAATGTGATGGATATGAAACGAGAATTGAGGTGATATGTGATGTAAATTTGACAGAATGAATGATAAGGGATGTGAATGAATGTGATAACATGTGAATCAGGATGTGAATGAATGATATAGGATGTGAATGAATGTGTTAGCATGTGAATCGAGATGTGAATGAATGATATAAAATGTGAATGAGTGTGTTAGTATGTGAATCGGGATGTGAATGAATGATAAGGGATGTGAATGGATGTGATGTGATGTGAATCCGGATGTGAATGAATGAGAATTGGTGAAGTGGTGAGATGTATGGGTAGATGCAAGTGGATGAGACCTGATGAGGATAAATGAGGAAGTAAGTAATGAGATAGGAAAAGATGTGATTAGATGAGAATGGGAATACTTATGAAATGAATGTGGATTGATGTGTGGGTAATGTGGATTGATGTGGATGGATGTATGGATGATGTGGATTGATGTGGATGATGTGAATGGATGTGTGGATAAGGTGGATCGATGTGGGTGGATGTATGGATAATGTGGATTGATGTGGATGGATGTATGAAAGATGTGGATGGATGTGTGGATAATGTGGATTGCTATGGATGGATGTATGGATGATGTGGATTGATGTGGATGGATGTATGGATGATGTGGATTAATGTGGTTGATGTGGATGGATGTATGGATGATGTGGATTGATGTGGATGGATGTATGGTTGATGTGGTTGATGTGGATGGATGTATGGATTGTAAGGATTGATGTGTGGAAGATACGATTGGATGTGATTTGATGTGGGAATGACGTAATGTGATAGGGATCGATGAAGAAAATAAAATTGTGGTAAGATGAGAAAAGATGGAGACTAATGTAAAAGGATGCGGAGTAATGAGAAAAGATGGAAATATTGTTGGAACTGTATTTGTTACATGCGAAATCTGTTTTTAAATGACTGTTTTATGTCAAGAAAGCTGGGAAAGCATTTTGATCATCTTCTTGTGATTGAGGTCCTGAGTGGAGACCTATCTGTTAAAGTTGCAACTACTAAAACGGAGAGTCAACGAAGGACGTCTCGCGTAGCAAGGTCGGCCGAGGTCTTGACCAGCCTCCGTTTGATTTAAATGGTGAGCTTCCGGTACAGTGGATGAGGGACTAAGGAAGCAGCCTATGAGTGAAGCGCTAGGTGACCTGCGAAGGATCCTAGAGGGTGCCGACCATACGGTGCTCGGGCTACCCACAAGTACGTTGGGGAAGATATTGGAACAAGGAGTAAGAGTTATCTTCTGAATTCGGGCATGGATCTGGTATATTGACCTTGCTGGTCCTCAACGGATGAGTCCATGGCTCTTTTATATGGATCTGTTGGTTGATCTTGCTGATCTTCAACGGAGATTCCATCTGGATATTTTTATGTGATTATATTGTCGGGTACTATGAGCTAGGAACTATTGAAAAGGCCCCTGAGTGAATAGGTGGTGAGTGTTCTGGTTGCCAATGATGCCATAGGTACATCGATGAAGGAATGAATTGGAAATTAGGATTCAACTAGATAATTAGAAGATTATGATCAGTAACACTATGGTTTCATTAAATGATTGTTTTAAAGATTGTTGAATCTGTGAAAAAGACAAGTTCATATTTGGTGTGTAAGTGGTGTGATTAGTTTTATGTTTGCATGAATATCCGGCTAGGGGGCCTAGGAACTCTTTTCCCTGGTACCCATCGGGACAAAACCTAACCAAATTTCTAATTGGATCCCATCACTACACTGGTTGTGGGCAGTTGGCTAACCCATGGGACTGGATGGGGTAAGGTTGGACTGATGGATCCGTAAATCGAGACTCAACTTCTGTATAGTACGATAGATGAGGTAAATCTTGGATAAAAATTGTTCTATGGAAAAGAATCAACAGCTGTGCCTCTCAATGAGGAAAAAAGCGTTGGTCTCTATGATCCAAGTACAATCTTTTCCCTGATCTGACTATGGGACTTACGGGTTCAATCAGATCAGTTCAATCAGTTCAGGCTTTTGACTACGTTAGAGAAAAGTTATCCTGGAGGAATCGCCCGTGCTTTCCGGGCAAGGGAAGTTTTTTCGGGTTTGGTTTTGGAAGAATCGATGGATTAGTCTCTTGTCTGGATATTCGTTGGGGGCGAGGCCTCGAGTGTGGGCCCCTGCCCCATGCAAGAAGTGCTACTTCCGCTGCTAGCACCCCCAAATTCGTTGTGCAGTGGGGTCAGGGATCTTACAGCTGGTATCAGAGCAAATTGGCTAATGAGGATCAACCGAGAAGCCAAAAATGTCAAAATTTTATGAAGAAACAGTAAAGGGTTGTAAATTGTGTGATAAAATTCATACAAATTGATATTCAAACTGAAATTCGTAAATTGGTAATTGGGTCTCCAGATGGAAGTACCGCAATTGTATAGAATCCCTCACTTGCTTGAGGTCTAGACATGATGATATTTACCTTATAGTTCCAAGGACCGTGACTACCCGTATATACCGCCGAGGGTATAACTGTAGCTCTTTATTGGTAGTATATACGAGTAAATCTAAGATCTTGAAATTATAAGCTAAAATGCTATCCAGATGATGAATTCGAATGTGATTGATATGATTTTAAAATTTTGGTTGAGAACTGATGAGTTGAATTGGATTATGATTGAAAAATAATTGCTCCTGAATTTTGATTGAAATGTATTAAACTGAGCAAAACCACAATGAGGATGAATGGGACGAGTCCCTGTGATGATGTTTGTAGCGTTAATGACTTCAGCAAATCACTATGAGATTAGTGGATTGTGCTGGTAGATTGCTGCTGTTAACACTTAGCCCAGTGGATCAAGTTAAGAGGTGTCAAATTAAAAATCTATAAAATTGAAAATTTCCATGAAGGACTGTTCACATAGAAATTTTGGTCTAATGGACCATTATTGTGATAAGGGTTTGAATGTTATGATATGAGTGAATTGTTATCTAATGATGAGTTTTATATAAGGGATCTTTGTCCTAGGATTCTGTTGGGTTCTCCAGACTATAAGGAACCCCATAATCAGTTGGATCTTAAGGAAATGAATTGTCCTCTAATGTTGCGAGATGAGGACATCTCGCGTTTTTTAAGTGGGGTAGGATGTAAGATTCCTCCCTCCGGCTTTTGAGGTGTGCAGGTGTAAGAACCTCCCCTTTTGATCTTATAATTATTCCCCTCTCTGAAATAAAAGAAAGATCCTATTTTACCCTGTTTTGGCCTAGAGAGAGAAAATGTTCTAGAGAGAGATTATTCAATTTTTAGATATTTTTGGATGGAAAAATATCTCTTCTTATTAAAATAAATTCCCCCTAAACAGAAGTTCAAAAAGATTTTCAGAAGGTGCATTAGAAATCAATTATAATCTGTTCAAAAGGCCTTATCCTAAGGGTCCAGATTTTTTAAAAAAATTAGATTAAGATTCTGAGCAGCCAATTAGATTAATCCAAATGTAGGGAGGAGATGAATTGAAGAAATAAAGAAAATCCCCAAAAAATGAGTAAATACTCACATAAGATAAAGAGTTGACTAAGAACAAGGATATTAGTTAAAAAAAGAAGAGATATTTAGAGAAATGATGCGTTTTTGACACCTGAGTGTGGGGGAATTCCCCTCATGAAGGAGGCGCCTATTTCACATGTGTGGATGAGTTTGAAACTCACAAACAATGAGATATTTTCATCTCTCCTCTCTCCTGCTTCAACTAGATCCAAAAAGTAAGGTAAACTAACCTAAAAATGGTCAAAAATTGACCAAACTGATCTGGAAAAATCTAGAATTAGTTTGCTTGGTTAGAGGCTCACTTTTTCCTATGAATGAAGCCTCCTCCTTTGTAAATGGATAATAGTGTCTTATGCGCTGTTATTCTCTTTCTCCCCAGAGTCAAAAACTGTGAATTTATTACTAATTCATTAGTTTTTTACCATTCCCTCTTCTAAAGAATTGGTGGCCACTCTTGTTACAAACAAGAGTAGATCCCTCAAACCATCAAGCCAAAGGAAAGCTCCTAGAAATTCATGTTAGAAATCCTACTTTTTCTTATTCCTTTTAATGGTTTTCTAATTTTTGTTTTGTTTTAAAATGTAAAATGATGCTATGCCGTGCTGGAAAGGCTTTCCTCCTCTCTTCTTCTTAAATTCAGCCTTTCTTTATCCTAGATAAGTAATCTAATTGTTGGAATTAGACTTTTCATATTGTTTCTCTTTTAAAAGTGAAATTTGATTAGTTTAGAATGCTTTAAACCATTTGGGGATAATTTTTAAGTAACTTAAGAATAGGAAAATTTGAAAAATGGTCAGCCATACAAAGGAGGTTATGGCAAAATTTTCTTAAATTTTGTGAAATAAGTTTTATCTTTTATTTTTCAAAAAGAGTAATCCCCATCGTTTGTGTATTCTAAAAGTGTTATTTTCATTCTATGCATAAAAAAATGCATAATAGAAATATTTTTATTATAAAAGTGTTATTTCTATTAAAATTAAATTCTATGCATAAAGGAATTTATTTTTATTTTATTTCAAAAGATGCATAAAGGAATTTATTTTATTTTATTTCGAAAGTGTTATTTTTTCTTAAAATTGAATTTATGCATAAATAGATGTATAAAGGGATTTTTATAAAAGTGTTATTCCCATTGAAGTTGATTTTTATAAAAGAATGAATGGATGGATAGATGTGATGTGAATCAGATAAATATGAATGAATAGATGGATAGACGTGATGTGATACAGATAAATGTGAATGAATGGATGGATAGATGTGATGTGAATCAAATAAATGTGAATGAATGGATGGATGGATGTGGATGTATGTGAAGAATAAAAGTGGATGTATGTGAAAGAATGGATGTGGATGTGTGTATGTGAAAGGATGGATGTGGATGCATGCGAATAATAGAAGTGGATGTATGTGAAAAGTAGAAGTGGATGTATGTGAAAGAATGGATGTGGATGTATGTGAAAGGATAGATGTGGATGTGTATGTGATAAGTATGGATGTGGATGTATGTGGGAGAATACATGTGGATGTAAATGTGATGGATATGAACAAGAATTGAGGTGATGAGATGTGATGTAAATTGGATAGAATGAATGATAAGGGATGTGAATGAATGTGATAGCATGTGAATCAGGATGTACACATGTAAATCGGGATGTGAATCAATGATATAGGATGTGAATGAATGTGTTAGCATGTGAATCGGGATGTGAATGAATGATATAGGATGTGAATGGATGTGTAAGTATGTGAATCGAGATATGAATGAATGATAAGGGATGTGAATGGATGTGATGTGATGTGAATCGGGATGTGAATGAACGATAATAAGTGGTGAAGTGATGAGATGTATGGGTAGATGCAAGTGGATGAGACCTGATGAGGATAAATGAGGAAGTAAGTGATGAGAGAAAAAGATGTGATTAGATGAGAATGGAAATACTTATGAAATGAATGTGGATTGATGTGGATGGATGTATGGATGATATGGATGATGTGAATGGATGTGTGGATAATGTGGATTGATGTGGATGGATGTATGGATAATGTGGATTGACGTGTGGATTGATGTGGATGGATGTATGAAAGATGTGGATGGATGTGTGGATAATGTGGATTGATGTGGATGGATGTATGGATGATGTGGATTGATGTGGATGGATGTATGGAAGATGTGGATTGATGTGGTTGATGTGGATGGATGTATGGATGATGTGGATTGATCTGTTGATGATACGATTGGATGTGATTTGATGTGGGAATGATGTGATGTTATAGGGATCGATGAAGAAAATAAAATTGTGGTAAGATGAGAAAAGATGGGGACTAATGTGAAAGGATGCGGAGTAATGAGAAAAGATGTGGAACTGTATTTGTATGTGAAATCTGTTTTTAAATGACTGTTTTATGTCAAGAATGTTGGGAAAGAATTTTTACCGTCTTGTGATTGAGGTCATGGAGACCTATCTTAAAGTTGCAACTGCTAAAACGGAGAGTCAACGGAGGACGTCTCGCGTAGCAAGGTCGGCCGAGGTCTTGACCAGCCTCAGTTTGATTTAAATGGTGAGCTTCCGGTACAGTGGATGAGGGACCAACGAAGTGGCCTATGAGTGAAGTGCTAGGTGACCTGTGACAAAGGATCCTAGAGGGTGCTGACCATACGGTGCTCGGGCTCTGGGTCGCCGAAGATACCCACAAGTACGTCGGGGAAGATATTGGAACAAGGAGTAAGAGTTGTTTTCTGAATTCAGGCATGGATCAAGTTGATTGACCTTGCTGGTCCTCAACGGATGAGTCCATGGCTCTTTTATATGGATCTGTTGGTTGATCTTTCTGGATATTTTTATGTGATTATATTGTCGGCGGGTACTATGAGCTAAGAACTATTGAAAAGGCCCCTGAGTGAACAGGTGGTGAGTGTTTTGGTTACCAATGATGCCATAGGTACATCGATGAAGGAATGAATTGAAAATTAGGATTCAACTGGATAATTAGAGGATTATGATGAGTCACACTATGGTTTCATTAAATGATTGTTTTAAAGATTGTTGAATCTGTGAAAAAGGCAAGTTCATATTGGGTGTGTAAGTGGTGTGACTAGTTTTATGTTTGCATGAATATTCAGCTAGGGGGCCTGGGAACTCTTTTCCCTGGTACCTGGGACAAAACCTAACCAAATTCCTAATTGGATCCCATCACTACAGTGGTTGGGTGGTTGGCTAACCCATGGGACTGGAGAATCAGGTAGTTGATCATCTACTCCTATTGCTGGTTCTCCACTTTCCAACCTACTCAAATAATCAGCTATTGCATGTTCTTTTCTTGGTGTATGAATGATCACAAAATCAAATTCTTGTAACAAAAGCATCCATCTTGCTAATCTCCCTGGAAGATGAGGTTTTTTTATCAAATATAACAATCCTTGGTGATCCACATGGAACATCACCCTATTACTCAGCAAATAATGCCTAAATTTGTTAAGTGAATATACCATGCCTAATGCCTCTCTCTCTGTGATAGTGTAATTTCTTTCAACTCTTGTCATTATTCTACTTGCATAGTATACTGGTGTGAACCATCCCTTCACTTTTTCCTATATAAGAACAGCTCCAATAGCAATGTCAGAAGCATCACCAAACACATGAAAAGGTAAATCCCAATCTGGGGGCTGCACTATCGGAGCTACCACCAACATTTTCTTCAAAATTTGAAATGACCTATCTTGAACTACAGACCAGGAAAAGTCCACTCCTTTCCTTTTTAAGTGTGTAAGAGGTGCACACACATCTGACAAGTATCTTAAATACCTACTGTGCCATTTAATTTGCCCCACAAATTGACCCACTTCTTTCAAATTGGCTGGTTTTGTAGCCTTCTGTATAACTTCTATCTTCTTGGCATCTATGGACATCCGTTCCCGGGACACCGCATGACCCAACAACACTCCCCTTAATACTACAATAGCGCACTTAAAAGGGTTGAGTGCTGCTCTGAACATCCGACATCTTTCCAAACAGAGCCTAAGATGATGTAAATGGAAATTCTTCTTACCAAATACTGAGAAATCATCCATAAAAACTCTCATAAAGTCTGACAAATATGGCTCAAATGTTTTGCTTGCCACATAGGAATGGACCATTTTTTAGTCCAAAGCTCATCACTGTATATGCAAATGCTACCCATTCTGTAATAAAGGTTGTTTTATCCATGTCTTCAGGTGCTACACTGATCTGATTATACCCTGAAAAACCATCTAGGAAACCGTACATCTCGTGTCCTTCTACTGCATTCAAGGAGTGTGTCACAAAAGGGCATTGGAAATGGATCAGTGATGGTGGCTGCATTTAATTTCCTGTAGTCCACACACACCCTGATCTTTCCATTCTTCTTTGGCACCACAACTATGCCATGTCACCTCATTAATAGGCTTAATAAACCTTGCATACAATAATTTATCCAATTCCTCTTTCACCTGTTTTGCATAGTTTGGATTCATGCGATATCTCTGCTGTATAATAGGTATTGCATCTTTCTTCAAATTTATCTTGTGTTGATGAAGAGCCGGATCTATCCCCTTCATGTCAGAATATTCCCATGCAAATACATCCTTGAACTCCATTAGTAGCTTCCTCAAATCTTCTTTAAACTGCCCTTCAACATGAATACTAACCCTTACTATCTTAGGGTCTTCCTCAGTCCCCAAGTTCATATCCTGAAGTACCCTATTGGATTTGTTGAAATTCTTTTCATAATTATGTTCTACTGCAATTATAGCTTCCTGCTCATTAGCAACATCTTCCTGTTTTGCCTTCTTTTCCAGGGCTTTTCCAATAATCTGGTTCAATGCCTTACCCTCTACTGCTTTTCCCTCTTTAAACTCGCCTGTCAGATTTTCTGACTCACTCTTCACATGCTGCTAAAAATCCGACTACACTGTGGTTCCTCCATTTTCCTGGTACCTCTCCACTATATCTGCAACATCGACTTCAAAGATGGGTAAAGGGATTTGCTTTCAAGTATTCTTCTTCCTCATCATCCTCCACTTCTTCTGCCAAGTTAATCCCTTGAGCCCATAATGGCTTCTGAGCTTGTTTTAGAACCTTCTTTGAGAGCATAGGCAACTTTGCCACTTTCTTGCCCTGCCTCATTATAACTTTCTTGCCCTGCCTCATTATAACTGTATTGTCCCCCCAATCCTATTTTAATTTAGCAATTCTAAACCATGGCCTGCCTAGCAACATTGTGTAAGAAGAGTCAGTGTCTTGCATACGAATTACCACAAAGTTCACCAGAAATAACAGCCTTGCAACTTCAATCTCCTATTGCTCCAATATTCCTAAGGGTTGCAGCCTTCTTTGGTCTACCATTTTAACCTGAAATGGTGCAGGTTCCAACTCCTGCAAATGCATACTCAAATAGATAGATTCTGGTAGTATATTAACCCCAAATCCCCCATCAAGAAAAACATCATCAAAAGTTTCCCATTAAACCCCACTTTTATAACTGGAACTGTGAAGTCTACATCTACTGCAGGATCTGCTTGAGAAACTGCCACACCACTGGGGACATATGAGACACAGGTTTTTCCCTTTCTGTCTTCTGCAACTTCACCAGCAATTGCTCCCTAAAAACTGGTACCATGCTCAACAACTGACTTAATGAAATCTGAATGGGTGCCTGAATCAATACATCAATCAACTCACTAGACCCCTTCTCCTTTCCTTCATCTGGTTGTGATTCATAAACTAAATCTACTTGTTGCTGGAACACCTGATCATTCACTTCCTGATCTTCCATCACCTTATTTTTCTATAGCTTATCAATCTGATTGGACACCTTCTTCCTTACCACCTCCTGTCCCACTTTATAGGCCCTTTAGCACTCGATCTAGTTACTGCTAAAGCTTCTACTGTTTCCCCTTTTTTACAATCTTCAACAACCATACATTTTCATACACCTCAAATATTTGACTTACCAGGTCTATTTGTGCCGAATCCTCTTCTTATTGCTCCTGCTGCTGCTGCCCATCTCCTGCTGCTGCCCATCTCCTGGAATTAAAACATTACTCTTGCTTTCAGTTTTTGGATTATGTATCATTTCCACCAAGATTACATTGGCTTGTGATGGGGGTTGCTTTTGCTGCCCTTGCTAGGGTCCTTAGCCTCTGTTACCTTCATTATATCTAATCACAGGTCTTCCTCTCTCTTCTCTATGTTTGCACCATAATTCACAAGCAAGCCCAATTCTGTGGCCCTCCTTGCTACAGTAATCACATTGCATGACTCCCTCAGGTCCCCTTTGATTCCCTTGTTGGCCTGGCCAATTCTGTCTCGAGAAAAATGGTCTTGTCAGCCTATTATATAGTGCATTCTGATTTGTAGGTATTACTGGATTAGCTTCAACAACTAGCTGTTGTGGCACCCGATTAACTACATTTGGAGGAACTTTACCTCTATAATTAGGGCTATACTGACATGCTGCCTGTAAGATGACCTTCCTTTTCACAAATGTGACAATACTGCTTCTCCTTAGATTGGACTATTGTATACCCCAAACCAGGGATTTAATATTCACATGATCACAAGATTTTTTGTGATAATAACACATGTGAACAAGTTATTCACATGTTCTCATGTTACCGTTCACAAAATAACAGGTCACTTGCCATTTGGGAACCCCTTAAAAGCTTGGCTACACATGGGAATAAGCTATTCACATGTTCTCATGTTACCATCTTCACATAATAGCAAGCCAGTGGCCACCTAAGAAGATTTTTTATGCCCGACAAAGATAATTATTTTAGGCCCTTGTGAAAGCTTTGTGAATATAACATGTGATCACAAGATTTTTTGTGTTATTAACATATGTTATTAACATGTTCACATGTTCTCGTTTACGTCAGTGAAATCCCTGCCCCAAACTTTTGAGTTGTTTGAGGATCTTTTTCTCCATTCCTCCTTTTCCTTTCTTTTCCTTCTCTGCTCTTCTCTTGTTCTTGCTAGGCTTCTCATCCTCTGAGTCCCCAGATGATTCATCCTCCGACTCTTCCCCCTCACTTTTCGATTCTTCTTCTATCATGCTATCCGATTTGAATATAACATGTGATCACTTTCCTTGTGTGGTCATCAATGAAAGTCACATAATACCTGTAGCCTCCCATAGATATGGTCTTCGTAGGACCCCATACATCTGAATGCACAACATCTAGTGCATTTCTGCTCACATATCTGTTACGTGGAAACACATGCTTTGTTTGCTTCCCAAATTGGCATGCTTCATAGATTTTATGCATACCTTCCACTTTAAATTTTGGCAGCCCCGTCACAATTTCTTTTGTCTGCATAGACTTCAATCTCTGCACATTCACATGTCCAATTCTTTTATGCCATATGTCTGTGTCTGCAACAATTCCTGAACCATTTGCAAACATCGCAGCACTCATCTCAGGCATGTCTACATCCAACGTAAACATTCTGCCCACTCTGTTGCCTTTTGCAACCAACCTGCACTTGTCTTTGAAGTCTTCTACATAACATCCATAAGGGTTAAACCGAACCTGCAAACCCTGCTCAATCATCTGGCCAACTGAAACCAGATTCTTTGTTATGTTCGGTACATGAAGTACATCAGCAAGGTACTTCACTTTGCCATCCTGCATAGACAATGGCACATCTCCAATGTGGGCAATGGGTGTAGTCACCAACACAATAGGGAAGAGTAGTTGAAGCTCTTACCCTCGTACCGCTTCCTGTGGTTCTCTTGCTTGCAGCTTAGCCCTTAGCACGAACCAGGCTCTGATACCATGAAAAGATGCAGGGGGGAAGAGAGCTTGAGCTCTTGCAAGCACACACACACACTCACAAAACCCTAATAGAGAACACACAAGGTGAGAGGCTGAAAATCTTCTTCTTCTCTACTCAACACTCAACACACCATATACAAGAATAAGAGTACACATAATATGAAAGGTACTCAACCAATACATACACGGGTTCTCTATAGTGTGAACCCGACTAAATGAGCTGGCGCTATAACTATGCCAGTCTCTAGAGTGGCTGTCACACAGCCTGTCATCCCACTGGCCGCATATCACCCAAGATCTCACCAACCATGTCAGTGGTGTAAGTGCGGGGCCTATCCCCCAGGCGGGTCATCAGTGTCCACCGCCTCACTAGAGCTCGATATCTCAACACGATTTTGATGCATCCTTTCTCTTTTGACTATACCCAACCTTTTCTTCTTCTGTCATGCTATCCGATTTTGATGCATCCTTTCTCTTTTCTTTCTTCTTTCTTTTGACTATACCCAACCTTTTCTCTACCCTAGATGCAGCTGTCACCAGGTCATCAAAACCACTTGCTAAACCAGCTCACAGCTGTCCCCTCCAAAGTTGCTGCAAACTGCTATAGTTTCACCAGATCTCCATACAAGGCGGGATATCCACTTGCTTTCCATTGGATCCCTTCCCTCTCCTCTCCCCCTTCTCTCTTGCGACCCCCCACCACCCCCCCTCATCAACCACTCCCATCGACCATCCTCCCCCTGCGCAGCACCCCCCCTCAATTTCTCCTGTGCGCCGACCCCCCCTCTCACCCGTCGTCTCCCCCTCTCATCAACCACTCCCATCGACCACCCTCCCCCTGCACAACACCCCCCCTCAATTTGTCCTGTGCGCCAAGCCCCCCTCTCACCCATCGTCTCCCCCTCTCATCGACCAGTCCCCACGGAACCTCACCCCCTCCCCTCTACGACCACCCCCCTTCTCTTGTCCACCCCCCTTCACTCTCTCATGTGCTCACCAACCCAACCCCCCTCACAAACCCCCCCCTCACTCTCTCGTGTCATGTACCTAGGCTCCCAGTCCCCCTCTCGCGGCGTTCACTTGACCCCACCCTTCACTCCTGAAAAGATGCAGGGGGGAAGAGAGCTTGAGCTCTTACAAGCACACACACACACTCACAAAACCCTAATAGAGAACACACAAGGTGAGAGGCTAAAAATCTTCTTCTTCTCTACTCAACACTCAACACACATATACAAGAAAAGAGTACACCTAATATGAAAGGTACTCAACCAATACATACACGAGTTCTCTATAGTGTGAACCCGACTAAATGAGCTGGCGCTATAAATATGCCAGTCTCTAGAATGGCTGTCACACAGCCTATCATCCCACTGGCCGCATATCTCCCATGATCTCACCAACCATGCCAGTGGTGTAAATGTGGGGCCTATCCCCCAGGCGGGTCATCAGTGGCCACCGCCTCACTAGAGCTCGATATCTCAACACTCCCCCTCGAGCTCAACTCCATCTCATGTACACCAAGCGAAGCCCTGAATCTGCGGAGCTTCTCTGTACCCAATGCTTTGGTGAAGATGTCAGCTACCTGATCCTCTGTGCTGACATAAACAAGGTCAAGGTCTCCTGCCAAGACCTTCTCTCTAACGAAGTGGTAGTGGACCTCTATGTGCTTCGTACGAGCATGAAAGACTGGGTTCCTGGCCAACTGTATACTGCTAATGTTGTCACAGAAAATGACAACTTGTCTATCCACTGATAGACCCAAATCTGCAAGTAGCTTTCTCAACCAAGCTACCTCACATGCTGCCATAGCAGCTCCTCTGTACTCGACCTCTGTACTCGATAGAGCAACCGTAGGCTGCTTCTTGCTGCTCCAAGTCACAGCAGCACTCCCCAAAGAAAACATAAAGCCACTGGTAGATCTTCTATCTGAGATACTACCAGCCCAATCAGCATCTGTGTACCCATGTACACATATCTCTATCCCAGTCTCATAGAATAGTCCACAATGCAAAGTAGACTTCACATACCTCAGTATGCATCTCACTGCATCCAAATGCGGTTTCCGTGGAACCTGCATAAACTGACTCACCAACCCAACAGCATAGCTCAAATCTGGTCTGGTGATCGTCATGTAGATCAAACTTCCTACTATGCGTCTGTACATAGTAGGATCCTCCAAGATCTCTCCTGAATCTGCACTCAACTTGCCATTCTGATCCAATGGCACAGAAATAGGCTTACAGCTTGTCATACCATACTTGGACAACATGTCCAAGCCATACTGTCTCTGCAGTAATCCAATACCATGTGGTGACCTAATCACCTCAATGCCCAAGAAATATCTGAGCTCCCCCAGATCCTTCATCTCGAACTTCTGTCTAAGCAGGATCTTTACATCAAAGATCTCTGCATCATGGTCCCCCGTAATGATCAAGTCATCTACATAGATGACAACAAGCACAACTCCTCTATTACCATGTCTCACATACAGCGAGAAATCTGCATTGGCTACATGAAAGCCAATAGTGACAAGATATTCAAAAATCTTGTCAGACCATGCTCTTGGTGCTTGCTTTAAGCCATACAAGGCCTCTTCAACCTGCAAACATGCTCGGGGTGACCCTCATCCTCATAACCAGGTGGCTGCAACATATACACCTCTTCTTGCAAATTCCCATGCAAGAATGCATTCTTTATATCCATCTGATGTAAAGACCATTGCTTTGACGCAGCCACTGCTATCACAACTCTCACCGTTGCCATCTTGGCAACTGGGCTGAAAGTTTCCTCATAATCAATCCCATATGTCTGCGCATATCCTTTGGCTACCAATCTAGCCTTGTACCTGTTTATGCTTCCATCACTGTTATGTTTAACTTTGTACACCCACTTGCATCCAATGACTTTCTTGCCTTCTGGCAATTGCACTAAATCCCAAGTTTCATTTCCATATAGTGCATCCATCTCCTCATCCATAGCTTTCTCCCAACACACATTTCCAAACAGCCTCATCAATGCATGTGGGCTCAACAACCTGCACAACCTTTGCCATATATGCATAGTGATGTGCCACATAACCATCATAGGTAAATCTCTGCACAGGATTTCTCACTCTCCCAGATCTTCGCAGCTTCTCATTCATGGCTTCCATAGCCGTCTTTACACCAGGTGTTCTCATAGCTGGGATCCCAAGCTCCTCATCAAGGCTCATATCTGAGCCACTAGACTCTCCATCAACATGAGAATGCCCTGCAGAAATATCAGGCATACCAAGGGGCTCAACCACTTTCTCTTTTCCTTTACGTGATGTAGTAATCACATTTGCAGGGCTGGTATTATGACGCAGCCTGCCACTCCATGGTCTATCAACAGACCCACTAGATGGACTCTCCTGGTCCACTCAAAGACTGTGATTGCTGACCTGCATTCTGTGCAACCACACTTCCACTCACATCAACCCCAACAGCTTCTTTTTCAGCAGCATACCAGCTGCTCATCTCATCAAAGACAACATCCCTGCTTACCCTCAACTCACGTGTAGCAGGTTTATAACACCTGTATCCCTTTTGCTCAAGGGAATATCCAATAAACACACATTTTTCAGCTTTCGGATCCAGCTTAGTTCTCAGCTCATCTGGCACATGCACATATGCAATGCATCCAAAGACTTTCAGATGAGATAAATCTGGTTTTCTGCCAGTAAACCTCTCCTCTGGAGTTACATCATGTATGGCTGCAGTTGGAGTCCTGTTCATGATGTATACCGCTGTAGAAACAGCCTCAGCCCAATAGCAATGTGGCATATTCTTCTCTTCCATCAATGCTCGCGCAATCTCAGCAATGTGCCTGTTTTTCCGCTCAGCAACTCCATTTTGCTGCGGAGTGTATCTGCATGTATACTGTCTCCGAATACCATTCTTCTTCAAATATTCAGAGAACTCATTGGAGAAGTACTCTCCCCCTCCATCTGACCTTAGGCACTTTACATATTTCCCTGTTTGCTTTTCAACCAAAACTCTGAAATTCTGAAAGTGAGTGAACACCTCACTCTTCTCCTTCATGAAATATACCCACACTTTCCTTGTGTGGTCATCAATGAAAGTCACATAATACCTGCAGCCTCCCATAGATATGGTCTTCGTAGGACCCCATACATCTGAATGCACAACATCTAGTGCATTTCTGCTCACATATTTGTTACGTGGAAACACATGCTTTGTTTGCTTCCCAAATTGGCATGCTTCACTGATTTTATGCATACCTTCCACTTTAAATTTTGGCAGCCCTGTCACAATTCCTTTTGTCTGCATAGACTTCAATCTCTGCACATTCACATGTCCAATTCTTTTATGCCATATGTCTGTGTCTGCAACAATTCCTGAACCATTTGCAAACATCGCAGCACTCATCTCAGGCATGTCTACATCCAACGTGAACATTATGTCCACTCTGTTGCCTTTTGCAACCAACCTGCACTTGTCTTTAAAATCTTCAACATAACATCCATCAGGGTTAAACCAAACCTGCAAACCCTGCTCAATCATCTGGCCAACTGAAACCAGATTCTTTGTTATGTTCGGTACATGAAGTACATCTGCAAGGTACTTCACTTTGCCATCCTGCATAGACAATGGCACATCTCCAATGTGGGCAATTGGATGAGCAGTGTCATCCCCTGTTTCCACAAAACCTGGTCTTTCCGGGTTTTTCGTCTCCTTGAACCACTCCCCATGACTCGTCATGTGGTTCGAAGCGCCTGAATCCACATACCATACATTATCTTTTTGTGCTGCATCAACATTTTCAGATATGGCATTCACAACATGCTGCATAACAAACAACCTTTCATTATCCTCATTATTTCTGCTTGAAGATGCATAGTTGTTTTGCTGCACTTTCCCATTTTGCATGTCAGCCTGCTTCTTATAACATTCTGACTGCACATGTCCAGGCTTACCACAATAATAGCATTCACGTGCATCATTATATTGCCTTTGCCAATTTCCACGGCCTCTTTGACTCCCCCTGCCTCTGAATTTGCCTCTTCCACCTGCGTGTTGTTGTTGTTGTTGATTCTGGGACTGTTGTTGTTGCTGCTGCTCTGCTGGCCATAATTCTGATTACCTGTTCAGCCACCTCCTTGACCGCGTCCACGGCCTCCTCTACCTCGTCCTCTTCCTGAACTCGTGTAGAAGGCCTGTTGCTCTGAACTGTTTTTGCTTTGTGAAGACTATTGGTCTTCACCCAAGTTCTTCTCTTCGATAATCAGCATAGACACCAAATCTGTAAAGTTGGGAATGTTTTCCCGAGTCTGAATAGATGTCTTGAACGCCTTGTATTGTGGCCCGAGACCACGTAGACAGACTTCCACCTTGTCATCATCATCTACTGACACACCAATAGATGCAAGGGATTCCACAATACCCTTTATCTTCAACGCATAGTCATTCACAGACATGCTCTTTTTCTCCACAGTATGAAGTTCATTCTTCAACTGTATCTTACGTGCCTTTGTATTTGTTTCATAAAGCTTTACCAAGGTGTCCCACGCCTCCTTGGAGGACTTGGCATCCTGAATGTGCCCAATCATGGTGTCCTGTATACTAATGGATAGCCAATACATAACCTTCCTGGCTCCTTGGTTCCAGTCTTTAAACTCTTTCACATCTGCAGCAGTAGGATTTATGTCCGGTATTTTCGGTGCCTCTTCATGTTCACCTTCTATGTAGTCCCAATAGCCTTTTCCCATCAGGAAATTAGTCAACCTGAACCTCCAGGCATGGAAGTTATTCTTATCCAGCTTCTCAGCCACAATCTGTGTTATGCCATCATTAGACATCTTGCCAAACACACAATTTTACGAGAAACTGCACTCTGGTTTTTCCTGCACAACTGCTGTATTTTCTGCACAGCGGTACTGCAGTCCACTCAAATGTCACAACCAGTGATCTCAATGTGCATACATACACCCAATGGCAACTGTAGACCTCTTTGCAGCACCCACAGTGTCTGCACAGTCAATCTGTCTTCCTGCAGTTCTTAAAATAGAGTTCTGCAGAGAATCGATGACTTACCCGCATTCCTCGAAATCGCCTGCTTTCTGAAAAACGGAGGTCCGGACGCGCCCGAAACGCGTTTTCGGCCCAGAAATTGTAGTCCAAAGGACTATATAGTTGCCCTATAGCTTTACTCCCGCGAAGAAAGCTCCTCAATCAGAGACCGTTTGCCGGTGCCTCCCGTAGAGCTCCCGACAAGGGTGTAGTCACCAACACAATAGGGAAGAGTAGTTGAAGCTCTTACCCTCGTACCGCTTCCTGTGGTTCTCTTGCTTGCAGCTCAGCCCTTAGCACGAACCAGGCTCTGATACCATGAAAAGATGCAGGGGGGAAGAGAGCTTGAGCTCTTACAAGCACACACACACACTCACAAAACCCTAATAGAGAACACACAAGGTGAGAGGCTGAAAATCTTCTTCTTCTCTACTCAACACTCAACACACATATACAAGATAAGAGTACACCTAATATGAAAGGTACTCAACCAATACATACACGGGTTCTCTATAGTGTGAACCCGACTAAATGAGCTGGCGCTATAAATATGCCAGTCTCTAGAATGGCTGTCACACAGCCTGTCATCCCACTGGCCGCATATCTCCCATGATCTCACCAACCATGCCAGTCTCTTCTTCTTCTCTACTCAACACTCAACACACATATACAAGATAAGAGTACACCTAATATGAAAGGTACTCAACCAATACATACACGGGTTCTCTATAGTGTGAACCCGACTAAATGAGCTGGCACTATAAATATGCCAGTCTCTAGAATGGCTGTCACACAGCCTGTCATCCCACTGGCCGCATATCTCCCATGATCTCACCAACCATGCCAGTGGTGTAAATGTGGGGCCTATCCCCGAGGCGGGTCATCAGTGGCCACCGCCTCACTAGAGCTCGATATCTCAACAACTCCCCCCCTCCCCTCGCAGAGCTCACCCGACCCCACCTCCCCCCGTCGCCACCCCCTTGCACGCACCCCCCCCTTTTTGCTTCCCTCCCACCGTCACTCGTAGCACACAGGCCCAAGCCCAAGAAGATGGACGGTGAAAACTCTAATTCGGGGCTCTCCTCAAGCAAGTGCAACCAGGACATGATAATTACATCAAAACCATGGCAAATGCAAATGATATCACTAGAGGTCCAGTGTAGAAGCCCCTCTAATTCTCCCACTTTTTAAGATTCGTGAAATAGTCTCAACCATCATGTTGTAGAACTTTTGGACATATGTGCTTGGTGGGGGCGCAGATCAAATGGAAGAGGATTCTCAACGTACATGACTGGTGATTCGGCATCTAGAGTTGCACAATGGGCATACTAGTTTAGGTGGCTTCAAAGATCTATATTTAACCTTATATTCATTAATTGGATTTGTATTGTTACTGATGGTGGGCGTCTCATTATCAGAGGCTTGCTGCAATATGGCATGCAGTTTTCTCTTATGGCTGATTGGCGTTGGCACCTATGCAGTCATTACACAAGAAGATGATGCCTCCAAATCCGACATTCTCTCCCACACACGCTCCCTGCCATCACCTAGCCTAGCCTACAACAAAAAAATCTACACCTCAAATGCCACTACCTGCTCCATTGCCTTCCCCATGATTGTGTCTTAGCCTCACATAAAACTTTTTCCATTTGCATGTCAAGCTTGGGTTTTGTTTTTGTGTGGTTCCAAAATGGTGGTGAGCAGCTCTCTTTCAAAGCTGAGCAAATGCAGTGGCCCCAAGCCCAATGGCTACCTTCGACCTCTCCTTTAGCGCGACTGAGCATCTTGTCTCCTACAAAGCCTAGAGAAGATCAAGGAGGGAGTGAGAAACACATAGAGTTGCTTGCATTGAGCTGTTGGTGGAATGGGAAGCTAATGTCCTCATGGTTGACACATCCCATGGCAGGACTTGCATGCACTACACTGCAAACAATGGGCACCTCCACTGTCTTTAGATAATCTTGAAGTAGCCTCAAATTTGGGAGCACACCCTTGCATTTTGCAGACCAAGGTGGGTCAACTGAAGGTGTAAAAGAGCTTCTAGCATGGGGTGCTAATAGGTTGCAAAGAAACTCTGAAGGGCTCACAACATGTGCAACTCTTCTTAACTCTTTTGATTGCAGAGCCCTTGGTATGGCCATCTCTGTGGTTGTAGTTTATGAGCAGTCTTCACCCTAAAGCAAAAAGTCTATTGGAGGATGCTTGGGAGAAACAAACCTTTTCTATTAATGAGAAGCAAATCTTTTATGTACTCGCCATGGCCAGATTTCATTTTGTATCTTTGTATGCCTGGACTTCGTGCTGGAAGTTTTGCCTAGACAAAGTGGCCAGTGTTGCAATATGGCATACAGTTTTCTCTTATGGCTAATTGGCGTTGGCGCCTATGCAGTCATTGCACAAGAAGATGATGCCTCCGAATCCGACATTCTCTCCCACACACGCTCCCTGCCCATCACCTAGCCTAGCCTACAACAAAAATATCTACACCTCAAATGCCACTACCTGCTCCATTGCCTTCCCCATGATTGTGTCTTAGCCTCATATAAAAAATTTTCCATTTGCATGTCAAGCTTGGGTTTTGTTTTTGTGTGATTCCAAAATGGTGGTGAGTAGATCTCTTTCAAAGCTGAGCAAATGCAGTGGCCCCAAGCCCAATGGCTACCTTCGACCTCTCCAGTAGCACGTCTAAGCATCTTGTCCCCTACAAAGCCTAGAGAAGATCAAGGAGGGAGTGAGGAACACATAGAGTTGCTTGCATTCAAGTACTCTATTTTCCTCTAACAAAATGTCGTGTATAAATTCGTATGGAATCTATGGACTTCACTACACAATAATAAGGGATGGGGATTGAAACGAGGTATCACATTCAAATGATTAGTCTTCTCATGATATCATTGATTTTGAGCTAGTTTTATGCTTGATTGGTTTTCATCTCATGTAAAGCAATGAGATCATTCCATCTTTTGTGAGATTTATCTTTTTATTAAGCCTTTAAGAAGAATGGCTTACTTTCTATCTTTCTATTGCAGTAGTGGTAATGAATTTTACATGAATTGACAATATCGTTATAATTAGTTGATGTTCACTTTGCAACATATTTCTTCTACTATTGTAGCGCGGTAATGAAACATGCTTATATTAAGTACATGCTATGACAACTTGTGATGATCACTTTTCCAAGTAATTTTCTTCCCCAAGCTTTGAATGCATAACTTGTGACAAATCTTCTAGTGTCATCATCTTCATCCTAATCTACTTGAAACATCCTTGTATTGATGACATGCTATGACGACTTGTGATGATCACTTTGCCAAGAAATCTTCTTCCCGAAGCTTTGAATGCATAACTTGTAACAAATCTTGTAGTGTCATCATTTTCATCCTAATCTTCTTGATTCGATTCTTGAAGACTTGTCGGCCCCAATGATAGTGTAGCTTCAATATTAATCACATATCAAAGAAACTTAGTGAGAATTGACCAATGATGTCCACTTGGGTTATGCATGAGACTTGAAAAATACATGTTTCATAAGACGTATCATACTTGCTGCACGTGAGAAGGCATTGGAGATAAGTAACCAAGTTTTTGACATGAGGTTTTTGGGTCAACTTACATGGGTGGACAATTAACTTGGGTTATGCATAAAAAACGATGTTTCATGGTTAACTTGGGTTATGAATAAGAGGATGTTTCATTAAATGTATCATGCTTGGTGCGGAGAAAGCCAACTGCGCAAGCCACACGCTTTGTAGAGAGCGCGCTTAACACGTTAAAAAACCGCAACTTCTAAATGCCAAGAAAACACAGTTGCAGGAAATCGAAATGTTCAAGTAAATGCTTGTGCGGAAGTTTCCTTTTAAACTTGAAGAAGCGCAACAGCAGGTTACAGAGCCATAATAATTATTAAGAAGCCGCAAATGTCTTATAATTTGTCTGCAAATGCTCGTAGAATAAGACGTATCTAGCAATGGCATAATTTCAGAAGATGATAGAGTTTAATTAATGCTTGCTTAATAGTGGCAAGACACTTGGCAGGAGAGGCAGTCGTACTGGCAGAGGCTGCGTGAAGCGAGTCCACGACCATTTGGGCCCCCACCGCCCCCGCCTCCGCCGCCACCACCTTGTCGCGCTCCGCCACCTCCACCTCCACCTCCACCTCCACCACCGCCTCCCCCTCCGCCTCCGCCTCCGCCACCACCGCCTCCACCACCGCCACCACCGCCTCCACCGCCTCCACCACCACCTCCCCCTCCACCGCCGCCACCGCCACCGCCACCGCCACCTCCACCGCCCCCACCACTACCACTACCCCTGCCTCGGCTAGGCCCGAAACCGCCGCCGGGTCCGAAGCCACCGGGACCAAACCCAAACAACCCACGCAGACCCCTGAACCCCTCCTTCACACCACCACCACCGCCGCTGCATGTGCTAGGACACGTTAGTACAACCCCGGAACACTTCCCAGGACCCGTGCATTTGGCGTACTCCACCACCCCTTCCGACTCCACCACCTCATGCAACTCATAGTAGGCGGAGTAGTACTCACTTGCTGCACTTCCAGATGCTGCATTGAAAAACAGCAATAGCGACGCAAAAGCAACGGAAGTCCACATGGACTGCATAATTGAAGCAAAAGCCTACAAGCAAGCACTATGGACGATCACAAATCAAATGGAAGCACGATTAGATACAACTCACACAAGCCGGATACAGACTCGGCTTTGAGTAGTTGGTCTGCAGCGCCCAAAGCGGTCTTTATAGCCTCACACACCACACGGTGAGCAGACTTTCAACCCATCACGAGTCATTGAAGGTCCACCATTCATCACCGACTACGCTGACGCTTGTGTAGGTAGAATGCATTAAGTAGACTCCAAACGTTGCTTTTGACTTCTCGTCACGCTGCCGCTGACTTTCTTGTGTCGTGATCCTGCTTATTGCATCAAAATAATTTGCAGTTTGTTTGAGAATCACCTATGGCCAGCCAAGTTGCCAACTCGTGAGTCGCGATACGTGTTAAATTACGCCTCAAAGATGGTCACGCGAGTAGTTAGCCACGCGCTTTCGCAGTTGTTGTAGTCTCGATCTTGTCCCTTGAGGATTAGGTTCAGAGACCCTTTCGACACGGTCACTAACCATACTTTTACCCTTGAACTACATTCCAAACTTTTTCATTATGAGTATCTACCACCATAACTGCCAACCAACTAATGAAAGGGGATGAAGGCGGCTTGCTTTGGTTTTGTTTTGGTACTTTGACTTTCTTTCTTTCTTTTTTTGGACCAATAAGATACATATATTATAAAAATAAGGAGAGACCTTTACATAGCATTCATTCCAATCCCACAATCAGTTGTTGTCAACAGCATGATAAGAAAGAGTCAGCCACTATCCTCTGAAACAAAAGAAAATCATCCCAAGACAACTGGTACCCAAGAAAAATACAAGCCTCATCAATCAAAGCTTCAAATGAGCAACTCCTAGGGACCTGTTTTTCCAAAACCTCACCCTTCACCTCCCCTTTTTGAAACCAGATTTTAACTGTTGGTTTAGTCCCCATTGGATTCTCAATAAATGCCACAAAGATGTAGCTTGCCTGCTTGACCTTCTTATACCACCTCTTTGTTCTAGGTCCATACCTGGCTGGTTTAATCTTCACCCTCTGCTTTCTGATACCCTGCAAATCAATACACCAGACCATTAGGCACAGCCCAGTATGTATGCAAGTGACCCACATGGAGAAGGCTCAGATGACCATCACCACTCATTTTATCAACCAAGCATATAGACCAGCACCAATCCACTAACATCAATTCTTGTATCACTAGCTTTCTGAAACACAATGCAGTTTTTGGAATTCCAGATTTTCCATAAACAACAGCACCTGATAATATTAAAGATCATATTAGCATGATCATCATTAGTTGTCCATCTACCAAGCAGCTAGTCCCCCCATTGACCATGCACCCCTAAACAAATCTGGGCCCATTTCCCAATCTTAACCCAAGCTCCCCTAATAGTAGGGCAATCCCAAAAAGTATGCTTCCCATCTTCCAAGGTAGTCCTACATCTAGGGCAGCATCCACTAGTGAAGTTCCTTTGAACCAATTTAGAGCCAATGGGCAGAGCTCCCATACAGACTCTTTATATAAAAACCTAAGATTTGGTAAGTATTTCCATTTCCCAAATCGCCTTCCACTTCCTTCTCCAACAGTTAGAGATCCAATTCACTTTCCATATTCTGTTACAGTAAATGACATTATCTTCACTATCTCTCAATGCACTGTACAGAACTCTGGTTGTGCCTCTGTCCAGCTTAGAACCATTAAACTAGGACCAATACCTGATCCACTAAGTTTCATCCACTGCAGCAGATGTCAAGCTTTTCTGCACCTCTTCCAACACATGCCTGACCAGCTATGCTTCTCTGTTAGATAGAGCAAGATCCATCTCCAATTGTTCAGGCTCTTTCCATCCCACTAATGCCTCATCAAAGCAATCCTTACATCTCTTTAAACCCTTATTGTTCACTCTTTTGGTTATTATGGGGTCTTGTAAGGCTAAAGGGGGGTTGAACTTATAAGTCAACCATATCCCTAAACACATTAAAGAGTTCCCAGAGGCTCTGTCACATCCATCCCAGACCATGAGTTCCAACACCTCTTTCCATTTAGTACACATCATCTTGCATAGTGGATTTTGAGAGGGGCATGAGAGAACAGTTTATCTTTCTAGCTTAGACCTTGCAACACTCCATCAAGGTAGACAATTGAGTAGTCCACCAGTTCCCTTAACATTTTTGACTAGGTTTCCTTTTGATGAAGACATTTAGGCAGAAGCACATCCAACCTAGCAATAGTATGAGAAGGGAGGTGAAGAATACCAAGCCCACCTTCAAATGTAGGCATATAAATTTTGTTCCAGGCAAGCCAAGCCAATCTAATATTATCATTATCAGCTTCCAAGAAGAGTAGGGAGTCATCTGCAAAGCATTGTATAACCAATTGCTCCCCTTTGCTCAGCTTCAAGCCCTTCACCCTCTCCTCCGAGGAGGCCATCTCAAGGGCTCTAATTAGAGGTTGAGAGGCAATAACCATCTCTACCTCTTCTGCACTACCCCCTATATTGTACCCTTATCCTTCCTAAACAAAAGACAATCACACAACACAAAGAAAACAAATCAATCTAGCTCCTCACTAGATCAGGGGACACTTGTAGACATACCTTCTCTCCTCTGGGGTTAACGGTTTTTGAGCATGCATAATGAGCCTCTCAACCACTCTCTTCGGCGAGGACTTCTTGCAGTACCTTCCCTCATCCTCTGCTGCACGCCTCCTCTTCAGACACTTCATCCCCCTAGTCCCCCCTAGCCATTATCTCATTCATCCAGGTAATGCTCCCAGAAGCAATCCATGCATGCAGCCCATCACCGTTTCACTAGTTATTGGGGCATGCACAAGCACGTGTGAGAGAGCCCCCCACTCCCCCACGATCACCACCACCTTATACTAGATATGAATTCCACCTTAACCTACTCAAACGTTTACTCACTCTTAGTTCTCTAATTCTTCGTATTTCCTTGTACTTTGACTTTCTTATACACATCAGTCCTCGATTATGAAGGGTAGCCTTGTATTTTCTTTTGAAGGGCTAAAATATACTTTACCCTTCTTGAAAGAAGGGCTGAAATAAACCTTCCTTTTTTTTAAAGGCCATTTTTAACATACCCTTCCAACATTTCATAATTCTTATTCTATCAATATGCATGTCTTAAATAGCAATTTCAAATTTTTTTAATAATTGACAAAAACAATTAAAATTGAAAAAAATGATTTAACACTATTCAAGTGACAAATACACATAAAGGTGTAGAGAGAGAAGGTTTTTAATCATTTGAAGAAAATTAGCATTACAACTCATGTAACTTTTACTTTTCCACACCTCAAATATTCCATCCCAATCCACATCTCCCATGTTGTGCGGAGCTGAAAGCGAGATGAACATTAGCATGTCAAGAGTTTTCCAGGCCAAACAGCATCTTCCTGTGCTTTTGATCTTATTTTTCTTAGAAAAACCTCTCTCACATATTGATGAACTAGCTGGTAATGTCACAACAATTTGCCACAACTTGTATAGTGTAGGAAACATTTGTTGCCATTCTACTTTAGATCTACATTGTTGCCATGCATCAATGAGTCCCAAAGAAGGATAAGACTCATATGATGTGGAAACAAATCTAAATAATTCCAACTCACATTGCTTTTGATCAATGATAGGGGGAGTGACCCACTCCCAATTTGTTAGTAAATCTCTTGAGTAATTCATTTGCTTGTTGTTGACGAATATCTTCATCTCTATTATAGTTTTTTGGTGGGAATATTTTTGCAGCATTGAACAAGGCAAAGTCATAAAAGTGAGTCTCTAAGCTGTGTATAATCCTTTAAAAAAGGCTTTAGCCAGTGATATTGTGTCATTTTCACTACCTCATGTCCCACTTGTAAGAAGAGATGCATACTGAAGAGCATGATAGTGTATTCTTCCTTCTTTATCATTGTATGCAAGAATTCCATGTTTAATAGTTGCATGCCAAGAAGATAAAAAATCTGAGTTTGAGCTAACTCTTTTCTCATCACAATATCTCTCTCTCAATAGATTTGTTAGGGCATATACATCTCTTCCTATAGTTGTTATGTCCACATTATCTTCTTGAAATTTCATACTTAGTAAGTTCACCTCTTTTAATATGTTTGCCAAATAAGTGAATAACAAATTGCAATTGGAAGATAGTAGCTTTCTTATACATGATGGAGTACTTCTTCTTCCAAATAGTAAGCAAAACCAGCATTATTTTCACCAACCTACATATAACAATAGTCAAGTTAGTAAAAAACCCAAAATCTACATTAATCATCCAAATAAAAGCTTGTATAACTAGTAAGCAAAAAAAGACACTACCTTCTCATGACTTTGCCTCTTGATAGCCATCGAACATGATGAATTTTTAAAACTTCATATTGCCTTGCCCCAAGAACACATCCATTAGCTTCCTCAACTCTTCTCTTCTCAAACATGAATCCCCTAACCATTCACTAACTTTATTGGCAAACTAATCGACACATTTAAATTCGACAAAATGATCACATGTGTCTTTGATTGCAGGTGCTTCCCTATGAGCAACACAATGGACACCAATAATAAGATGACCAATCTCCACTCTAAGCTTTGTAACAAGACTTGCATTTACACCCACCATGGTGGATGTACCATCCGAGGCAAACCCCACCATTTTTTGAAGTGGTAGTTCCATACTATGTAATACGTCTTCCACCCCTTTAAATAATATATCTACTTTGCCATCTTCCACACCTATGAGTTTTACAAATTTTGTTGCACGTTTTCCTTTCTCACCATTTGTTAAAAAGGAAATGTAAAGAATTAAATTCTTCTCATATCTCCTATCCAAACTCTCATCCAATAAAATTCCGTATATAGAACGTGCATTGATTTCTTCTTGAAATCTCTCCCAATATAAACTATATGCTCGGGGGGTGCACTACTAGAAAACCCTAGGTATCACGTGCGTTCAAGAGGTATTAAAAGAACCCCTTAACTAACAAAATTCCCCCAATAAAACAACCCCTCTTTACTTATGAACTAAATGATTTTTTTCTAAAGTTGAATTAAAAAACCCCTCCTATTAATGTAATCGTGCTAATTTTTCTGAATGTATCTAATTAAAAACCCCCTCCCGTTGAACTCACGTGGTACACTAACATTTTTTGAGGTGAACCCCCCGAGACTATATGTTGCTTCAAGAAATTGTTTATCGACTTTAGGATTTATATAAGAAGAGTATTCATTTAGTAAGGGGCATATGAGGAGTTTGCATATACATGTGAAATAAGCATTCATCTTCAAAGCCCTCTAGTGATATCTCTCTTTGCCACATGGTACATAATTTGCATCACACTTATAATTCTATTTTTCTCCCCACCATCAATCAACAACTTAACATGTTTCTCAATGACTTTTGATGCATTTGTTAAACACTTTTTATTTAAAATGGCTTTCTTATGTTCCTCTGATGATTCATGAATTTATAAAGGATGATTGAACTACCTTCATGGGAAAAAATAATTTATAAAGGATGATTGAACTACCTTCATGAATTTATAAAGGATGATTGAACTACCTTCATGGGCAAAAATAATTTTCATTTGACATTCAATGCATATACTACACTTTACTATTTCTTTCCCATATTCACCTATTCGTGGATAAGCCCACTGAAACTATAGCTTCCTGGGTAAAAATATATGCTCATAAGTTTTCTTACCTTTAACTTTGTTATTGCCACCTGTTAACCACATATATTGGTTAGCACATTCCTACAACAACTATGTCCACACACTTATGTAATGGGTGCCAAAAATATATATTGTAAATGCCATCATTTGATGAGGGAAATGCCCTAAAGACGCTCCGAAGTAGTATTAAGCTTCGATATTGATTCTTGATTCAGCCAATCATCTAGGCAGTTGTCTCAAATTTTGATTGAACTTGATGGGTAGTTAGGTATTATATTGGGTTAACTTGAATTTGTGTAGTTTTCTTTGCTCCATTGTGATACATTTGACTAACTTGATGATGATTGAGTGTGGGCAAAAATTGAATCTTAGCAAACTCAAAATAACTACATAATGCATTCTTGCAATATTGTAATTTGTAGGCAATTCAACTTGGTAACTTTCTTACTGTTGTTACACATCTATCCCTATTTAACATAATTAAAGCCTTAGCTTAAAGAAGTTTGCTTGGGAGAATGGGGAATGCACTGTAAAAGTATTGAGCTTGATTTGATCTTGAGTCTTTCTTCATGCTAATATATTTGGCAGCCAAAGAGAGAGAGAGAGAGAGAGAGAGAGAGAGAGAGAGAGAGAGAGAGAGAGAGAGAGAGAGAGAGAGAGAGAGAGAGAGAGAGAGACTTATTTACCTTCGTCTTTAGATATGGAGGGTCGCGGTCTATGGTAATGTCTCATAGGGGGAGATGTAAAAAGAGGAAATCTCAGCCCTCAATAGCCTCATTCATGTCCAAAGTGGTCAATGTCAATGCAAGACATGAGACTGAGAGCTCTCCAAATGATTCTCCAGCTGCTTTGGAGTCTTCATCAAGCAAGCCCAAAAGGAGGTGGAGAAATCAATGGAATCTTCTTCATCCTTGGGCATACTTGTGCAAGTCTCCATGTAATGAGGATAAGATAAATGGTACATGGTGTCAAGATATATGCAAAGTCAATACGTTTATTACGGAGGGAGGGTCACAAAGCATTTAGCTTCTTTTAGCATTGAATGAGCATGCAAAATCAGCTGATCATAAAATGGCAGCAAGTGCTCATCGTGTGAAGATAAACGTTGGTCGAAAAGGACCAATAGATGAGGGTATTGAAACTATAATACATTCCGAATAGTTAAGGATTGTAACTTGCATGAAATTGGTCCATTTTTGTGCATGCAATGATATTGCATTGGAAAAATATCCGATTCAATGTAAGCCCCAAAGGGATCTTGATACTCCCAATATGCTGGCATCGATGAGTATGGTGGTTATACTAATCCTATTTTTGGAAGGGAATTCTTGATAGCCCCATGAGGGATTACATTAGAAAAGGGTTGCGTGCTGAAATTTGTGAGTCCTTTTTTTTTCAATCTTGATTGATGAAAGTACAAAAATCAAACCATGGAGAAGCATTTGATCATCTATGCAATGTATTTGAATGGTGGTGGCAAAGGACAACCTACGTACAAGTTTATGGGTCTACTTCCTGTAGAGACAATGGGTTTGGTGAGGCAATCTACAATGTTGTCCAAGCATTTATGATAGATACCAATTTAGACATGAATAAACTTGTTGCATTTGCGGATGGTGCTTCATTATGCACGGGTCATAGGATAGGTGTGGTGGCACGATTCTAAGCATCAACTCCACGAATCATGGGCATGCATTGTATTGCACTCGCAGCAAAAGATGGTTTTGTGTCAAATCCTCATGTGTTTTCCTTTGTTGTTGAGAAGGTAGCAAACAAGGTGTATGCATGGTTGGGGAAGTTAACAAATAGGCTTGTTGAGCTACAAAAATTGATGCATGATTTTCACGTTATGGATTTGGAAGTGTTGCAAATTCATACCATTCGATGGCTGTCTAGAGGGCAAGTTATGGAGAGGTTGGTTTATTCAATGCCTACTATTTTGGAGAAATGGAGAATGCATGAGAAGAAATGGTATGCCTATGCTACGATCTTTCAAGTGGAATTTGTAATCCATTTGCTAGCTGATGTTCTTATTGAGCTGAATAAGTTGAATGTGGAGTTAACAATGAGATATATAACTTCTGATGCCAATTTTGGTGTGGGCTCAAAGCATCTTTCTAAGTTTCTAGACATGTCAAAGAAAGGGAATCTAAAATATGCTGATTGTAATGGGCATACTCATACACATGTATTTAAGTTTATCCCAATCCCCAAAAAGCTAGGAAAAAGAAAAGAACTCGAGCATCAAGTGGTAGCAAAGATGAGGAGACAACACTTAATTTGAATGTGTTGCCTGAGGATGTTGAAAGAGAAGTAGATTCTCTTACTAAATCCATCTCTATTGGAAAAGCCTATGTACAAAATGTGTTGGATGCTTTAAATAATAGGTTTCTTGACCTTGGAGTCTTCAACTCAATTAAGCTATTTAATCCTTCCACATATCCTCCAAATCCAATTGATAGGGGAAAAAGGACCACAGCATGGTTGGAAAGGCTTATCAATAAGCTGAATGTTGATAGTCCAATCATCAACATCAAAAGGTGTCTTGGTGAACTAGAGGATTTTGTGGATAGAGTGGCTAGAAATAGGGGTATGTATGATTCTTGGGAAATTGGCAGCAATACAAAAACATGGTGGGATATATATCTAGGGTTGATGCACTTGTGGCAAGCAAGAATTGTTGTTCCAGCCAACATCATGTGAACGGGGCTTCTCTCATCAAATTGCTATTAAAAATAACTTGAGATGTGGTTTGTGCCTGGAAACCCTTGATGCGTTGATGTTGTTATCACTTAATGCAAGTGAAGCATCTCAAATTCATTGGAATGATGTCTTAGTACTTGGTTGGAAAGAAAAGATAGGCGGGCAATGCCATTACACTGATGTATGCTTTTTTGCCATTGCTAGACTGTATAGCTTGCAGGTTGCATTTGGACAAAGGTTTCATTTTGGGAGAAAGTCATGGGTGGTTGGGCTATACAGGTTATAGTTGTATTTTGGAAAAAGATTCATTTGGGAAGTAGTTGATTGCTAGTTTTGGGAAAAGTTGATGGTTGGGTAGCAAGTATTTTATCACATTTTAGAAAATGAAGATGCATAACATATGCATTTGTTGTGGGGATAGGTAGTTGAGCACTCTACACATACTAGTTTTGGGGCCATTTCAGCCACTAGTATGTGTAGCACATGCATATGGCTGCATTGGTAATCCTTTGGTAGTGAAGCAGCAAAGTCTCAGGGGGGTCACTCACAAAAAAATGTGAATATCACGTGCGTTCAACAGAAGCATAATTTTAATTTATGAAACTTACAGAAATATATTTACATAAGGGTATGATTTAAATTTTTTTTCAAAAAAATTTACAGATTCATAAAGAAAAGGGGATATTATATAGATTCAAAAATTCACAAATAAGGGATTTAAAATATAGGCCTTGAACGCACGCGATAGGGATATTTTACATATAGTGACCCCCCCGAGAGCAAAGTATATTGTAAGTTGCAACATTGCATGATGTTTAGCTTATGTATTGGCTATCTTATGGTGATGAAGCAAAGTATATTACAGCATTTTAGGTGTCTCAAAAGTACCTTCGACATGTATTTTATTTGAGCATATCTATGAAGGGAAGTATGTACATGTGGTCCTTGTGTTGTTGGTACTTTTTTCTAAGCTCACTCATTCATGTGTATGATGTTGAAATATACAAGTGAATAGGGTGTGTGTGGGAACAAGCTCTTGGATAGAGGCTGTAAAAGAGAAGATGTAATTGTGAAAGAACCTGTGAAAAGGTGAGAAGAATCTACTGGGAGAGAATAATGGGTAGCATGAGGGAATTTAGGAGTGTGGAGATATTCTGGGAGATATTCAGGGAAAAGAGAAGAGGTGGAGAGAATCAGGCAAAAGGTGGAGATATTCTGGGAGTGAATCATGGAGAAATCAATGGGATTTGATGCTTGATGTAAACACTATAAATTGAGGCATAGCCCTAATGAGAATTTGCTGGTTTTTGAGTATCCATGCCTACATTAATCTATCTGCTAATTATTCACTAATTACGTGTTAATCATTTGCTAATCACTTTGTTAATCATGTTGATTCTAGTGTATGATCCACCATAGCTCATCATTATGCTCAAATTTTAACATGGTATCAGAGCCATGCCTAGAATCAACCAGATTTATGAGCCCATTAGTTAATTAATGAGGATTAGTAAGATAATTAGCAAAAAATCAATTTTTAGTGAGTTTTTTATCTTCCCCTTCACCCCCAGCCAGTGGAGGAGCTCCCTCTCCTTGCACACATAAAATTAGGGCAAACCCTTCTAGGACATGATAGCCATCTTAGTGCTCTTTAAGCTCATCAAAAAAGAAGTGCAAACCGTCAACGGAGGTGGGAGAAATCGCTGTTTTAGCAGGCTACGTTTTTCTGCAGCAAATCACTAATTCCCACTTCATCAAATCAAATTGCTCTAATTCCTCTTAGCCCCGGGGGTTTTCAAGCATGCTCTACAAGCTGGTGAAGACAGAATTCAATTTCATCAAGTCTACAGAGAGATCCAAGCTCTTCATCAAATCTGCAGGTGACTTTGGTAAAACAGAGATTAAGCTTTCATTATTTGGTCAAATCTTGTGTTTCTTGGCTTAATCCTCTACTAGACTCATTGCTATTGATGCCTTTGAAAGCATTTGAGCTCATTTGAAGTGGAAGGCACCAGATCTGAGCTCCCCGCATACTCTGTTTTCTGCACACAAACCAGATCATTAATTTGCTAATCAGTGATTAATCAGTGCTAATCACTATACTTTGGTGCAATTGAGGGTTCAAATTAACCATTAGGTATCTGATACAGATCCCTATAACTTCAGATTTCAAATCGGAGTTGGTTTGATACTCCAACCATTCCGTACAAATTGGTTACTCTCAATTTAGTGTAATTTCTGGTAAAATTGTGCTGATAAAATTGTGAAAATCATCATTTTGCATTCAACCATTGGTTAATGCCTGTAAATCTCACTCAAATTCAAGATTATTCACAGCCAGAATTGCATTTGGAATGTGCATGAGAATGAATGCTATACGCATTATGTATTGGGTACATTTTATCAGTGTAAAAATGGGAACAGACACTGCCCTTGTCCAGATTAAGGCAAGAGGTAAGACCTCCCGCATAAATTTGGGTTTGCATTGCATAATGATACAAAATAAACATAAAAAGCCCAAAGGAACTGTCAGCAAAACATTGAAACATGTTGCTCACATGGAGCAAAATGACCTGACGGACGAGCTCATGGCCCCAACCATGGAAGAAGAAGAATATCTCTTCCCAAGAAGAGGATCCACACCAAGAAGAAAAGCTGAAGGAAGACATGGACACGAGAAGAGAAGCTGCCACAAGAAAAGAAGCTGCCCTGAGAAGACTGGAAGAAGAGACGGACGCGTGGAGAGATGCTGCCACGAGAAGAAGACTGAAGAAAAGAGAAGATGTGAGGCTCCAAAGAGTGAGGAGCCATGTGAAAATCTCTGAGAGAAAGAGAGAGAGAGAGAACCCACAACCCAATGTAACCTGCCCCAATAAAGTAAAACCACCTCTGAGCCACCGATGATGTAGGCCACATGGTAGATGTATGTGTGAGCACTTTAGTCAAGGTCGCGGGCACTTATAGTAGCCTTGGACACATAGAGAGAGAGAGAGTGTCAAGGACTATGGAGTTTAGGGACTTGAGGCACTGGTCGCGGACTGTCAAGTAAGAAAGAAACTTGATACAGGGTCCAGGTGTGCTGAGATAACTTGAGGGGAGGAGTAGACACTGGTCGCGGACTACCAAGTAAGGGGAGGCAAATTTGGTATAGGGTCTAGGTGTACTAGGAGTATTCACTTGAGGGGAGGTGTTGAAATATACAAGTGAATAGGGTGTGTGTGGGAACAAGCTCTTGGATAGAGGCTGTAAAAGAGAAGATGTAATTGTGAAAGAACCTGTGAAAAGGTGAGAAGAATCTACTGGGAGAGAATAATGGGTAGCATGAGGGAATTTAGGAGTGTGGAGATATTCTGGGAGATATTCAGGGAAAAGAGAAGAGGTGGAGAGAATCAGGCAAAAGGTGGAGATATTCTGGGAGTGAATCATGGAGAAATCAATGGGATTTGATGCTTGATGTAAACACTATAAATTGAGGCATAGCCCTAATGAGAATTTGCTGGTTTTTGAGTATCCATGCCTACATTAATCTATCTGCTAATTATTCACTAATTACGTGTTAATCATTTGCTAATCACTTTGTTAATCATGTTGATTCTAGTGTATGATCCACCATAGCTCATCATTATGCTCAAATTTTAACATATGATGACTAGTTTAGTATCACGAGTTTCAAGGTGCTTGGTAAGAGTTTAAATCTAAGTTTTATCTTAAATCATAAAATTTAAATATTTATATTTTGTTTGATTTTTGTCTACTTTGTACTAACTTTCTAGTGTGGGAGGGGGGAGTCCGTTCTCTTCCATGGTTATGGGTGGTGAAGAGAGCCAACTCCCCTTCTCCTAAGAGCACTTGGTGTAGCCACTCCTCGGGGGGTGCACTATTAGAAAACCCTAGGTATCACGTGCGTTCAAGAGGTTTAAAAAAACCCCTTAACTAAAAATTTTTCCCCAATAAAACAACCCCTCTTTACTTATGAACTAAATGATTTTTTTCTAAAGTTGAATTAAAAAACCCCTCCTCTTAATGTAATCGTGTTCATTTTTCTCAATGTATCTAATTAAAAAACCCCTCCTGTTGAACTCACGTGGTACACTAACATTTTTTTAAGGTGAACCCCTCGAGAGCCACACCATGTGGTGAAGGGGTTCAACTCCCCTACTCTCTATCTTTATGTGGTAAAGGGACTGGTCCTCACCATCGACAATAAGATTGCGATCTTGGAGATGTTCTTATTCAAGGCCACTTACATCAATGTCTCTCCTATCATAGGTAGGCTTGAATCCTATCTACTTTGCTATTTATTTTTTTTCCATATGCATGAAAATTTAAGATAATACTTGGACTTTGTTTTAATCAATGTGATAATTTTGTTGTGGAAAAGAAGTCTGCGACTTTGAATATTGCAAATATATTATGGTAGTTTTATTTTTAAAGAAAGCCTTTCATTTTAAAATAATGCTTGTCATTTGAAGGGTGTCATTTAAAAATTTTACGTCGTATGAAAAGGAGTGATAAAAGACGTCAATTGAAATTGTAAGACACCTTGTCAATTTTAGGCCCTACTTCCTACAACACGTTAGGATAGGGTTTCCTTAACATCCTTGGCACCGCTACCGAGGAGCGCCAATCCGCTACTTGTTTAAGTCATCTTTGATTCGAATACGATGGAGTCTCTTTGGCATGCGACTTTTTGATTTTTTGATGTATTTTGATATTTTCCATGGTTTTTGTTGATGTTTTTGTTGTGATTCATGTATAGCTTTGTGTTTTGAATAGGATTACTACTTGTTTGAGTGAAAAAACTTGAGATTTGGGTGATTAGAGAGCCTAGCTTAAACCTAGACTATTTTTTTAAAATTTTTAGCTTAATCTTGTTTCTTTTGCTTAATTCCTTTACATAGGTAAGTTAGCATTGTTAAATACAACCCTAATCCATTAAAAAACCATAAACTATCTCTTAATTTTTACTAATTATATCACTAATCTATTGGTTAGTGTGATTAGTGCACTTAAAGAAAGCAAAAACCAAAAAATTGAACCTAATTGCTTGTAATTAGACTGATTGAAGTGGCATTAGTGTTCTAAACACTTGCCTTGACCTAAATCCATGTTTAGTCCACTCCCGTTAGGCCTTAATTAGCAAGAATTGGCATTAAGTAGGTCTCATTACCTAATTCTCCCTCTTTTGAGTGGGTTAATTAGATACCTAATTAGTGAGATTATTTAGGGATAATCAAATCTTTGGATTAGCTTAAACATTACTAATCCATCTATCAATTTCCATGCTAAAAATCCTCACCAATTAGGAGTAATTAGAGGGTAATGAAGAGGGTTAAAGAGTGATTAATAGTGGAATTAAGAAGATTAATCATTAGTTTAGTTAGAGTGCCTCTAAATTAGTTGAAATACACTAATTTAGAGGTATTCTGTAACTTTAGCCTTATCCCACCCACCTTGCATTAATGAGGGGGTCTTAGTTATCTCCCACTTACTTCTCTCCAAATCTAAAATTCAAATTCAAATTCAGATTTCAAACTTGCCATGACTATCACACCTAAGGCCACGGGCGTACGCTTCTAAGCGTATGGCCGTACAAACCCAAAAACAATTTTAAAAATTACCACAAGCATGCGTACCATCCCAAGCGTACGCTTGTACATGAGGCTAGTTACCAACCTTAGCCAATGGGTGTACCAACCTAAGTGTACAACCGTACCAACCTAAGCGTTACCAACCTTAGCCAATGGGTGTACCAACCTAAGTGTACAACCATACCAACCTAAGCGTTACCAACCTTAGCCAATGGGTGTACCAACCTAAGTGTACCATCGTACCAACCTAAGCGTACAGACGTACCATTCCTTAAAAAAATTACCACACGGGCATACCATCCCAAGCATATGCCCATACCGAACTTAGCTAGGCGTACCAACCTAAATGTATGGTCATACCAACCTAGAGTAGCCCAATTTTTTTTAAAAAAAATTTACCACCACGGGAGTACTATCCTAAGTGTATGTTGTACCAACTGTAGCCACGAGTGTACCAACCTAAGTGTACAACCATACCAACCTAAGCGTATGGACATATTATCCCTATATAACTAAAAAAATTTCCACAGATGTACCATCTTAAGTGTACGTGTGTACCAACCTTAGCCACCACGGGCGTACCATCCTAAGCGTACGGCCATACCATAACCGAAGTGTACGGACATTGCATGCCATGGACACCTTTCGGTCATGGTTGCATGCCCCTAATGCCTCCATTCCATTCGATGACACCCCAGCCCCAATTGAACATTCACATGTGCTCGCCACACCACACATGTTTGGCCGTGAGGTCGAAATGATTTTTGAAGAGCCCTCATCTAATGAGGCCCCTCCATACATGCATCCCAATGTGGATAGACACCCCGAGCACACTCATATACCTTCTTCTCTATCCACCACGGATCTATTCCCACTCCCCACACTTGCACCACCTCCCCTTGCACCACAACTTGACATTCCAAGCATAAGCTCTAGGAAGGGTAGTGTCACAACACTTGCACCCACAACATCACATACAAAACCTATGTGGAAAACAACATAGATATAAGCTTGAAGCAAAGGCTTTGAAATGTATCTTTGTGGGGTATAGTAGTGAAGCAAAGGATATCAGCTATATGTTCCATCCTATCAAAAGATGATTGTCTGGAGAGACGTCATCTTTGATGAATATGCATCTCAACTCATGCTTTCATGTTGGCTACAATCATCAATTGATGCTCCGGATGTATTTGATACATTGCTACCTTTGTTTGGTACTAGTGCTCACTTTAATCCCACCTTGGCTTTAACTTAGCCACTTGCTCCTTATTGCTCCGAATCAGAGCAACCCTTTAATCCAGAAACCTTGGGTGATGCATTACTTGAAGAGGATGTAGCTATTCATGATTCTCAGCAAATTTCACATTGGCTTTGAGCTAATTTGTGTGACAACCAAAGATGCCTAAACCTTGGCCAAGAAGGACACAAGCTGCCTCTAGTCATGCATCTCATTTTGTAGACATAGCCCTTGTCACTATTACACTGACTGAGGAACCAATTTCTCACTTTGATGCATTGGAGGATGACAATTGGGTTTCAGCCATGCGTTCAAAATTGGATTCCATTGCCAAAAATGATACACGGGAGTTATGTGGTCTCCCTGGCAAGCGTGCTATAGGCACTAAGTGGGTGTTTAAGCTAAAAAACGGAAGCCTCACGGCTCTGTTGATTGGTATAAGGCTTGATTTGTCACCAAGGGCTATGCCTAGAGGGAAGGCATTGACTATGTTGAGACTTTTGCCCCTACATCACGTATGACAACCATTTGGACTTTGGTTGCATTGATTGCACATAAAGGATGGAAAGTGCATTAGTTAGATGCAAAAACTGCATTTTTGAATGGTGATCTATAGGAAGAGGTTTATGTCACACAACCTCCTGGCTTTGTTCAACAGGGTGCAGAGCATCAAGTGTGCAGATTGCATAAAGCACTACATGGCCTTAAACATGCTCCTCATGCTTTGGTATTAGAAAATACATGCGTACTTGTGCCTGTTTTAGAATAGCCTCACCACTCTTTATGTCCATAAAGAACGGGATCATCTCCTTATCCTCAATCTTTATGTGGATGATTTCTTCATGACAGGCCTTGACGAGAGGCACATTGCAACTGTCATTCCTCACTGACTTGACTTTTTCAACATGGGTCTTCTACATTATTATTTGGGCATCCATTTTGTATTGAACTGAGGGGGGCGTCATGTTATCTTAGAGAAGATACATTCATCAAATCTTGGAATGCTTTCAAATAATAGATTGCATACCTGCTTCTACTCCTATGGAACCCAATCTTTGAGTGTCAATTGAGGACTCTTTTGAGGCCTTTAATGTAGCCACCTACTATCAGCAAGTTGTCGGATGCCTTATATATATATATGCAATAACCATCTAGATTTGTAGTATGGAGTGTCATAATTGAGCAGGTTTATGCATTGCCTCGACACTCGGCATTGGCAACAAGCAGTGAAGCATGTCTTTCACTATCTTCAAGACACTTGGCATTGGCAACAAGTAGTGAAGCATGTCTTTCACTATCTTCAAGGCACTCAGCACTATGCATTGTTTTACAGCAGAATGAGTCTTCTTTATGCTTATCTACCCCACACCGACAGTGAACTGGGTAGGATGTTCTGACACAAGAGTGTTAACCAGTGGATATTGTTTCCTTCTTGTCAACTCATGCATCTCATGGCATAGCAAGAAGAAGCCGATACTAGCCATGTCCAGTTGTGAAGCTGAATAAACGTTAGCATTCACAGCTATTGTGGAGTGTGTCTGGCTCCACCATCTTTTGGCTGATCTTGGTATCAAACCCTTCACACTAACAGTGAGAGCACATTAGAAGTTGTGCAGAATCTAGTTTTCCATGCACATGCAAAGCACATTGAGGTGCATTATCACTATGTCAGGGAATGGCTCCATGCTGAGAGATAGCCTTGACCTATGTCCTGACACAGGCCAATGTGGTAGATGGATTTACCAAGCCCCTTTCCAGGTAGAAGTTTTAATCTTTCCGACAAGCTCTGAACTTATTACCTTTACTAGGATAGTCTGAACTTATTACCTTTACTAGGATAGTCTGCTACACCTTGTATTCATTCACGCCATTCACTTCAAGGGGGTTTGTTAGCCTTCTACCTCTGAGAAGTTCAGGTGTGAACTAAGTTGATCACGGGTACTTTTTACCCTATGCTGGCAAGGGTTTTTTTCCATGAGAACACACCTTTAGTGTGTTAATATAGCCACATCAGCGCTAGTGCTAGGGCTACTAGAGTTGTACTCCACTCACTCATTATCTCATTCGAGTACATTCCAGCTCTATCGCTAACGTCTCTATTGTTCTATGAGCTCACGTGCATGTTTTATATGTGAGTCTATGCAAAGCATCTTCTTTCACATCCAACAACCACCATAGCTTCTTGATGTGAGGTGAAAGATCCCTGTCCCCACCGTGCAACAAACTCAAGGGTGCTAGCAACGGAAGTAGCACTTCTTGCGTGGGGCGGTAGGGTCCCTTGCTCGGGGCCTCGCCCATGGATATCCAAACAAGAGACTAATTCCTCGGTTCTTCCAAAACCGAACCCAGAAAAACTTCCCTCGCTCGGAAAGCACGGGCGATTCGTCTAGGATATTTTTACTCTAACGTAGTCAAGAGACTTAAATAATTAAACTAATCTAACCGAACCCGTAAGTATCATAGTCAGATCAAGGAAAATATTTGCACTTGGATCATAGAGACCAACACTTTTTTCCTGATTGAGAGGCATAGTTGATTCTTTTCCATAAAAATTTTTTTATCTGGGATTTACTTTATCTATCGTACCATAACAGAATTGAGTCTCAATTTTAGGGATCCATCAGTCTAGCCTAACCCCATCCAGTCCTGTGGGCAACCGCCCAACCACTGTAGTGATGGGATCCAATTAGGAATTTGGTTAGGTTTTGTCCCGGGTACTAGAGGGAAAAGAGTTCCCAGGCCCCCTAGCCGGATATTTTCACAAACTTAAAACTAGTCACACCACTTACACACCCAATATGAAATTTCCTTTTTCACAGATTCAGTTGTCTTTAAAACAATCATTTAATGAAATCATAGTGTTACTGATCTTAATCCTCGAAATCTCCGATTGAATCAATCATTCCTTCATCGGTGTACCTATGGCATCATTGGCAACCAGAATGCTCACCACCTGTCCACTTAGGGGCCTTTTTGATGGTTCCTAGGTCATAGTACTCGGCAATATATTCACATATCAAAATGGAATCCTTGTTGAAGATCAGCAAGATTAGCCAACAGATCCATATAAAAGAGCCATGGACTCACCCGTTGAGGACCAGCAAGGTCAATCAACTAGATCCATGCCCGAATTCAGAAAACAACTCTTACTCCTTGTTCCAATATCTTCCACGATGCACGTGTGGGTATCTTCGGCGACCCAGAGCCCGAGCACCGTATGGTCAGCACTCTCTAGGATCCTTCGCAAGTCACCTAGCGCTTCACTCATAGGCCACTTCCTTGGTCCCTCATCCACCGTACCGAAAGCTCGCCATTTAAATCAAATCGAGGCTGGTCAAGACCTCGGTCGACTTTTTGCTACGCGAGACGTCCTCCATTGACTCTCCATCAACTATTGCAAGTTTATCAGTCAGGTCTCCACGACTTCATTCACAAGACGGTCAAAATGCTTCCCCAGCATTCTTGACATAAAACAGTCATTTAAAAACAAGTCATAAATACAGTTTCTATAACAAACTCTCGTCTTTCCACATTGTTCCACATCAATCCACATTATTTAATTCCACATCCATTTCATTTGTATTCCTATTCTCATCCAATCACATCTTTTTCATCTCATCACATCTTTCCTCAATTTATCCTTATCAGATCTCATCCACTCGCATCTACCCATATCCACATCTCATCACATCACAATAATTCACATCTCATTCATTCAGACTACATCACATTCACTCACATCACAATAATTCACATCTCATTCATTCAGACTACATCACATTCACTCACATCACATCTCATTCATTTTGCCTCACATCTCATTCAATCACATCTATCCCGATTCACATCTCATCACATCACATTCATTCATATCCATCACATTCATTCTCATCACCATCCCATCACATACATTCTATCCACATAACATCACATCACATCTATCCACATCAAATCTCATTCATACACATCTCATCTCATTCATCCACATCCATCCAATCGTTCACGTGTACGACTACCCACATCTATCCATACATTTATATCTATCACTTCACATCCACATATATTCATGTCACATCACATCTCTTTACATCACATCACGTCCTTTCACATACACATACACATCCATTCTTCACATACACATTCTCATCCATTCTTCACATACACATTCACATCCATTTTCATCACATATCATCCACTCATATCCCATATCATTCATTTACCTCCTGATTCACATGACATCACATCTCATCCATTCATTCACATCTATCTGATTCACATCACATCTATTCACCTCACATCTCATCACATCTATTCACCTCTATTCACATCACATCCATCCATCCATTCATTCACATCTAGATTTGGTTCACATCACATCTATTCACATTTACATCTATCTGATTCACATCGCATCTATTCACATCTCATCACATCTATTCATAGAATTTAAACATAGATTTTAAGAGAATTCTAATTTTGATATAAAAATTCTTTATGAATCTATTTATGCATAAAAATCAACTTCAATGGGAATAACACTTTCATATATATATATATATATATATCCTTTTATGCATCTATTTATACAAAAAAATCAACTTTAATGAGAATAATGCTTTTAAAATAAAAATAATTCCTTTATGCATCTTTCTATGCATAAAAATCAACTTTAATGAGAATAACGCTTTTGAAATAAAAGTAATTCCTTTATGCATCTTTCTATGCATAAAAATCAAATTTAATGAGAATAACACTTTTGAAATAAAAATAATTCCTTTATGTATGTTTCTATGCATAAAAATCAAATTGAATGAGAATAACACTTTTGAAATAAAAATAATTCCTTTATGCATCTTTCTATGCATAAAAATCAAACTGAATGAGAATAACACTTTTGAAATAAAAATAATTCCTTTATGCATCTTTCTATGCATTAAAATCAAATTTAATGAGAATAACACTTTTGAAATAAAAATAATTCCTTTATGCATCTTTCTATGCATAAAAATCAAATTTAATAAAAATAACACTTTAATAGTAAAAATAATTCCTTTATACATCATTCTATGCATAAAAATCAAATTTAATAATTAATATCAGTGATATCCATGCATATTCATAGGTGAATATGTGCATGGAGTAATTAGAATATTTCTTTTAGAATACACAAACGGTGGGAATTACTCTTTTGGAATAACATAAAAACAAACTTTCTTTTCCACAAAATTCTAGAAAATTTTACCATAACCTCCTTTGTATGGCTGACCATTTCTCATTTTTATCATTCTATTTTCAATTTAAATTAACCCAATCTAGATGTATAGGACTCTAATCTACACAATTTTTAGAATTCAAGAGAATAAATAATAAGAAAAATTTAATTAGTTATTTAATTAATCTTTCTAAGATTAAGAATGGCTGGAATGTAAAGAAGAGAAGGAGGTGGCCTTTTCATCAAGGCATAGCATTAGAATTTAATTCAATCAATAAAAAAACATGAAAATCAAGAAAACCATAGATTTAAAAATTAAATAAGCTAGAAAAATTAGCTTACATGGAGTTGTAAGCTTTCCTTTGGCTTGAGGGATTGAGGGTTCTACTCTTTTCTAAAGCAAGAGTGGCCACCAATTCTCTTTGGAGAGGATTACGCCAAAAACAATTGAATTATCAAGAAATTCAATGTAAATGTCTTAGGGCGGCAGAGGTAGAGTAACAGTGCATAAACACCATTAAGATTTTACAAAGGGAGAGGCTTCTATTTATAGAAAAAAGTGAGCCTCTAACCAAGCAAACTGATTCTAGAATTTTTTAGATCAGTTTGGTCAATTTTTGACCATTTTTGGGTCAGTTTAGCTTACTTTTTGGATCTAGTTGAAATACGAGAGCGAAGAGATGAAAATATCTCATTATTTATGAGTTTAAAACTCCTCCATACATGTGAAATAGGTGCCTCCTTCATGAGTGGAGATCCCCCCACACTGAGGCGTCAAAAATACATCATCATTGTACACGGTGACATCGAAGTACTCTTCCATTGCTTCGATCCACTTCTCCACAGCCTCGCCCAAGTTTTCCCCTTTACCCTTGAAAGGTCTAGGCTATGATCCATGAAGAGTTTTACGAAAATCCAAGTCGAGCTCTTCCTCATTGAGTTGGGGGTTATCATTCCTACCACGACGACCTCGATCCATGTTCCTATCAATATGAAAATTCTTGTTAAGTCCCTTTATTTATGATTCAATTCCGATTTTAGATTCAACTGATTCTGGGGTTCTTTAGATTGGTCACAGAATCATGGAATAAAGATATTCATATAGAACTCATTATCAGATAACAATTCATTCAGAACATATCATTCATATCTTTAACACAATAATGGTCCATTAGACCGAAATTTCCATCTGAACTCCATGGGAATTTCAATTATACAGATTTTTAATTTGTCATCCCTTAAATTGATCCACTAGGTCAAGTGTTAACAGTAGCAATTTGTCAGCACAATCCACTAATCTCATAGTGATTTGCTGAAGTCATTATCGTCATTTCAGTTACAAACATCATCACGGGAACTCATCTCATTCATCCTCATTGTGGTTTTGCTCAGCTTAATGCTTTTCAACCAAAATTCAAGAATCATCATTTTTCAATCAGAATCCAAATCAACTCAGCAGTTCTCAACCAGAATTTTAAAATCATATCAATCACATTCGAATTCATCATCTGGATAGTATTTTTGCTTGTAATTTCAAGGTCTGAGCTTTCCTTTGGCTTGATGGTTTGAGGGATCTACTCTTGTTTGAAACAAGAGTGGCCACCAATCTTTAGAAGAGGGAAGGTCAAAAACTAAATGAATTATGAGTAAATTCACAATTTTTGGCTCTTGGGAGAAGTAGGGTAGCAGTGCAAAAACACTATTGAGCTTCGACAAAGCGGAAGGCTTCTAATTATAGGAAAAAGTGAGCTTCTAACCAAGCCAATTGATTCTAGAATTTTCCAGATTAGTTTGGTCAATTTTTGACCATTTTTGGGTCAGTTTAGTCCACTTTTTGGATCTAGTTTGAAATAGGAGAGAGGAGAGATAAAATTATCTCATTATTTAGGAGTTTAAAACTCTCCCACACATGTGAAATAGGCACCTCCTTCATGAGGAAAATTCCCCCATACTGAGGTGCCAAAATGCATCATTTCTTCTAAATATCTCTCTTTTTTAACTATTAACCTTGTCCTTAGTCAACTCTTCATCTTATGTGAGTATTTACTCATTTTTGGGGGATTTCCTTTTATTCTTCCATTTATCTCCTCCCTACATTTGGATGAATCTTATTGGTCCATAGGAACCTTAATTTAAAATTTCAAAAAAATCTTGATCCCTAGGATAAGGCCTCTTGAACAGATTGTACTTGATTTCTAATGCACCTTCTGAAAATCTTTTTGAACTTCTATTTCGGGGGAACTGATTTTAATAAGAAGAGATATTTTTCCATCCAAAAATATTTAAAATTTGAATTACCACTCTCTAGAAGATTTTCTCTCTCTAGGCTAAAAATGGTAGAAACAAGATCTTTTATATTTCTGAAGAGGGATTTGATTACAGGAAAAGATGCTGGACATCTTGAGAGGCTGGGGAGGAATTTTACATTCTCTCCCACTTAAAAAACGCGAGATGTCCTCATCTCGCAAACTGGAGGTAATCCCGTAAACAGATCGGCTTCATTCTCCTAAGTGGCATCTTCAAAAGGATAGAACTTCCATTTTACCAATATTTCTCTGAGAATTCTGTTCCTGAGAATCTTTTCTCGAACATCAAGAATTTCTTCAGATTGGAGTTCCATCTGCCCTTGGGTTGAAGAGGTTAGGATTTCATCATCAAGCACATGATTTGGGCTTGGCACATATTTCTTTAGAAGGCTTACATGAAATACATTATGGACTTTGAGATGAGGAGGTAGAAGAAGCTCGTAGGCTAAGTCACCTACTTTCTTTGTAATCAGATATGGCCCACAATATCTGGGGGATAACTTCTTGTACTTTCCAAGAGATAGAGAACTTCTTTTGGGCCGTACTCTAATGAAGACCATATTTGCTTCTTCAAACTTTCTATCTATCCTCTTCTTATTTGCATACTGCTTCTGTCAATCTTGGGTAGCTTTAATATCTTTATGAATTGACTGCATCTGCTGCTCCATGTCATCAAGCATCTGTTTGGACATCTCGACCCTAATTAATGGGTCGGACCAAGTTAATGGAGTTAAGAAATCTTGTCCATACAGAGCTTTAAAAGGGCTCATCCCAATACTTCTATAATAAGAAGCATTGTAGGCGAACTCGACTAGGTGCAGATAGCTTAGCCACTTCTTGGGTTCCTTGCCACCACAGCATGACCGAAGTATATCTTCGATTACTTGGTTTACCCTTTCAGTTTGACCATCGGTCTCAGGGTGATAAGCTGTGCTGAGATCCAAGAAAGTTCCCACTGCTTCGAAAAATGCAGTCTAGAACCTTGAAGTAAACTTGGAATCTCGATCACTTACTATTCTCCTGGGTAGGCCATGCAATCTGAAGATTTCTTTGAGGAACACTCTGGCCACATCCACTTCAGTGTAGGTTTCTTTTACTGGAATCAGATGGGCAACTGTGGTTAGTCTGTGATCTACTACGAAAATGGAATTGTAACCTGATTGCACTGATGAAGGTAATCCAGTAATAAAATCCATACTGATACATTCCCACTTCATCTAGGGGATGTCCAATGGATGTAACTTCCCAAGCATTTTTACTCTTTCACCTTTGACTTTCTGGCATGTCAGACATTGACGCACATGATTCAGTACATCCTTTTTCAGACCACGCCAAAAGAAGCTTTTCTTTACAGACTTGTAGGTTTTGATGAAACCTGGATGTCCTCCTATAAGGTTGTCATGGGCTTCATTCAAAATTTGACCCTTAGTTTCCTCATCATTGGAAATGCATAGCCTGCGATTATAATACATAATTCCATCATTCCAAGCTGTACCCTTGGGTAGCAATAGGGCCAAAGAATCTATCCTGCATGATCTTCTCTCTTGCTTCAATAATCAAAGTATTTGATACTACAGTAATTGCAAGCAAGGAGGCTTTTCTGCTAAGGGCATGTGCTACCATATTTTCTTTGCCTGGGCGGTACTTGATTTCAAAATCAAATTCCTGCAGGGTCTGCATCCACCTTCTTTGGTGCATGTTGAGATCCTTCTGAGTGAAGATCCACTTTAAGCTCTGATAATCTGTCATCAAAGTGAATCTTTGTCCCACTAGGTAATGTCTCCACAACTTCAGCGCATATACTACTGAAAGTAGTTCCAGGTCGTAGACAGCATAATTCCTCTCATGCGTTCTGAGTTTTCGGGATTCATAGGCCACTGCATGACCTTAGTGTATGAGTGCACCTCCTAGGGCAAAACCACTTGCATCAGTTACTACCTCAAAGGGTAGAGAGAAATCCGGTAGCTTTAGAACGGGATGGTTACCAAGGCGGTCTTCAGCTTATCAAAAGCACTATGGCACCTGGAAGACCATTGAAACAGAATATTCTTCTTGAGAAGGTTAGTCAGGGGGAAGCTATGAGAGCATACTTTGGTATAAAAATTCTATACTAACTAGTCAATCCCAAGAATCCTCTTACTTTTTTCACTATCTTTGGTTCAGGCCAATCTATGACTACTTGGACTTTTGTGGAATCTGGAGAAATTCCATCTTTGGATACTAAAAAGCCCAAGTATTCAATATGGTCTCGACAAAGAAAGTGCATTTGCTTTTTTTTGCAAAGAGTTGGTGCTTCCTTAGAATCTCAAGAACTTTTCTGACATGAGCTTCATGGTCAGCTGCATTCTTTGAGTAAATCAAAATATCATCAAAGAAAACAAGAATAAAATCATCCAAGTATTCGCGGAGAATGTCTTGCATTAAGTGATTGAATATATCTGGAGCATTTTTCAATCCAAAAGGCATGATAGTGAATTCATAATGCCCATACCAAGTATTAATGGCTGTCTTGGGGATATCTTGCTCATTAATCCTGATCAGGTAATACCTTGATTTGAGATCTATCTTAGTGAAGATCTGGGCTCCACTTAACCTGTCCAGAAGCTCATCAATTCTAGGAATATGATACTTATTCTTAATTGTCAGCTAATTTAGACCTCCGTAGTCCACACAGAGTCTAATTATTCCATCTTTCTTTTTGTGAAAGAGAACTGGTGCACCCCAAGGTGAAACACTGGGTCTTATAAACACTTATTCTAACAGAGCTGTCTAAGCTGTTCCTTGAGTTTGATGGCTTCTGGAACTGGCATTTTGTATGTGTGTAGGGCTACTAGGGCTAAGCTCTTGGGGTCAATTCTATCACATGATCTACTTCTCGAAGTGGAGGCATCTCTGTTAATTCTGTTGAGAATAAATCATCATAATCACTTAACCATAGTTCTTTAGCTTTTAACTTTGAGTCTATCAGTTTCATTTTGACCAGATAAATGTGCTGCTTCTTTCTAAGTCCTTTTAGTAACTTAGAAGCCTTTACTAATGCAAACTTGGGGATCCTGAAATTCCGGTTCCTTGAACCTTGTTTCCGTGTGAAGGTCATGGAAGGAAATGGTTCCATTATGACAGTGAATGTCAGCTTGATTTTTGTGGAGCCAATCCATTCCAAGGATCCCATCAAAAATTTCCAAAGGTATAACTATGAATTACCAGTCAGTTAAACTCCCAACTAGGTTGAACTGAATACGTTCTGTTTCAAGGTGAGGGAAAAGAATCTTCCCACTTCCCAATTCAACTTGCATAGGTTTCCTTGATTTCTGAACTAAGACTAGCTTACGCAAGCATCCAAGGGAAATGAATGAATGAGAACTGCCTGAATCAATCAAAAGCTTAAAAGGTTTACCTTGATACTCTGTCGGAGTATGGATGACTGAGAACTGACGGTTAGGCCCTTGGTTTTCAATTGCAGCATAGATCTGCCCTCTTTCCTCTTCTACTACATCTGAAATTGTGACTGCTCTAGTTGCTGCAGTCTGAGGTGGAACTCTTTCTCTTTGGTTGCCCCAGTTCTAGGAAGGAGTTCTGAGGTTACTTTGGACGAAGGCAGATGGCTGAGCTGGAGTTCTTCTGGGGTTTCCTTGGCTTGGGCGAGGGAGTTGGTCTCTGAACTCAGGGTCCTTGACTTCCCTATCCCCTTGACATGGCAGGAGTCGGCAGCTAGTGACCAAAACCTTGGCATCCAAAACATCGGTTTTCACTTCTGAGCTCATCCCCCATTCAGGTCCAACACAATTGTCAACACTGATTTCTTGGAGATAGCAGTGTCGGTACTTCTTGGTACTTCTTCTTCGGGCTGGAAACTCTCACCCATTGCTTCATTTGTTGGAGATTTAGGTACCCCAATTTCATTGTCAGCATTTGTCTTTAAACCTTCTAGATGGACATCACTGAATGTGTGGGAGAAGCTCTCATCCAAAGTTTGATTGTGGCATTCCGTAGCTACTTCACTTGGTGCTACTATCTCAATTTGGGATCTAAAAGAAAAAAAAGTAACATTGACTCAACAATCTTTCAAACTAAAAGAATTTACAATTGTAACACTCACTCTTAACACATGTTTATTAGTGCAATCTAAAAAGAAATCATGTTTGGATACCAATTATCAATTCTAGTTACTCACTCTAGAATTGGAGGGTTTAAAATGGATTTCCAAATACACCCATTATTCTAGCTCTACCATTTGGTAGAGCTAGTTTGCAAGGGAGCTCTTGTTGGAAGTAGGCCTTGAGATCCACTCTTGAGCTCCAAGAGTAGGTGGAGGTGAGAAACACAAAACCACTCAACTATATGGTAAAGCTAAAATTTTAGATGTTGTAGATTTTCCATATGGTAGAGCTGAAATTTATAAGTCTTGTTTTACCACGTGGTTGAGTTGGGGATCAAGATAGCTTCTTTATGGGTGGAGCCAGTAGACTTCCAAAGGTTCTAGGTCTAGACTTCAATGGGTTCTAGCTCCTCACACGTGACAAGAACCAAGGAGCTAGAATTGCATTTGAACTAGCTCTACCATGTGGTGGAGCTAGAAATGCATTGGCCTAGCTCTACCATATGGTAGATCTAGATTTAAATGGATGCTCTGCAAAAACTATCTTTGGGGGGGTGCATTGGCCTAGCTCCACCACTTTGAAGAGGTAGCTAGACTTTAATGGGTTCTTGGTCCACCACTTTGAAGAGGTAGCTAGCTCCACCAAATTGTAGACCTATTGAAATCTAGATCTACCACAGGGTAGGATTGAAGTAAATGAGAGGATCTCTAGCTCTATCATCTTAGATTTATAAGCAAGATTTTCAGATTCACCAACTGGCCATTGTGCGACCACTAAGTAGGCTTTCCAAATTCACCAATTGGTTATGTAAAAAGTGAATTTGTCAATGAACATGTTAGGATCCATAACTTGGTGATTCTAGATTCCAAAGCCCAATTTGGAGAGAGCTACAAAAATACTACTAAAAAATGAACCAAGGATATAACAAGTCAAAACATCACCAAATCAAAGTATTGAAGATACAAGGAAAGCCCATTAAGAAGTTACATACTGTCTTCAAAATCCAAAAAATCTCGAGCTGAACGAACTTCACCATGGCTCGATCTTTCCGTGGTATTCCTTGGATTGTTAGTAATAGGCAGTACTGGTTGCTCATTTCTTGACTTTGCAAAGTCAAGAAGCCTTCTTCCCATCTTTCTTTGATCTTCAATACTCTCCACTAGGCAAATCACTTCCTTATTTAGTGCTAGCCCTAGCTCGATGATGTAGCCATTACTGAAAAGATCAACAAGCTTGTAGCCTTCTCTGCAATACTTTCGAATACATTGCTTGATCAAAAGATTCTTCTTGATTCTTAGAAACTCAATGTCTGGGATAGTTTTAACATCTTCATTATCTATATCAAGAAGTCCAGTATCCAATATTGTTACTTGTGTACCTGGATCAGGAACATCTGCTAGTCCTTGAAAGGCATCTCCCTTGTTGAAAAACACTAAGGATGTGAAGAACTCTATTGCACCAATGCATCGATTGTCACGTCGAAAATGCAATGCCCCATTATACTGTTCCTTTGCTATGCCACTTAAATTTTTTAAAGCATTTTGCAAGTGAATAAAATCTGTAATATTTATAAAGGTAAGCAACACATATTGGGATGGCAAAGATCTACCAGCTGCTGTAATGATCATAATGCCGTTCAAAAGATTGCAAAATGATTCCACATCCCAATGCATATTTCTTCCCAAATCTTCAGTGTTATCCAGAACACATAACCCAATGGAAATTGGTTTGTTGAGGTGGCGCTTCAAGTAGTAACTCCCATCGAATGGAAGACTCTCAACATAAATACACCAAGGAAGATCCAAGGACAAGGTTGAACTTTCTTTGCTAAGGCTGATATTCCACTCCACATATTGCCTTGCTTCTACTGGAAAATCAATCTTCTTTGATCCAACCTGTAGCTTTGACTTTATATACACATCACATAACTTCAAAAGAACTGAGTATACAACCTCATTGATGCTATAGGTGATAGTCAATTCTGACCAATCTTGACATTGTTTGTCCTTGTTTAGAGTGTTGAACTCTACAAGCAATGCATCTTGAATAATTTTATCTTGCTTGAGCTGCTTGATACGCTCTGGCATGTCAATCACATCTACATCCTTAGTACCCTTTGAAAGAACAATTTTTCCAGACCTGATTTCTGATTGTATTTGTTTGACTTCTTGTTCATCTAGCCCAGCGAGACATCTGAAAACTGTGGCAGTTGGTTTCTTGTTTTGCTTCACCATGATTTCAAGCCAGCCTTTGAAAACTTCATCAGAGTAAATGACCATGTGAGACTGCTTTGAAATGAAGGATGCTCCCACCGTAATTCTAGCCATTCGTAAAAATTTCTACAAAGAAATAAAAGAAAAAAGATCAAAATCAAGTATTTTTTTCAAAACATATAATTATAAGAGAGCAAGGGATATGGACATACATCCCAATCTACACTAGATGATGAGCCCTCTGTTACTCCAGATGCTGGCCTTGACGGAGAATTATTGAAGATCCACTGACTCCTCAAGTGCTGCAAGACATCATAGTATGGTTGTTTGACATATAATGATTGGGCCTCCTCATTAGCTATAGCAGATATGGCCGTCGCAACTTGTGGCTCTGGATCTACAACAATTCGAGCCTTCCTTTTTTCATACACTTGTATCAGGTCTTGAGCACGAACATCTTTCTCCATTTCTTGATACCGTAAGAATTTTGCAGCATAGATGGAATGTTGGTCATCAATAATCCAATATGAATACTCAGTGAGTTTCTCCTCTGTTACCTCACTTAGTTTCATTGGAATTCCTTTCTTCTTGCCAGCATTCTTTACATGCATTAAGTATGCACACGCTCTTGGCTTGTTTGCACTTGCACCAAAAAATAACACGCATTCATCCACACGGTGAGGTTCTATTTGATGGGAGTTATAGTGATCAGGAGCTAGCCAGCATTGATCTACAGGGATCTCATACTCTTTGTACTTGAATGGAAAATACTTAGAGTATTTTTCCATACCCCCTGTATCACTCTTTTGTGCCTTTTGCACCTCATTTTCCAAAACTTTGGGATCCACAAATCTTATTTTTGTTGAATTTTCCAAGCCTGTTTTCTCTACTGTAGATTTAAGAACTGCTTCATCTACATCCATAATACTTGTACTGCTTTTTGCCCGTTTTTGAACTGGATTTTTAGAGGGCGTTTTCTCTCTTTTTTGTTTGCCTTTCACACAATAAGCAATGGAAGCTTGCAACTCTTCAAGAGTTATTTCTTGACTTGCACAATCTAACTTCCACCCTCGAGAGAACATAGATCTCTTATTACTATTCGTTCAATAATGAATGCCTTGGGATCTAGTTGATACTCATGGATCCCAAGGACCCCAATATTTATGCATTCAATATCAGGATGAGAATCAACTACAGAAATACAAGATAGAGTCATTGGTCCTAGATCCTCAAAAGTATCCACGCCCACATCACTAGCAACAAATAGATGAATTTTGTTAAATTGTGAACCCTGAAGACCCCAAATATCTAAGTACCACTGTCGTCGTTGATCAGCAGAGGCAAAGTTAACACTGTCTGGAACTTCCACCACTTTTCTTTTCTGAGACATCTTTCACCTACAACAAAAACCATTGTCAATTGTTAATTATAGTTATTGTATTCTTACACTTAAAAAAAACTTAAAATATCATATTCAAAAATCACAATATATATCCATGAAAACAATATGAAGGAGATGAAGAGTATTTCCATCTTGGAGATCTCAATACATTTGTTAGTCTTGCTCTACCACATGGTAGAGCTAGATAAATGCATTCTAGCTGGACTTCAAAGTATTCTAGTGCTGGCTTTTCAATGGATATTATCTCTACCGCGGGTGGCAGAGCAAGATTAATAAATGTATTGACCAGAATGCTTTGAAATGTAGCTCTACCATGTGGTGGAGCTAGAATGCATTCTTCTAGCTCTACCATGTGGTAGAGCTAGAATTCAATGAATGTAACCGGTTGAGCTTGAATGTAACTGTGGTAGAGCTGCATTCTACCTAAACCTTACTGTAGAGATAGAATGCTTTGAGGTCCAGCTCTATCATGTGGTGGTTCTAGAATTGCATTTGAGGTCTAGCTCTACCATGTGGAGGAGCTAGAATCGTAGAGGTAGAAAGCTTTGAGGGCTAGATCTACCATGTGGTAGAGCAAGAATGCATCGATCTAGCTGTGTTCCATACACATCAACAAAACCAATTACTCCAAGAAGAGACCTACTTCACACAACAAGAACCAAGGAGCTAGAATTGCATTTGATCTAGCTCTACCACGTGGTAGAGCTGTATTTTGCCTAGACCACAACGTAGAGCTAGAATGCTTGAGGTCCAACTAGAATGCATTCTTCTAGCTCTACCATGTGGTAGAGCTAGACTTCAATGAATGTACCGGCTAAGGTTGTGGTAGAGCTGTATTCTACCTAAACCACATTATAGAGATAGAATGCTTTGAGGTCTAGCTCTACCATGTGGTGGAGCTATTATTGCATTTGCGGTCTAGCTCTACCATGTGGTGGAGCTAGAATCATAGATGTAGAAAGATTTGAGGTCTAGCTCTACCATGTGGTAGAGCTAGAATTGTAGAGGTAGAAAGCTTTGAGGTCTAGCTCAACCTTGTGGTAGAGCTGTATTCTATCTAGGCTACATCGTAGAGCTAGAATGCTTTGAGGTCCAGCTCTACCATGTGGTGGAGCTAGAATGCATTCTTCTAGCTCTACCATGTGGTAGATCTAGACTTTAATGAATGTAACCGGCTGAGGTTGAATGTAACTCTGGTAGAGCTAGACCTCAAAGCTTTCTACCATGTGGTGGAGCTATTATTGCATTTGAGGTCTAGCTCTACCATGTGGTGGAGCTAGAATCATAGATGTAGAAAGCTTTGAGGTCTAGCTCTACCATGTGGTAGAGCTAGAATCGTAGAGGTAGAAAGCTTTGAGGTCTAGCTCAACCTTGTGGTAGAGCTGTATTCTATCTAGACTACATCGTAGAGCTAGAATGCTTTGAGGTCCAGCTCTACCATGTGGTGGAGCTAGAATGCATTCTTCTAGCTCTACCATGTGGTAGATCTAGACTTCAATGAATGTAACCGGCTGAGGTTGAATGTAACTGTGGTAGAGCTAGACCTCAAAGCTTTCTACCTGTACGATTCTAGCTCCACCACATGGTAGAGCTAGACCTCAAATGCAATTCTAGCTCCACCACAGGGTAGAGCTAGACCTCAAGGAATTCTATCTTAATTACTCCATCTTGGAGCTCTCAATTATACATCTATTAGTCTTGCTCTACCACATGGTAGAGCTAGATAAATGCATTCTAGCTGGACTTCACAGTATTCTAGTGCTGGTTTTTCAATGGATATTATCTCTACTAGGTGGCAGAGCATGATTAATAAATGTATTGACCAGAATGCTTTGAAATCTAGCTCTACCATGTGGTGGAGCTAGAATGCACTCTTATAGCTCTACCATGTGGTAGAGCTAGACTTCAATGAATGTAACCTGCTGAGGTTGAATGTAACTGTGGTAGAGCTGTATTCTACCTAAACCACATTGTAGAGATAGAATTCTTTGAGGTCTAGCTCTATCCAGTGGTGGAGGTAGAATTGCATTTCAGGTCTAGCTTTACCATGTGGTGGAGCTAGAGTCGTAGAGGTAGAAAGCTTTGAGGTCTAGCTCTACCATGTGGTAGAGCAAGAATGCATCGATCTAGCTGTGTTCCATACACATCTACAAAACCAATTACTCCAAGAAGAGACCTACTTCACATCACAATAACCAAGGAGCTAGAACTGCATTTCATCTAGCTCTACCACGTGGTATTGCTGTATTCTACCTAGACCACATCGTAGGGTTAGAATGCTTTGAGGTCCAGCTCTACCATGTGGTGGAGCTAGAATTGCATTCTTCTAGCTCTACCATGTGGTAGAGCTAAGCTTCAACGAATGTAACTGTGGTAGAGCTGTATTCTACCTAAACCACATTGTAGAGATAGAATGCTTTGAGGTCTAGCTCTACAATGTGGTGGAGCTAGAATTGCATTTGAGGTCTAGCTCTACCAGGTGGTGGAGCTAAAGTCGTAGAGGTAGAAAGCTTTGAGGTCTAGCTCTACCATGTGGTAGAGCAGAATGCATCAATCTACCTGTGTTCCATACACATACACAAAACCAATTACTCCAAGAAGAGACCTACTTCACATGACAAGATCCAAGGAGCTAGAATTGCATTTGATCTAGTTCTACCATGAGGTAGAGCTGTATTCTACCTAGGCCACATCGTAGAGCTAGAATGCTTTAAGGTCTAGCTCTACCATGCGGTGGAGCTAGAATTGCATTTGAGGTCTAGCTCTACCATGTGGTAGAGCTAGACTTCAATGAATGTAACCGGCTAAGGTTGAATGTAACTGTGGTAGAGCTGTATTCTACCTAAACCACATTGTAGAGATAGAATGCTTTGAGGTCTAGCTCTACAATGTGGTGGAGTTAGAAGTGCATTTGAGGTCTAGCTCTACCATGTGGTGGAGCTAGAATCGTAGAGGTAGAAAGCTTTGAGGTCTAGCTCTACCATGTGGTAGAGCAAGAATGCATCGATCTAGCTGTGTTCCATACACATCAACAAAAAATTACTCCAAGAAGAGACCTACTTCACACAACAAGAACCAAGGAGCTAGAATTGCATTTGATCTAGCTCTAGCACGTGGTAGAAATGTATTCTACCTAGACCACATCAAAGAGCTAGAATGCTTTGAGGTCAAGCTGCACCACCATGTGGTGGAGCTAGAATGCATTCTTCTAGCTCTACCATGTGGTAGAGCTAGACTTCAATGAATGTAACTGGCTGAGGTTGAATGTAACTGTGATAGAGCTATATTCTATCTAAACCACATTGTAGAGATAGAATGCTTTGAGGTCTAGCTCTACCATGTGGTGAAGCTAGAATTGCATTTGAGGTCTAGCTCTACCATGTGGTGGAGCTAGAAATGCATTTGAGTTATAAAGCTTTAAGGACTAGCTCTACCATGTGGTAGAGCAAGAATGCATCGATCTAGCTGTGTTCTACACACATCAACAAAACCAATTACTCCAAAAAGAGACGTACTTCACATGACAAGAACCAAGGAGCTAGATTTGCATTTGATCTAGCTCTACCACGTGGTAGAGCTGTATTCTACCTAGACCACATCATAGAGCTAGAATGCTTTGAGGTCCAGCTCCACTATGTGGTGGAGCTAGAATGCATTCTTCTACCTCTACCATGTGGTAGAGCTAGACTTTAATGAATGTAACCGGCTGAGGTTGAATGTGACATTGGTAGAGCTGTATTCTACCTAAACCACATTGTAGAGATAGAGTATTTTGAGATCTAGCTCTACCATGTGGTAGAGCTAGAATTACAATTGAGGTCTAGCTCTACCATGTGGTGGAGCTAGAATCGGTGAGGTAGAAAGCTTCGAGGTCTAGCTCTAACATGTGGTAGAGCAAGAATGCATCGATCTAGCTGTGTTTCATACACATCAACAAAACCAATTACTCCAAGAAGAGACCTAATTCACACAACAAGGACCAAGGAGCTAGAATTGCATTTGATCTAGCTCTACCACGTGGTATTGCTGTATTCTACCTAGACCACATCGTAGGGTTAGAATGCTTTGAGGTCTAGCTCTACCATGTGGTGGAGCTAGAATTGCATTCTTCTAGCTCTACCATGTGGTAGAGCTAAGCTTCAACGAATGTAACCGGCTGAGGTTGAATGTAACTGTGGTAGAGCTGTATTCTACCTAAACCACATTGTAGAGATAGAATGCTTTGAGGTCTAGCTGTACCATGTGGTGGAGCTAGAATTGCATTTGAGGTCTAGCTCTACTAGGTGGTGGAGCTAGAGTTGTAGAGGTAGAAAGCTTTGAGGTCTAGCTCTACCATGTGGTAGAGTAGAATGCATCAATCTACCTGTGTTCCATACACATACACAAAACCAATTACTCCAAGAAGAGACCTACTTCACATGACAAGATCCAAGGAGCTAGAATTGCATTTGATCTAGCTCTACCATGAGGTAGAGCTGTATTCTACGTAGGCCACATCGTAGAGCTAGAATGCTTTAAGGTCCAGCTCTACCATGTGGTGGAGCTAGAATTGCATTTGAGGTCTAGCTCTATCATGTGGTAGAGCTAGACTTCAACGAATGTAACCGGCTAAGGTTGAATGTAACTGTGGTAGAGCTGTATTCTACCTAAACCACATTGTAGAGATAGAATGCTTTGAGGTCTAGCTCTACAATGTGGTGGAGTTAGAATTGCATTTTGAGGTCTAGCTCTACCATGTGTTGGAGCTAGAATCGTAGAGGTAGAAAGCTTTGAGGTCTAGCTCTACCATGTGGTCGAGCAAGAATGCATCGATCTAGCTGTGTTCCATACACATCAACAAAACCAATTACTCCAAGAAGAGACCTACTTGACACAACAAGAACCAAGGAGCTAGAATTGCATTTGATCTAGCTCTACCACGTGGTAGAAATGTATTCTAACTAGACCACATCGTAGAGCTAGAATGCTTTGAGGTCAAGCTCCACCAAGTGGTGGAGCTAGAATGCATTCTTCTAGCTCTACCATGTGGTAGAGCTAGACTTCAAGGAATGTAACCGGCTGAGGTTGAATGTAACTGTGATAGAGCTGTATTCTATCTAAACCATATTGTAGAGATAGAATGCTTTGAGGTCTAGCTCTACCATGTGGTGAAGCTAGAATTGCATTTGAGGTCTAGCTCTACCATGTGGTGGAGCTAGAATTGCATTTGAGGCCTAAAGCTTTAAGGTTGAGCTCTACCATGTGGTAGAGCAAGAATGCATCGATCTAGTTGTGTTCCATACACATCAACAAAACTAATTACTCCAAAAAGAGACCTACTTCACATGACAAGAACCAAGGAGCTAGAATTGCATTTGATCTAGCTCTACCACGTGGTAGAGTTGTATTCTACCAAGACCACATCGTAGAGCTAGAATGCTTTGAGGTCCAGCTCCACCATGTGGTGGAGCTAGAATGCATTCTTCTACCTCTACCATGTGGTAGAGCTAGACTTTAAAGAATGTAACCGGCTGAGGTTGAATGTGACATTGGTAGAGCTATATTCTACCTAAACCACATTGTAGAGATAGAGTAATTTGAGATCTAGCTCTACCATGTGGTGGAGCTAGAATTGCAATTGAGGTCTAGCTCTACCTTGTGGTGGAGCTAGAATCGTTGAGGTAGAAAGCTTCGAGGTCTAGCTCTACCATGTGGTAGAGCAAGAATGCATCGATCTAGCTGTGTTCCATACACATCAACAAAACCAATTACTCCAAGAAGAGACCTAATTCACACAACAAGGACCAAGGAGCTAGAATTGCATTTGATCTAGCTCTACCACATGGTAGAGCTGTATTCTACCTAGACCACTTCATAGAACTGAATGCTTTGAGGTCTAGCTCTATCATGTGGTGGTTCTAGAATTGCATTTAAGGTCAGATAGCTCAAGCATGTGGTAGAACTCTAGTCTATCTAGACTACATCGTAGAGCTAGAATGCTTTGAGGTCCAGCTCCACCATGTGGTGGAACTAGAATGCATTCTTCTAGCTCTACCATGTGGTAGAGCTAGACTTCAATGAATGTTACCGGCTGAGGTTGAATGTAACTGTGGTAGAGCTACACCATAAAGCTTTCTACCTCTACGATTCTAGCTCCACCACATGGTAGAGCTAGACCTCAAGTGCAATTCTAGCTCCAGCACATGGTAAAGCTAGAACTCAAAGCATTCTATCTCAATTACTCCATCTTGGAGCTCTCAATACATTTATTAGTCTTGATCTACCACATGGTAGAGCTAGATAAATGCATTCTAGCTGGACTACTTCAAAGTATTCTAGTGCTGGTTTTTCAATGGATATTATCTCTACCAGGTGGCAAAGCAAGATTAATGAATGTATTGACGAGAATGCTATGAAATCTAGCTCTACCATGTGGTGGAGCTAGAATGCATTCTTCTAGCTCTACCATGTGGTAGAGCTAGATTTCAAGAAATATAACCGACTAAGGTTGAATGTAACTGTGATAGAGCTGTATTCTATCTGAACCACATTGTAGAGATAGAATGCTTTGAGGTCAAGCTCTACCATGTGGTGAAGCTAGAATTGCATTTGAGGTCTAGCTCTACCATGTGGTGGAGCTAGAATTGCATTTGAGGTCTAAATGCTTTAAGGTCGAGCTCTACCATGTGGTAGAGCAAGAATGCATCAATCTAGCTGTGTTCCATACACATCAACAAAACCAATTACTCCAAAAAGAGACCTACTTCACATGACAAGAGCCAAGGAGCTAGAATTGCATTTGATCTAGCTCTACCATGTGGTAGAGCTGTATTCTACCTAGACCACATCGTAGAGCTACAATGCTTTGAGGTCTAGCTCCACCATATGGTGGAGCTAGAATGCATTCTTCTACCTCTACCATGTGGTAGAGCTAGACTTTAATGAATGTAACCGGCTGAGGTTGAATGTGACATTGGTAGAGCTGTATTCTACCTAAACCACATTGTAGAGATAGAGTAATTTGAGATCTAGCTTTACCATGTGGTGGAGCTAGAATTGCAATTGAGGTCTAGCTCTACCATGTGGTGGAGCTAGAATCGTTGAGGTAGAAAGCTTCGAGGTCTAGCTCTACCATGTGGTAGAGCAAGAATGCATCGATCTAGCTGTGTTCCATACACATCAACATGGTAGAGCTAGATAAATGCATTCTAGCTGGACTACTTCAAAGTATTCTAGTGCTGGTTTTTCAATGGATATTATCTCTACCAGGTGGCAGAGCAAGATTAATGTGTATTGACCAGAATACTATGAAATCTAGCTCTACCATGTGGTGGAGCTAGAATGCATTCTTCTAGCTCTACCATGTGGTAGAGCTAGACTTCAATGAATGTAACCGGCTGAGGTTGAATGTAACCGGTTGAGGTTGAATGTAACCGGTTGAGGTTGAATGTAACTGTGGTAGAGCTGTATTCTACCTAAACCACATTGTAGAGATAGAATGCTTTGAGGTCTAGCTCTACCATGTGGTGGAGCAAGAGTCGTAGAGGTAGAAAGTTTTAAGGTCTAGCTCTACCATGTGGTAGAGCAAGAATGCATCGATCTAGCTGTGTTCCATAAACATCAACAAAACCAATTACTCCAAGAAGAGACCTACTTCACACAACAAGAACCAAGGAGCTAGAGTTGCATTTGATCTAGCTCTTCCACGTGGTAGAAATGTATTCTAACTAGACCACATCGTAGAGCTAGAATGCTTTGAGGTCAAGCTCCACCATGTCGTGGAGCTAGAATGCATTCTTCTAGATCTACCATGTGGTAGAGCTAGACTTCAAGGAATGTAACCGACTGAGGCTGATGAATGTAACTGTGATAGAGCTGTATTCTATCTAAACCACATTGTAGAGATAGAATGCTTTGAGGTCTAGCTCTACCATGTGGTGAAGCTAGAATTGCATTTGAGGTCTAGCTCTACCATGTGGTGGAGCTAGAATTGCACTTGAGGTCTAAAGCTTTAAGGGTCTAGCTCTACCATGTGGTAAAGCAAGAATGCATCGATCTAGCTGTGTTCCATACACATCAACAAAACCAATTACTCCAAAAAGAGACTTACTTCACATGACAAGAACCAAGGAGCTAGAATTGCATTTGATCTAGCTCTACCACGTGGTAGAGCTGTATTCTACCTCGACCACATCGTAGAGCTAGAATGCTTTGAGGTCCAGCTCCACCATGTGGTGGAGCTAGAATGCATTCTTCTACCTCTACCATGTGGTAGAGCTAGACTTTAATAAATGTGACCGGCTGAGGTTGAATGTGACATTGGTAGAGCTGTATTCTACCTAAACCACATTGTAGAGATAGAGTAATTTGAGATCTAGCTGTACCATGTGGTGGAGCTAGAATTGCAATTGAGGTCTAGCTCTACCATGTGGTGGAGCTAGAATCGTTGAGGTAGAAAACTTCGAGGTCTAGCTCTACAATGTGGTAGAGCAAGAATGCATCGATCTAGCTATGTTCCATACACATCAACAAAGCCAATTAATCCAAGAAGAGACATACTTCACATGACAAGAACCAAGGAGCTAGAATTGCATTTGATCTAGCTCTACCATGTGGTAGAGGTGTATTCTACCTAGACTACTTCATAGAACTGAATGCTTTGAGGTCCAGGTCTATCATGTGGTGGTTCTAGAATTGCATTTGAGGTCAGATAGCTCTACCATGTGGTAGAACTGTATTGTATCTAGACTACATCGTAGAGCTAGAATGCTTTGAGGTCCAGCTCCACCATGTGGTGGAGCTAGAATGCATTCTTCTAGCTCTACAATGTGGTAGAGCTAGACTTCAATGAATGTAACCGGCTGAGGTTGAATGTAACTGTGGTAGAGCTAGACCTCAAAGCTTTCTACCTCTACGATTCTAGCTCCACCACATGGTAGAGCTAGACCTCAAATGCAATTCTAGCTCCACCACATGGTAAAGCTAGACCTCAAAGCATTCTATCCCAATTACTCCATCTTGGAGCTCTCAATACAGTTATTAGTCTTGCTCTACCACATGGTAGAGCTAGATAAATGCATTCTAGCTGGACTTCAAAGTATTCTAGTGCTAGTTTTTCAATGGATATTATCTCTACCAGCTGGCGAAGCAAGATTAATAAATGTATTGACCAGAATGCTTTGAAATCTAGCTCTACCATGTGGTGGAGCTAGAATGCATTCTTCTAGCTCTACCATGTGGTAGAGCTAGGCTGAGGTTGAATGTGACATTGGTAGAGCTGTATTCTACTTAATCCTCATTGTAGAGATAGAATGCTTTGAGGTCTAGCTCTACCATGTGGTGGAGCTAGAATTGCAATTGAGGTCTAGCTCTACCATGTGGAGGAGCTAGAATTGTAGAGGTAGAAAGCTTTGAGGTCTAGCTCTACCATGTGGTAGACCAAGAGTGCATCGATCTAGCTGTGTTCCATACACATCAACAAAACCAATTACTCCAAGAAGAGACATACTTCACATGACAATAACCAAGGAGCTAGAATTGCATTTGATCTAGCTCTACCACGTGGTAGAGCTATATTCTACCGAGACCACTTCGTAGAACTGAATGCTTTGATGTCCAGCTCTACCATGTGGTGGTTCTAGAATTGCATTTGAGGTCTAGCTCTACCATGTGGTATAACTGTATTTTATCTAGACTACATCGTAGAGCTAGAATGCTTTGAGGTCCAGCTCTACCATGTGGTGGAGCTAGAATGCATTCTTCTAGCTCTACCATGTGGTAGAGCTAGACTTCAAAGAATGTAACCGGCTGAATGTAACTGTGGTAGAGCTAGACCATAAAGCTTTCTACCTCTACGATTCCAGCTCCACCACATGGTAGAGCTAGACCTCAAGTGCAATTCTAGCTCCACGACATGGTAAAGCTAGAACTCAAAGCATTCTATCTCAATTACTCCATCTTGAAGCACTCAATACATTTATTAGTCTTGCTCTACCACATGGTAGAGCTAGATAAATGCATTCTAGCTGGACTACCTCAAAGTATTCTAGTGCTGGTTTTTCAATGGATATTATCTCTACCAGGTGGCAGAGCAAGATTAATGAATGTATTGACCAGAATGCTATGAAATCTAGCTCTACCATGCGGTGGAGCTAGAATGCATTCTTCTAGCTCTACCATGTGGTAGAGATAGACTTCAATGAATGTAACCGGCTGAGGTTGAATGTAACTATGGTAGAGCTAGACCTCAAAGCTTTCTACCTCTACGATTCTAGCTCCACCACATGGTAGAGCTAGACCTCAAATGCAATTCTAGCTCCACCACATGGTAAAGCTAGACCTCAAAGCATTCTATCTCAATTACTCCATCTTGGAGCTCTCAATACATTTATTAGTCTTGCTCTACCACATGGTAGAGCTAGATAAATGCATTCTAGCTGGACTTCAAAGTATTCTAGTGCTGGTTTTTCAATGGATATTATCTCTACCAGGTGGCAGAGCAAGATTAATAAATGTATTGACTAGAATGCATTCTTCTAGCTCTACCATGTGGTAGAGCTAGACTTCAATGAATGTAACCGGCTGAGGTTGAATGTGACATTGGTAGAGCTGTATTCTACCTAAACCACAATGTGGAGATAGAATGCTTCGAGGTGTAGCTCTACCATGTGGTGCATATAGAGTTATCATACATGAGATCTTATGCATCGAGCTCTCTTGTATTCTAAGAGGTCTCATGCATGAGATCCCTCTTGCATTGTAAGAGCTCTCATGCATTAATAGCTCTCATATGCATAGATCTCTCATATCATGCATGAGAGCTATAGAGATTTTGGTCTTGCACTAGAGCTCTCATGCAAAGAGCTAGGTCTTACATTAAGAGCTCTCATACATAAAGCTCTCATGCAAAGAGCTAGGTCTTACATTAAAAGCTCTCATATGCATAGAGCTCTCATATGCATAGATCTCTCATATCATGCATGAGAGCTATAGAGATTTTGGTCTTGCACTAGAGCTCTCATGCAAAGAGCTAGGTCTTACATTAAGAGCTCTCATACATAAAGCTCCCATGCATAGAGCTTGGTCTTGCATTAGAGCGCTCATTCATAGAGATAGGTATTACATTAAGATCTCTCATACATAGAGCTCGCATGCATAGAGCTATATCTTGCATTATTATAAGAGTTCCCATGGATAGATCTCATGTATAGAGTGAAAGAGCTCTCATGCATAGAGCTAGGTCTTGCATTCAAAGCTCTCATACATTGATCTCACATGCATAGAGTTAGATCTTGCATTATTATGAGAGCTCTCTTACATACATCTCATGCATAGAGCTATAATATCTTGCATTATTATAAGAGCTCCCATGGATAGATCTCATGTATAGAGTGAAAGAGCTCTCATACATAGAGATCGCATGCATAGACTTAGATCTTGCATTAATTATTCAAGAATTCAAAAACTCAGGAATGGTTGAAGAGAAAAACCTGAAAAGAAAATCAGGAATGAACCTGCGTAGACAAGTTTATGCTGGCTGCTCTGTCTGCGGTGCTATAGAAGATGTGGCCTGCAACTATGCAATGTCTTGTATATGCTACGTAGGAGAGTGGGCCTGCTCATAGCAATAAGAGACGCCTAAAGAAAACCAAGCATGAGAGATTTATGGCCTGTTTATTGCCCTTTATCTTTTTTATTGTCTGATTCAGAAGAGAACATCAGAAAATTAGAGTTTGAGACACCCAAATACCTGCTAGAATCTAGATTGCATGGCTTGCATGGCTGTGGAGGGTTGGATAAGCTTAGTTAAATAACCCCAGTTGTACATATAATCATCCAGCGGATAGAGCTGCTGAAGGGGCTAGAAGATGCGCATAAGGGGGGCTGCAGAGAGAGAGCCGCCCAGAGAGAACGCAAACGTGCTTAGAAGATCCGAAACTTACAAATATTAAGGTTTCATTGTCTATTCTAATCCAACCTTGAATGATGGAGATATCTTAGGTCACATGGTGGCGGTCTCGAAACGGCTGCCGGCGTCAATCCAGACCCCGATCTGGAGGGCGAGGTGCGATTCGGTGGCCACCGTTGGAGGCGCACACAGAACCCGGATCGACGATGATAGTGTCCTCCACAGCCCGGATCCGCTTCCAAGCGGTTGGGTAGTAGTCGTCCACAGCAGCGCCCACGAACGTGAGCCCCGCAGAGAGAGAGCGTCTGTTGCTTTGTTTTCTCCTCAGCAGTTCTGTGTGCTAGAGCCGCCCAGAACGTGCGCCCCGCAGAGAGAGAGAGCGTCTGTTGCTTTGTTTTCTCCTCAGCAGTTCTGTGTGCTAGAGCCGCCCAGAATGTGCGAGCGTCTGTTGCTTTGTTTTCTCCTCTCAGCAGTTCTGTGTGCAGAGAGAGACGGATACGCAGAGAGAGACGGATACGTTCGCCACGCAGAGAGAGAGAGAGAAAGCCACCCAAAACGTGCGCCGGATAAGGTTAAGGATAAGGATTTGAGATTTTCATAAAATTCGCCACGCAGAGAGAGAGAGAGAAAGCCACCCAAAACGTGCGCAGGATAAGGTTAAGGATAAGGATTTGAGATTTTCATAAAATTAGCAATGGTAACCTAAAATTAGCATTGGTAACATATACCAAATTTTAAGTTACAATTTGGTAATTTTCTAGATCTTAAAGTTTCCAAAGATCTCTTCATTTCTCCATACATTTGGGATTAGGCCATCCCATCATGTACACAATTTTGAAATATAAAATCAAGAGCAAAGATAATTTCATATAATTCTTTTTTTGCTCTTGGATTTACTTAAATTATGAAGATTAATTATTACGAATTTATCTTGACAAAACACCTTGTTTTATCTTCTGAACATGCAATGGCTGTGTGCACTTGTGCAAAATCAATATTGAGGTCCCCGACTCTTGACGCCTAATCCATAGTTCCCTACTAGACTCATCTATGCTCCTTATGCATCCATACACACGTGTGCGCGCATAGCAGACCGACATAGCTCGGGACTAGATGTTGTATGAGTTACAAAAAATTAAAGCTATTTCTATCAGTTATTGAGAGAACTGAGAGAACTTGGAAAAAAGAGCAAGATATTATAGTGATTTCTACTTGGTGAACCTCAAGTTATCAATTTGAGCCTTGTTAAGCATGCATCATATAGGCTTATAGAAAAACCGTAATGGTAATTTTTCTTAAAAGGTGAGTTATCATTTGTAATTTTTTACTAGTGCAAAGTTACCAAATGGTAATCATCAATCTAAATTAGATTACAATTTGTAACTTTTTAGTCGTTTGGTTTCAAGGTGGTTACCAAATTTCTACTGTGATAAGGTTGCAGCGATTAGGTTTAAAATTGAAACTTTAATTTTGTTAATTAGAGTTTCTAAAAGGTGATCCAAACCATTGGATCACCTTGCCTTAAGTGTCAATGTAAAGGGGGTTTCTAAAAGTTATCAAACAACTCTAAATGTTGAAATTTGTTTCTTGTTCCATCAAATTTGTTCATGCATGTGGCAATATGTGTTAGTTTTGCATGTGGGTTTCTAATTATGTGGACTACCTGCATGCCCAACCCCTTCCTACGGGTTTAATATTTGAAGCATACCTTCAGTGTAATCCCCGAGAGGTGTTATATATGGGTGGAAAATTACCATGTCTCATCATGTGGTTGCATTAAGGGTGCTCGATTATTTGGCATGAGTGACCTAGCAAACACAATTATGCTTGCACTACAAGTGTATCTGGGGGCATATAAGATTTCTATAATTGATTTAGTGAACCTGGAGCTCCGATTGAAACTAGATAAGTTTAAGAAGGCGAGGGTTAAGTTTTTTTTTGGGATTTATGCTCGTAGGCACTTATTCCAACTCACCGTGCCTATAGGCACTTATTCCAACTCACGGGTTGCAAAAAAGGGTTGTGATAACCCTTATAAAGCATAGGAATAATTATAACAATAAGGTGAGGCTTGTGTCGAATATGATGTTTTTGAGGTCATGTGTTGGGCATGGGTCAAGTTGATATGTGGCCCCATCTCACCTTCTAAATCTAGAACCACCAACAAATTTATTCTTATGTGTGTATTAATTGATGATCAAGAGCCTCAGGTTAACAGGTATTGAGACTGAACATTGTCCTAGTTTTGATCATTATTTGGTATAGATATTATAACTTCTTCAACTTACCTTTTTCAAGCCTCAGGTATTGAGACTGAACATTGCCCTAGTTTTGATCATTATTTGGTATAGATATTTATAACTTCTTCAACTTACCTTTTTCAAGCCTCGACTGTATTTTTCTAATTGTAATGTGAAAAGACCCTAGTATTTGTGGAAGTGGCACGTGGGAATAGCCCCTTTTTTCTAGATCCTTGGTTCTCATCATGTGAAGTAGGTCTCTTCTTGGAGTAATTAGTTTTATTGATCTGCATTAGCTCCACCACATGGTAGAGCTAGACCTCAAATAATTCCAGCTCTATGATGTGGTCTAGGTAGAATACAGCTCTACCACGTGGTAGAGCAAGATCAAATGCAGTTCTAGCTCCTTGGTTCTTGTCATGTGAAGTAGGTCTCTTCTTGGAGTTATTGGTTTTGTTAATCTGCATGGTACACAGTTAGATCGATGCATTCTAGCTCCACCACATGGTAGAGCTAGACCTTAAATGCAATTCTAGCTCCACCACATGGTAGAGCTAGATCTCAAAGTATTTGATCTAGCTCTACCACGTGGTAGAGCTGTATTCTACCTAGACCACATCGTAGAACTTTAAGGTCTAGCTCTACCATGTGGTAGGGCTAGACTGCATCAATCTAGCTATACCATAAACCACATTGTAGACCTAGAATGCCTAGAGGTCTAGCTCTACCATGTGGTGGAGCTAGAATACATTGAACTAGCTATACTATCTGGTAACTATATCATGTGGTGGAGGTAGAATGCATCAATGTAACTATATCATATAACGGAGCTAGAGTTCATTGATCTAGCTCTACCATGTGGTAGAGCTATATCAAAATAATCTATCTAGACACCATGGTATCGCTAGAATGCTTTGAAGTCTAACTCCACCACATAGTAGAGATAGTCTTTAATGGGTTCTATCTCTACCATATGATAGAGCTAGTTCTAGCTCTAGTTCTAGCTCGGCCACATGGTAGAGCTATACTTCATGGTAGAGTCTGATGTAGGTTTCAATCTAAAAAAAATTGCTTGCTAGATTTGATTACTAGTTTAACCAGTCCAACATGATTATGTGCAGGATGGATTTCCAATCTGGAGGGAGGGTCTACATGATGTTGAACAATGATTCTGTTGGTATTGGCTGCGTGTGTAGAATTGATCCAAATTCCACTTGTAGTGGAACAAAGATTGGTCAAGGAAATGTGTCATTACTTGTGGGAGGAATGCTTGAAGGATGTGGAACTACCATTCCCTACAATGGATACCATTTATCTAAAAAATGCATTATGGAGTAATGTTCGTTGGCCAAAAATGCTTTTAAGGCCTTTTACAAGGGAGCTAGAATTTGGAGAGTGGAGTGAAAGATGTAGTGATGCAGATCAAGAAGAGTCTATGGAACCTCCAATTATAGATGCAATACCGATAACATCTCCAGAACTTGACATGCAAATCCGACAATCTTGGAAGAATGAGATGGTTCTTTTAAAGGATGAGAGCATGATGCAAACTATCAATCAAGGGACTATCTTATATGTGTTTCCATTTGAATGTGTCAACTTTCAACAACTTGGTGATGATTGTGTGGGTGTGGCTATTGAAAGTGCAAATGTATTTCAAACTATGCTGCAAGTGGATAGTATCACCCTAGTTAAATGGCCTATTAAACAGCTGACAATGCTGGATGGGAGCCCATTGCAATGCTATGTTCCGCTTAATGGCATGCATGTTGAACATGCTGATGTATGTAATGAGGATAATGATGGAGATGTAACTAATGAGGTTATTGTTGCCCAAACCTCTGCAAAAAGATGCTACACTTTCATAAACAGGATTCCAAAGCAGAGACCACAACCAGCTTCTGCATTATATATGTCACGTGAATCAGTTCAAAGGATTTCATCCATTGATTGTTGTGCAAAAAAATGTTGTCAGCTAATCAATCGTGATGTACTAATGAGGATACGACAAGACTTTTGGGGACAATCTCAGGAGTCTCGTACAAATTATATATATGATGTGCTTTCTACAGCTTGGCATTGTGATTCAGCTCAAAAAATTAAATATGAATTTAGGTTAAATGGGGTGATTGTTTGTTGCAGAGCATGGTATGAGATGCATGGTATACCAAAGACATCCTTTTACTGTTATAGGGAAAAGTTTGAGTCCGGTGTGTGTCAATATCTGCATGGAAACACAAGGGTGTTGAGGACAGGCCTACAACATGCTAGTGAGGCAAGAGCACTACTTGATGAATTTGTGAACATGAACTCCGAGCTTGCGCCACACAAAAGTAGAACAATGCTAGATGGCTCAAGGGAAACCAGGTTGTCGATTCCATCAATATTCAAGCAAGTTGACATTTTAAATGACACGCAACACTTGAGCAGTTGGGACATGAGAAGAGGCTATCAAAGTCATCGTTTAGTAGAATTTGGAATAAAGAGTACCCACAAGTGTCCCTAACAAAGGCAAGTGAGTTCTCCAAGTGCACCTTATGTAGTGGTCTCAAGGCAAAACTAGAAGCCAAACCTAGTCTAGAAGAAAGAGCAAGGCTCCTCAAAGTGAAAGAGATATGTGACAACAACAAAGTTGCAGGAGCTTATACTATGCACGGCACATCTTTTCGGAAACCCAACCACAAAAGTATGTATGCATCATCCATGACAAGATGGATCAAAAGAAAACAGCCATTCCCAGACTACGGGTCCTTCCCAAGGGTGTGGATTCGGGATATAATTTACCAATTGCATTGATTGGTATGATCACTCATGGCCATGCAGAAGGTCATTATGGACACTTTATTTTGAATGGTTTATGGCCATCTGATCCCAATCTAACAATTGGCTCAATTGCAAGTTGTTTACATAACTTAGAGAGGATGGATAAGCATCCTCTTGGTGATCTAGTAACAAATGGGCTTCCAAGGAGCAATGTTTCACTTCTACATGCTTTAAATTCAAGGACAGCTTTAGACAACCACAATATGAGTGATGGTAAAGATCCCATTGTTGAACCATGTATAAATCAGGGAGACACAATGAATTGGGTTTCCTCGTTTTGCAAGTTGCCAGAAAACTTGTTGCTACAACTAGATAATTGTGCTGGAGAAAATAAAAATCGGTACTTATTTGCCTATTTGTCATTGCTTGTTGCCGTGAGACGGGGTGCTTTCAAAACTGTACAGTTGGGATTTCTAATGGTCGGACATACACATGAGGATATAGATGCCATGTTTAGCAGGTTTTCAGAGAAATTAAGAGTGGGGCAAACCTTTACTTTACCACATTTGATGGATACTTTAAGAACCATCTCAACTTCTTCTCCAGCTCCCTTCTTGCTTATAGAGAAGGCATATTGTGATGGCTACATTTGTGATGGGCAAGAAGCACTTATAGGTCACTCCAAACCACTTCTATTCAGGTTCTTCATGGAAGGAGACACACCGGTAATGCAATTTAAGGCACATGTAGCTATTCGTAATTGGAGTGGAAGTATCCGTCTTTGGAAGACAGACAGTGAAGGTAAACCAAGGTTACCAAAAGGAGATCCACCTCTACTACCAATGGCCGAGCATATAAAGATGCATGCAGAAGTAATATCAGGATTGAAGGGTTACATAAAATTTTGGCAGAATCTAAGTAATGGTTCATTTGTGCCAAGATATTATAGGCCTGTCATAGATTATTGGAGTAATGTAATCGAAGAGCTTGGAAAACCAGTACAATCAGAGGCAAGAAAGTACACAGATTTTGGGCCAAAATCTGAAGGGTCCCATCAATTAGATGATATGAATGTTGAACAATTGCAGGCACAAAGATTCTTAGGTATTGAAGAACATAATGATCATTATTGTGGGCTTGCACGGGATAAACCAAGGGAGGCATTTAACCCTATGCTACATGTTCAGCAAGGACACTTTGTTATGCTGCACCCAGATGACACAAACATCTATCCAGTTTGGCTTGCTATGGCTGAATCGGATATTGATGATGATGAGCCTACATCACCAAATTACAAGAAACTCTTGATTCAATATTGGGGACCTTGTGCAAGGAAGAAAGGTTTGACAGATACTCAAGCTTATGCTGATTGTTGGAAGGGATATTGGCAAATTAATGAGGCAAAACAACAAGTATGGGAAAATGCTGATGCAATTCTTTGGTCGTGGAGACCAAGGAATCCACCACCATACAAAAGAATCAAGATACCAGAAAAGGAAGCCCGTAAAGCAAAAGCATGCTTAGGCTTGGCCTGTGAGGATGAAGCTCATATTGATGGTTCCTTCAATGAGGAGTAGCATTTGTAGATGCAATATTGACAATGTGGATTTTTAGGTTGTAACTCTAATATCCAAAAGAGATGTACTTTTGTACTATCTTCTTTTAAATTATTTTTTATTTTCACTTATTGAATGAAATTTTTCTTTGTGCCTCCTACATTTTTTTGATATAATAATGTTTCTATCTTATTTGTTCAATTGTTTCATAAATTTTGTGCAGTGTACAACTCAATTGGTGCAGGTCCTTGTTGCAAAGAAACAAATACCACTTTCTTATTAATGGTGTTTATCAACACCACCTTCCTACATGATTATCAAACTCCTTTCAAAATATAATTATGCACAAATACTAATTATAGTACCACTTTTTTGGTTCGAACCGTGATGATCTCAACACTACCTTCCTCCGTTCTATATTAAGAAATTCCACAATAACTATTCCCACATTAAGTGGGAAATTCCCATAATACATGAAATCTCTCAATTTCAAAATTCCCATAATGCGGGATTTTTCCCATAATACCTAATACGGTCTTTATGGTTAAGTGATTATGATGATTTATTCTTAGAAGAATTAAAAGCCCTGCGCACGTACAAAATGCCAGTTCCTGAAGCCATCAAACTCAAGGAACAGCATAGATAGCTTTGTTAGAACAAGGGTTTATAAGACCCTGTGTTTCACCTTGGGTGCACCAGTTCTCTTTCAGAAAAAGAAAGATGGAACGCTTAGACTCTGTGTGGACTACGGAGGTCTAAATCTGACAGTTAAGAATAAGTATCATATTCCTAGAATTAATGAGCTTCTGGACAGGTTAAGTAGTGGAGCCTAGATCTTCACTAAGATAGATCTCAAATTAGGGTATTACTTGATCAGGATTAATAAGCAAGATATCCCGAAGACAGCCATTAATACTCGGTATGGGCATTATGAATTCACTGTCATGCTGTTTGGATTGACAAATGCCCCAGATACATTCAATTGCTTAATGCAAGACATTCTCCGAGAATACTTGGATGATTTTGTTCTTGTTTTCTTTGATGATATTTTGTACTCAAAGAATGCAGCTGACCATGAAGCTCATGTCAGAAAAGTTCTTGAGATTCTAAGGAAGCACCAACTCTTTGCAAAAAAAAGCAAATGCACTTTCTTTGTTGAGACCATGTTGAATACTTGGGCTTTTTGGTATCCAAAGATGGAATTTCTCCAGATTCTGCAAAAGTCCAAGCAGTCATAGATTGGCCTGAACCAAAGACAGTGAAAAAAGTCAGAGGATTCTTGGGATTGATTGGTTGGTATAGAATTTTTATACCAAAGTATGCTCTCATAGCTTCCCCTTGACTAATCTTCTCAAGAAGAATATTCTGTTTCAATGGTCTTCTAGGTGCCAGAGTGCTTTTGATAAGCTGAAGACCACCTTGGTAACCATCTCGTTCTAAAGCTACTAGATTTCTCTCTACCCTGTGAGGTAACTGATGCAAGTGGTTTTGCCCTAGGAGGTGCACTCATACACGAAGGTCATGTAGTGGCCTATGAATCCCGAAAACTCAGAATGCATGAGAGGAATTATGTTGTCCATGACCTGGAACTACTTTTAGTAGTATATGCCCTGAAGTTGTGGAGACATTACCTACTGGGACAAAGATTCACTTTGATGACAGATCATCAGAGCTTAAAGTGGATCTTCACTCAGAAGGATCTCAACATGCGCCAAAGAAGGTGGATGCAGACCCTGCACGAATTTGATTTTGAAATCAAGTACCGCCCAGGCAAAGAAAATGTGGTATTAGATGCCCTCAGCAGAAAAGTCTCCCTGCTTGCAATTACTGTAGTATCAAATTCTTTGATTATTCAAACAAGAGAGAAGATCATGCAAGATAGATTCTTTTGCCCTATTGCTACCCTACTTATGCAGGAAAGCAAAACTCACAGGAGTTGAACAGAGTTCAAGGGTACAGCCTGGAATGATAGAATTATGTATTATAATCGCAGGCTATGCATTCCCAATGATGAGGGAACCAATGGGTCAAATTCTGAATGAAGCCCATGACAGCCTTATAGGAGGACATCCGAGTTTCATCGAAACCTACATGTCTGTAAAGAAAAGCTTTTTTTGGCCTAGTTTGAAAAAGGATGTACTGAATCATGTGTGTCAATGTTTGACATGCCAGAAAGTCAAAGCTGAAAGAGTAAAAATGCCTGGGAAGTTACATCCATTGGACATCCCCTAGATGAAGTGGGAACGTATCAGTATGGATTTTATTACTGGATTACCTTCAGTGCAATCAGGTTACAATTCCATTTTCGTAGTAGTTGACAGACTAACCAAAGTTGCCCATCTAATTCCAGTAAAAGAAACCTACAGTACAGTGGATGTGGCTAGAGTGTTCCTCAAAGAAATCTTCAGATTGCATGGCCTACCCACTAGGAGAATAGTAAGTGATCGAGATCCCAAGTTTACTTCAATGTTCTAGACTGTAATTTTCGAAGCAGTGGGAACTTTCTTAGATCTTAGCACAGTATATCACCCTGAGACCAATGCTCAAACTGAAAGGGTAAACCAAGTAATCGAAGATATACATTAGGAATTTTTTGAGATCATTTTTGGGCCTTGTAAGGAAGTTTGACCGGACCTCACATATTTAGATTCTACTCTTCAAAAGCTATCCATTGATATATAACACGATAAGGTTCGGAGAAGGGACAAGATAGATACCTAGAAGATTCCTTTTTGCGTAGGAAAGATTCATGTATTCCGGTCAAACTTCCTTACAAGGCCCAAAAATGACCTCAAAAAATTCCTAACACTTCGGTCATGCTGTGGGGCAGGGAACCCAAGAAGTGGCTAAGCTATCTGCACCTAGTCGAGTTCACCTACAATGCTTCTTATTACATAAGTATTAGGATGAGCCCTTTTAAAGCTCTGTATATGGACAAGATTGCTTAACTCCATTAACTTGGTCCGACCCATTGATTAGGGTCGCGATGTCCAGACAGATGCTTGACGACATGGAGCAATAGATGCAGTCAATTCGTAAAGATATTAAAGCTTCCCAAGATTGACAGAAGTAGTATGCAAATAAGAAGAGGACAGACAGAAAGTTTGAAGAAGCAGATATGGTCTTCATTAGAGTACGGCCCAAAAGAAGTTCTCTATCTCTTGGGAAGTACAAGAAGTTATCCCCCAGATACTCTGGGCCATATCTGATTACAAAAAAAGTAGGTGACAGCCTACGAGCTTCTTCTGCCTCCTCATCTCAAAGTCCATAATGTATTTCATGTAAGACTTCTAAAGAAATATGTGCCAAGCCCAAATCATGTGCTTGATGATGAAATCCTAACCTCTTCAACCCAAGGGTAGATGGAACTCCAACCTGAAGAAATTCTTGATGTTCGAGAAAAGATTCTCAGGAACAAAATTCTCAAAGAATTATTGGTAAAATGAAAATTCTATCCTTTTGAAGATGCCACCTGGGAGAATGAAGCCGATCCGAGATTACCCCCAGTTTGCAAGATGAGGGCATCTCGCGTTTTTTAAGTGGGAGAGAATGTAAGATTCCTCGCAAGTCTCTCAAGATATCCAGCATCTTTCCCTATAATCAAATCTCTCTTCAGAAATATAAAAGATCTTGTTTCCACTAGTTTTGGCCTAGAGAGAGAAAATCTTCTAGAGAGTGGTAATTCAGTTTATTAAATATTTTTGGATGGAAAAATATCTCTTCTTATGAAAATAAGTTCCCCCAAAACAGAAGTTCAAAAAGATTTTCAGAAGGTGCATTAGAAATCAAGTACAATCTGTTCAAGAGGCCTTATCCTAGGGGTCAAGATTTTCAGAAGGTGCATTAGAAATCAAGTACAATCTGTTCAAGAGGCCTTATCCTAGGGGTCAAGATTTTTTTGAAATTTTAAATTAAGGTTCCTATGGACCAATAAGATTCATCCAAATTTAGGGAGGAGATAAATGCAAGAATAAAAGAAAAATCCCCCAAAAATGAGTAAATACTCACATAAGATGAAGAGTTGACTAAGGACAAGGTTAACAGTTAAAAAAGAGAGATATTTAGAAGAAATGATGCATTTTTGACACCTCAGTATGGGGGAATTCCCCTCATGAAGGAGGCGCCTATTTCACATGTGTGGGAGAGTTTTAAACTCCCAAATAATGAGATATTTTTATCTCTCCTTTCTCTTGTTTCACTAGATCCAAAAAGTGGACTAAACTGACCCAAAAATGGTCAAAAATTGACCAAACTGATTTGGAAAATTCTAGAATCAATTGGCTTTGTTAGAAGCTCACTTTTTCCTATAATAGAAGACTTCCCCTTTGTTGAAGCTCAATAGTGTTTTTGCACTGTTACCCTACTTCTCCCAAGAGCCAAAAACTGTGAATTTACTCATAATTCATTAGTTTTTGACCTTCCCTCTTCTAAAGATTGGTGGCCACTCTTGTTTCAAACAAGAGTCGATCCCTCAAACCATCAAGCCAAAGGAAAGCTCTCAAATTCTCCTTGTAAGTTGGAGATTCTTCTCTTTCTATTTCATTTTATGGTTTTTATGATTTTTGTGTTCTCTAATATGAATACGATGTTATGCCTCATTGAAAAAAGGTATTCCCCTCTCTTCTTTAGTAAATCCAACCATTCTTTAGCCTAGATGAATGATTAATGGATAAAATCAAGTTTTTCATAATGTTTCTCTTTGATAAGTAGAAAATGTTTACATTAGAATGATTTAAATACTCTTGGTAAACTTCTAATTAATTTTAGAGAGTTAAAAATTAAAAAATGGTTAGCCATACAAAGGAGGTTATGGAAAGATTTTCTAAAATTGTGAAAAATAAGTTTTACTTTTTTTAATTCAAAAAGAGTAATTCCCATTGCATATGTATTCTTAAAGTGTTATTTTTCTTCCTAGGTATAGAAAAATGCTTACTAAAATATTTTATTAAAAAAATGTTACTTTCTTTAGAATTGAATTCTATGTATAGAAGGAAGCTTATTGAAATTTTATTTTGATCATAAAAGAGTGATTTTCATCATAAATGATTGGTATGCATAAACATATGCATAAAAGATCTTTTTTATTTTAAAAGTGTGATTTTAAACATAAATGATTTTATGCATAAAAGAAATTCTTTTATATTTAAAGAGTGATTTTTGTCATAAATGATTTTTATGCATAAAAGAAATTCTTTTATATTAAAAGAGTGATTTTCGTGCATAAACATATGCATAAAAGATATTTTTATATTAAAAGTGTGATTTTCAACATAAATGATTTTTATGCATGAATAGATGCATAAAAGAAATTCTTTTATATTAAAGAGTGATTTCTTCATAAATGATTTGTATGCATAAACATATGCATAAAAGATATTTTTTTATATTAAAAGTGTGATTTTCATCATAAATGATTTTTATGCATAAATGGATGCATAAAAGAAATTCTTTCATATTAAAAGAGTGATTTTTATCATAAAAGAAATTCTTTCATATTAAAGAGTGATTTTCATCATAAATGATTTTTATGATGATAAAAGTGTGACTTTCATCAAAATTGGATTTTATGCATAAATAGATGCATATAGAATTTTTATATTTAAATAAGGGTTCTCTTTAATCCTCTGTTTGATTTTTGCAAAAATTGAAAAAAATGAATAAGTAGATAATCTGTGAGAGAAAATTCTACCGTTTCATATTCACTAAGATGGTAATGAGAAAATTCAAATAAACTATGGAAGTCGGAGATTGAGATAAATGATTATTTTATTCCTCATAGGAATTCATATTTAGTTTAGAAATCTGTAAGCAAATATTCAATGAACAAAATTTAGAAAAAGAGAAATTGAAATATTACCTTTCGAGAAAGATAGTTTAGGAAGAACCTTTCCAGACTCAAACTCTGATTTAGACTTTTGACCAAGACCTAATTCCTTCATCAGTTTCCATCAATGACGATGTGCCCAATTCAGGAAAAATGCACTCAAATCACCCACCGAATTTGAAACTAAGTTGAGACCTTTGGTTTTGATCTGAGGATCAAGATTACAGAATTCAATGAATTCTGCTTGGGAATCCAGACCTGTGATTTAGAAGTATTGGGATACGGAATTAAGATATAACCACTGTATTCAAAAACAAAATCAAAACTGAAAACTTGCATAGAACTGTTTTCTTAAAGGACTGTCTTACGCCAGAATGCTGGAGGGAGCATTTGGCATATGTGTTTATCTAAAGGAAGTTCGGTTGCAACAGCTGGCGGGGAGTGTTCAAGGGATAGCTCACGCGGCAAAAACCTGCCCAAGTCAAGGGATTGAATGGAAATTTTGAGTTATGAAATCTGTGACCATATCTGTTTTATCAATGGATTATTTTTATATTAAAGTTTTAAAGAGGAGTGTGTGTGTACATGTTTTCCAAAGCTAAAGTTAAGAAAGGCATTCAATTATGGGTGGGTGAGTACTTATTTGGTTCTACCAATTCCAGTGGTAGGGTGGTGGCTAACCCATGGGCCGGATGGGGTTAGGCTAGAATCAGTGGAATTTTAATAAAATCAAACTGAAAAATCTTAGGATTACACTAGGATTCGAGTAGTTAATTAATTCCCTGATTAATTTCTCAATTGAGTGGATCAACGGCTGTGCCTGATCTTGATTAGGAAAAAAGCGTTGAATTACTCAGATGATCAAATTATATCGGCGATAGTTTCCTTCTATCTGGTTTGTTCAGGTGAAGGATAGTTTAGATTTTGATCTCATTAGAAAAAAATCCGCTATGAAAATTCAAAAAGGTGGAATCGTCCTTGCTTTCCGGGCATGGGGAATTTTCCCGGTTTCAGTTTTTGGAGTGACCACTAGCCTAGTCTCGTGCCCGGACATTCGAGGGCAAGGTCGGGAGTGAGAAACCTTGCCCTGTGCATGAGGGGGCTGCTTCCACTCTGTCAGCTATACCGGAAGCCCGGTGTGCGGAGGGGACAGAGGGACCTCACAGTTGGTATCAGAGCTTTGTTGAAAACTAATAAGGATAAACAAATTCTTATTAGAAATTGATAATAAAAACTCAAAAAAAGCATTTTTCATAATGTACTTTCATTCCGTAAGCTTCTTAATGCAGAATTTTTAATCAAAGAAATTGTTTTTATAGATGGAAGTTCCCTATATATCTGGTATTCCCGACCTCACCCAGTCTCAAGATATGACTGCGTTCGCCTTCGAGCATCTCATTTCTTCCACTTCAACTCGAACAATCCAAGCAAGACTCGCACGCCATTTCGAGGATTTATATTTTCCTAACCCAACGGGGCAGAGACAACAGCATAAGTGGTTTTGCAGGGCAGTATGTCCACGCCTCTTGCGACCGCCGTGCAATGCTGTGGGAGAACCTCTCATTAGCAATGATTATGTTAAAGCTAAAAATGATACGTGGCGTCATTCTATATCATTTGATGCCTCGAAATTTCAGACTTTCATGCCAAGTCTATAGACTCCTTAGTTGTTTTATTCCTAAGGAGAAAATAATAGCTCCCTTGTCAGTAAGTGAACGTTTGTATCAGGGCATGGCTATGGCCCAATACCGTTGTCTTATACAACTCCCGAGGAGATTTTGAATTTTGCAGTCGAGCTGCTCTATGTACATATTGCAACTTTTTTATAAATAAAGAAATTTTTTTCGAAGAAAAATTTCCTATTGTATAAATGATTGTTTATGAAGGATCTGATAAAGAAAAATCTGTTATCGGACATATGTCATAGATCTCCAATAAGATCATTGTCTTGTTTAAGAAATTGTTTCCCAAACCTCATAAGTCTTAGGATCTCGTGGATGATATCAAAATAAAAATTCAATAAATATAAATTTTTGGCAGAATCATGAGACGAGGAAACCGTGCCAGACCCTCTCTCTGAAGATGACGAGCTTGACCGTGATGTTCGTAAGTCTCTTCATAGGACTCAGCCACCAGGACCCTTCAAAAGAGAAGGAGAAGGAGAAGGAGAGAACCTAGGCGAGGCTGTGGAGAAATGGGTGGAAGCCATGGAAGAATATTTTGACGTCACAGGCTACAATGAGTGGAGCAAAATGGCTCTTGCCAGGCTGAAAATAGTGGAAACAGCCAGGGTAGTATGGAGGAACCACTGTGACACCAACCATCTGGACAGAAATACTCAGTCCTGGAACGACCTTAAAACCTATTTGAGAAAGAGATTTTGTCCCCTGGATTTTTGAAAATCCAAATGAACGAATTCTTAGAGCTAAAGCAGGGGAGCAAAACCATCGAGGAATATTACCAAGCCTTTGCTCTTCTACTCAAATATTCACCACCTCTAGATGAAGAACAACTCATGGCCAGGTTCATTCGGGGAATGAACAAACCCTTGGACACACTAGTCAAAACTGCCAAGCCAGTGTCCATGGCTGAAGTTGTAAGAATGGCAAAGGATTTTTCCAAATCCTTTGTAGTAAAGGTCCCGCTGAAGCCTGCACCCTCTAACTTTAAAAGATTCCAAACCCAGGGAATACTTCAAACTCTCCACCCTTGAAGAAGGCAGCAAGGCCTCAATCAGAATCAGGATACAACCATCTTCAATACATGAAACTATTCAAATGGATTCAAAACGATATATTGTACTAAGGCCAGGATGTATCCAATTCTTGAAGATTTTATTAAAAAATATTAATGTTGGGATCTGGTTAACAGCGACAGAGAGTAATGTTTTTCAAATATTGAGTATATTACAAGACAGAGCAGGTGAGATATTACCTTTTTTTGTAGTTTGGGCTCAAGAGGCTTGCGAGAAGGATAAAAGTGGTAAAATAGCTAGACCTGATAATCCAACAGTTCAGGCGATGTTCAAGCCATTGTCAAAAATTGCTTCATGTTTTGATTGTGATGCTCGTATATTTTTAAAGTAGTGGCAAATGTATTACTCTTCAAATAATTTTATAAATGTTTGCACTCTACTATAAGGGGCCTCCTAATTTAAAAATGTATGGAAGCTTGATCTTTGTCTTATAATTTTAATTCCTACATATATGGACTATGGTAGAGCTAGATCAATGCCTTCTAACTCCACCTCATGGTAGAGCTAGACTTCAAAGCATTCTACCTCCACAACATGGTAGAGCTAGACTTGAAAGCGTTCTAGCTCTACCATATGGTAGAGCTAGATCAATGCATTCTAGCTCTTCCAAATCACCACACATGGTTGAGTTGGACTTCAAACCATTCTAGTTCTACCATGGGGTCTATCTAAAATATTTTGATATAGCTCTACCACGTGCTAGAGCTGGACTTCAAATATTATTTCTAATTTTGCCATGGGATCGAGCTAGAATACTTTGATATAGCTCTATCACATGGTAGAACAAAATATTCTAGCCTTACCACATGGTTGAGCTAGAACAGTGCATTCTAGCTCTACCACGTGGTTGATCTAGATCAATGCATTCTACTTTCACCACATTCTGATATCTGCTAGCACATTTTGTCGCGTCTTTTTAGAATCAAATGGAAAGAGTCTTTGCATCTTGGGTCATTTTGTAATGCAACAAAAGTTAACATTTTAGAACAGTATATAGTTTAATGTTAGCGTGCATAGTCACATTTGTTTTGTAATTGTTTAAAATCTATCTTTGCATAAAAGTAGTTGTAACATGCCTTCCCCCACATGCCCACCTTTATCATTAAGCATGCTCATTTTTTTCCAGGTCATGTGATTGATTCTAATTGGCAGAGGCGACTTCTTCGTCAGAGATCATTAGTACGTCACATTTCCAAGAAAATCCAGAGTGTACGAAGACAGTTGGTTCAGCGCTGTCTTGACCGTCTATGGGAAATTGATGCAAGGTTGCGCTTTGTGCATCCCTCTGAGGGGGTTATCATACTGACATGGTATTCGTCAGACCCAATATGCGTACCCCTACGCAAAGAGGATGATAGGAGGGCTATTATTCTAAACCTTAATGGTTTGTTGTGCCATGTTGTCGAAACCCAATATGAGGAGAAGGATCCTCCTTACAGCAACGAGTTGGTAAAATACCCAATTAACCAATATCGTTATGTCCTATGTCACAAGGATGCACATGAGTTCTTAGATTGGTGTATTCAATTCTTTTATGTTTTTATTTGGAGCGCATGTAGGAGAACTAAGCTCTCTGGAATAATTGACACAGTATTTCCACAAAAAAGGTCCAAGTTTGCAGGTGTTCTCTCACAAGAGCATTGTTCAAAATCCACATGGGTTGTGCAGAATAGACAAGTTTTCTTTAAAAAGCTTGAGACCTTTTGGGGTCTCCATCCTTTGTACAACAAGAAAAATACATTGATAATTGATGATAGCTACTATAAGGTGTTTAAGAATGAACGAGGAACCTGGTTAATAGTCCAAGAATTATACCAACAACCTTCCAAGGAAAGGTATAGTTTTTTGAAAGAAGATTTAAGAAATTGGTTGTTTTTATGGCTACAGAATGAAGATCGGCAAGAGTATACATGGGATAATGCCTTTGAAGAAAAACCTAACCAATTCTCAGATGATGTGATGAAGAAATGGCTTGAAGAAGAGAAATTGGAAGTAGAGAATAGGAAAAAGGCAGAGGTGTGGAAGCAACAGCAGGAGGCTGATGTTGAGGCAGAAAGGCAGGAACAACTTGAAATTCAAAGAAAGCAAAGAGAGGAGGCTGAAGTTGAGGCAGAGAGGCAAGCAGAGAGTGAAAATCAAGCAAAGCGACAAGAGGAGGCATCATGAAAGTAATACACCACCATGAAGCTCATTTTGTTTGTCCATAATATAATCAAATGTAGAGGATGCAAGTATTTTGGCCTTTTTTTAATGTAATAAAAAGCCATATATTGAAATATGATATTGTAATCAGGCCTCTTATGGAGCATACTGTTCAAATGTTTGCCTTTGCAAAGCATTGAACAAATTCTAGCACAAGCAATAAATTCATGTTCATTTACAATGTCTTATTATAATTGAGTCATAAATGGAGCGCATCCTTCTCTAAGGGGACTCCTTTTATCCTTTTATCTTTTGGTCAAACTTTGCAAATTATTATTTTTTTTAGTAAGAGTAGGTGAAGACTTTTAACTAACATTTTGACAAAGGTCATCCTACTGCAAGGATACTCTTTCTATCTTTAGTAAAGTTAATTTGTAGTAGTTGTGTATATAAGGAAACTTTCACCATGTCAAATTATAAATTCTTGTTTCAAATTATTTAGTCTTTGTTCATTACAATGCAGTCTTAAAATTGGAGTGCATCCTAGTCTAAGGGGACTCTCAATATACAATCTCTTGTATCAATGTTTTTACCTGGGGGTCTAGATTGAACAAATGGTAGATCTTGGTTCTCTCAATGCGTTCTTGCTCCACGTGGTAGAGCTAGCATTCTATATCTATATCTACCATGTGGTGGATCCACCATCCATTGAAGTCTAGCTGTATAATTTCATGGAGCTAGCTAGCTCCACCATGTGGTATCTTATTGAGCTCTAGCTCCACCATGTCGTGGAGGTAGCAGCCATGGTCTCTTCATGGAATTTTGGCCTTACCACATGGTGGAGCTAGTATCCATGTGTGGTAGACCTAAACCTTTGGAAGTCATAAAATACGACTAGAATTTTGAGTCTAGATCTACCATTTGGTGGAGCTTGCATCCACTGAAGTCTAGCTCTTTAATGTCCAAGTGGTGGAACAAGATCTAGAATGGATAAGTCATGGATCAAGAAATCCTTTTCAGCTCTATAATAGACAAGTGCTAGATCTAAAGTGAAGAGATAAAGTGTTTAACGTTGGACTGCTATAGCCATGCTAGCTAGACACCTCAATATGAGCAACAAGGCAAATATCTTGCTACATTGTCCATTTCAGATAAATAACTACACGAGTTTTCTTCAAAAAAGTTCATTTCTTTTGGGGTCTCCATGTTTTGTACAACAACAAGAATACATTGAAACTCGATGATAGCTACTACAATGTGTTCAACAATGAAGATGATAATCAAGATAATAATTGAGAGAATAATCTAAGTGTGTAATCTTGTGAGTACACAAAATGAACATGCTTAAAAAGAAGCTCAATACCTCATTCAACCAATACACCCCCATGACACTAGTACATTTTGTTACTCCCTTTTGTAATTGAATGTAAATGGTCTTTGTAATGGAATGTAAATGGTCTTTGTAAATGGTCTCTATTATAATAAAATATAAAGGGTCTTTGTAATCTGGCCATCTTCGCGAGCGTGCTGTTCAATTGTGTGCCTTTTGCAAGGCATTGAACATATTTTAACACAAAAAAATAAATTCATTTTCATTTACAATGTTTTATTATAATGGAGTCATAGATGGAGTGCATCCTACTCTAAGGAGACTCCTTTTATCTATTGACAAAGTGCATCATACTTTAAGGGGACTCTTTAGTAGAATAAGCTTCATCAAAATGAAATCTTTTAACCGTAATTTTGACAAAGTGCATCCTACTCAAGGAGACTCTTTCTATCTTTAATAATGTTAATGTGTAGCGATTGTATATATAAGTATAATACCTTCACCACCTCAATTTATAAAATCTTGTTCATTTTGTCTTGTTTATTACAATGAAGCTTTAAAATTGGAGAGTGCATCCTACTCTAAGGGGACTCTCAATATACAATCTCTTATATCAATGTTTGTAATTGGGGGTCTAGATCAATCAAATGTTATATCTTGGTTTCTTATGGACTGTAGAATGGCCAAGTGGTGGATCTAAAAATCTTTAAATCCTCCTCAATGTGTTGTAGCTCCACATGGTAGAGCTAGCTCAAAATTCTAGCTCTACCATGTGGTGGAGCTAGAACCCCTTAAAATCAAAATTACACCCCCATGATACTAGCACATTTTGTTACTTCATTTTATAATTGAATGTAAATGGTCTTTGAATATGGTCTCTATTATAACAAAATATAGAGGATCTTTGTAATTTGGCCAACTTTGGAAGCAAACTGTTCAATTGTGTATCTTTGCAATGCATTGAACAATTTTTAACACAATAAATAAATTCATAGATGGAGTGCATCCTAGTCTAAGGAGACTCCTCTTATGCATCCACAATGTGCATCCTACTTTAAGGGGACTCCTTTTATCCAGCTATCTTTTGGTTGTTAATGCAAAAGTTTTATTATTTCTTTAGTAGAATTAGCTTCATCAAAATGAAAATTTATAATCATAATGTTCACAAAGTGCATCCTACTCCAAGGAGACTCTTTCTATCCTTAATAATGTTAATTTGTAGTAGTTGTGTATATAAGGATACCTTCAAGTGGTGGATCTGAAAACTCTTGAAACCTTTCTATTTCTAAGATCAAGCTACTAGGTTCGATCTAGCATCACTTGATAAAGTAAACCATTTTTAAATTTTTTATACTAGGTTGAAGAAGGTAGATTCTAGATTAAATGCATACAATTTTTCAATGTGGGAATGGGATTTTTCCCACTTTACCTAATACAGTCTTCATAGTTCTTTAGCTTTTAACTTTGAGTCTATCAGATTCATTTTGACCAGATAAATGTGCTGCTTCTTTCTAAGTCCTTTTAGTAACTTAGAAGCCTTTACTAAGGGGATCCTGAAATTCCGGTTCCTTGAACCTTGTTTCCGTGAAGATCATGAACACCATATTAGTGAATTTGGGAATTTTCCAATTCCCATTTTTGAATACTTAAAAAAGGGGGACATGGATAACATGTTTGTAAGTTTCTCAAAACCCTATCATATGACCTATCATTGGAAAGCGCTTGAAAAATGGAATCTAAAGAGCTATAAAGCGCTCATTTTGGATTAGTGGTGTTCAAGTTTGGTTAATCCAAACTTTTGACTACGTGTCCCAAACTTGTGGGAAATTCCCATATTCCCCAATATGGTGTTCATGGAAGAAAATGGTTCCATTATGACAGTGAATGTCAGCCTGATTTTTGTGGAGCCAATCCATTCCAAGGATCCCGTCAAAAATTCCCAAAGGTATAACTCTGAATTAATAGTTAGTTAAACTCCCATCTAGGTTGAACTGAATACGTTTTGTTTCAAGGTGAGTGAAAAGAATCTTCCCACTTTCCAATTCAACTTGCATAGGTCTCCCTAATTTTTGATCTAAGCCTAGCTTACACAAGCATCCAGGGGAAATGAATGAATGAGAACTACGAGAATCAATCAAATGCTTAAAAGGTTTACCTTGATACTCTGTCGGAGTATGGATGACTGAGAACGGTTAGGCCCTTGGTTTTCAATTGCAGCATAGATCTGCCCTCTTTCCTCTTCTACTACATCTGAAATTGTGACTGCTCTGGTTGCTGCAGTCTGAGACAGAACTCTTTCTCTTTGGTTGCCCTAGTTCTAGGAAGGAGTTCTCAGGTTACTCTGGATGAAGGCAGATGACTTAGCAGGAGTTCTTCTGGGGTTTCCCTGGCTTGGGCAAGACGGACCCTGATTAGATTGGTATGAAGGAATTGGTCTCTGAACTCGGGGTCCTTGACTTCCCTATCCCCTTGACATGGCAGGAGTTGGGCAGTCTTTCAGCTGGTGACCAAAACCTTGGCATCCAAAACATCGGTTTTCACTTCTGAGCTCATCCCTCTGATTTCTTGAAAGAGGTGGGGCTCTTGAGATAGTATTCTGGAGGAGGAAGGATCTTCCTTCACTTCGAAATCTTCCTGCATCCTGATTCTCATTCGGGCCTTGTTGCCTCTTTGGGGGTGAAAAGTTTGAAGTACTTCCCTGGGTTTGGAATCTTTTAAAGTTAGAGGGTGTAGGCTTCATCGAGACCTTTACTACAAAGGATTTGGAAAAATCCTTTGCCATTCTTACAGCTTCAGCCATGGACACTGGCTTGGCAGTTTTGACCAGTATGTCCAAGGGTTCGTTCATTCCCCGAATGAACCTGGCCATGAGTTGTTCTTCATCTAGAGGTGGTGAATATTTGAGTAGAAGAGCAAAGGCTTGGTGATATTCCTCGATGGTTTTGCTCCCCTGCTTTAGTTCTAAGAATTCGTTCATTTGGATTTCCAAAAATCCAGGGGGTAAAATCTCTTTCTCAAATAGGTTTTTACGTCCTTCCAAGACTGAGTATTTTTGTCCAAGACGGTTGGTGTCATAGTGGTTCCTCGATACTACCCTGGTTGTTTCCACTATTTTCAGCCTGGCAAGAGCCATTTTGCTCCTCTCATTATAGCCTGTGACATCGAAATATTCTTCCATGGCTTCCACCCATTTCTCCACAGCCTCGCCTAGGTTCTCTCCTTCTCCTTCTTCTCCTTTGAAGGGTGCTGGTGGCTGAGTCCTATGAAGAGCCTTGCGAACATCAGGGTCAAGCTCGTCATCTTCAGAGAGAGGGTATGGCTGATGGCCACGGTTTCCTCGTCTCATGATTCTGCCAAAAATTTATATATTATTGAATTTTTATTTTGATATCATCCACTAGATCCTAAGACTTATGAGGTTTGGGAAACAATTTCTTAAACAAGACAATGATCTTATTAGAGATCTATGACATATGTCCGATAACAGATTTTTCTTTATCAGATCATCCATAAATAATCATTTATACAACAGGGAATTTTTCTCCAAAAAACATTTCTTTATTTATAAAAAAGTTACAATATGTACATAGAGTAGCTCGGCTCCAGAATTCAAAATCTCCTCGGGAGTTGCATAAGACTACGGTACTGGGCCATAGCCATGCCCTGATACAAACGTTCACTTACTGACAAGGGAGCTATTATTTTCTTCTTAGGAATAAAACAACTAAGGAGTCTATAGACTTGGCATGAAAGTCTGAAATTCCGAGGCGTTGAATGATATAGAATGATGCCACGCACCATTTTCAGCTTTAACAGAATCATTGCCAATGAGAGGTTCTACCACAGCATTGCACGGCGGTCGCAAGAGGCGTGGACATACTGCCCTACAAACCACTTATGCTGTTGTCTCTCTGCCGGGTTAGAAAAATATAAATCCTCGAAATGGCGTGCGAGTCTTGCTCGGCTTGTTCGAGTTGAAGCGGAAGAAATGAGATGCTTGAAGGCGAACGCAGTCATATCTTGAGGATTGGGTGAGGTCGAGAATACCAGATAAATAGGAAACTTCCATCTATAAAAACAATTTCTTTAATTAAAAATTCTTCATTAAAAAAGCTTACAGAATGAAAATACATTATAAAAAACTGATTTTTTTGAGTTTTTATTATCATTTTTTGATAAGAATTTGTTTATCCTTATTAGCTTTCAACAAAGCTCTGATACCAACTGTGAGGTCCCTCTGCCCCCTCCACACACCGGACTCCCGGTATAGCTGGCAGCAGAAGCAACCCCCTCATGCGCGGGTAGGGTTTCTCACTCGGGGCCTCACCCTCGAATGTCTGGGCACAAGACTAGGCTGGTGGTCACTCAAAAACCGAAACCGGGAAAATTTTCCATGCCCGAAAAGTGGGGACGATTCCACCTTTTTGAATTCTCAAAATCTAAACTATCCTTCACGAGATCAAAATCTAAACTATCCTTCACCTGAATAAACTAGATAGAAGGAAACTATCACTAATATAATTTGATCATCTGAGCAATTCAACGCTTTTTTCCTAATCAAGATCAGGCACAGCCGTTGATCCACTCAATTAAGAAATTTATCAGGGAATTAACTAACTACTCGAATCCTAGCGTAATCCTAAGATTTTTCAGTTTGATTATTAAAACTCCACTGATTCTAGCCTAACCCCATCCGGCCCATGGGTTAGCCACCACCTACCACTGAATCGGTAGAACCAAACAAGTACTCACCCACCCATAATTGAATGCCTTTCTTAACTTTAGCTTTAGAAAATAGGTACGCACACACTCCTCTTTAAAACTTTAATATACAAATAATCCATTGATAAAACAGATATGGTCACAGATTTCATAACTCAAAATTTCTATTCAATCCCTTGTTTCACAAAAAGAGTACCACTCTGGACTCTCCGTTGGGACCAACTGTTCAGCAACAAAATCCAGTTAACAGATTACAATAATCATTTCGTCAACATTCATATATATATCTTCCATGACATACGCATGGGTGTCCTAAGCACCGCGAGCCCGTGCATCGCCTGGTCAGAACCCTCCAGGAACCTCCTTAGGTGTCCTGGTACGTCACTCAGGGACCGCTTTGTCGGCCCTCGCCCATCGTACCGGAAGCACACCATTTTTCACCATACCCTGGTCAAGACCTGGGCAGGTTTTTGCTGCGTGAGCTATCCCTTGAACACTCCCCGCCAGCTGTTGCAACCGAACTTCCTTTAGATAAACACATATGCCAAATGCTCCCTCCAGTATTCTGGCGTAAGACAATCCTTTAAGAAAATAGGGTTTTTATGCAAGTTTTCAGTTTTGATTTTGTTTTTGAATACAATGGTTATATCTTAATTCCGTATCCCAATACTTCTAGATCACAGGTCTGGATTCCCAAGCCGAATTCATCGAATTCTGTAATCTTGATCCTCAGATCAAAATCAAAGGTCTCAACTTAGTTTCAGATTCGGTGGATGATTTGAGTGCATTTTTCCTAAACTAGGCACATCGTCATTGATCGAAACTGACGAAGGAATTAGGTCTTGGTCAAAAGTCTGAATCAGAGTTTGAGTTTGGAAAGGTTCTTCCTAAACTATCTTTCTCGAAAGGTAATATTTCAATTTCTCTTTTTCTAAATTTCGTTCATTGAATATTTGCTTACAGATTTCTAAACTAAACATGAATTCCTATGAGGAAAATAAAATAATCATTTATCTCGATCTCCGACTTCCATAGTTTATTTGAATTTTCTCATTACCATCTTAGTGAATATGAAACGGTAGAATTTCCTCTCACAGATTATCTACTTATTCATTTTTCCAATTTTTTGCGAAAATCAAACAGAGGATTAAAGAGAACCCTTATTTAAATATTAAAATTCTATATGCATCTATTTATGCATAAAATCCAATTCTGATGAAAGTCACACTTTTATCATCATAAAAATCATTTATGATGAAAATCACTCTTTTAATATGAAAGAATTTCTTTTATGCATCCATTTATGCATAAAAATCATTTATGATGAAAATCACACTTTTAATATAAAAAAAATATCTTTTATGCATATGTTTATGCATACAAATCATTTATGACAAAATCACTCTTTAATATAAAAGAATTTCTTTTATGCATCCATTTATGCATAAAAAAATTTATGATGAAAATCACACTTTTAATATAAAAATATATTTTATGCATATGTTTATACATACAAATCATTTATGACAAAAATCACTCTTTTAATATAAAAGAATTTCTTTTATGCATCCATTTATGCATAAAAATCATTTATGATGAAAATCTTACTTTTAATATAAAAAATATATTTTATGCATATAAATAATTTGTGACAAAAATCACTCTTTTAATATAAAAGAATTTCTTTTATGCATCCATTTATGAATAAAAATCATTTATGATGAAAATCACACTTTTAATATAAAAAATATCTTTTATGCATACAAATCATTTATGATGAAAATCACTCTTTTATGATCAAAATAAAATTTCAATAAGCTTCCTTCCATACATAGAATTCAATTCTAAAGAAAGTAACACTTTTTTTATAAAATATTTTAGTAAGCATTTTTCTATACCTAGGAAGAAAAATAACACTTTAAGAATACATATATGATGGGAATTATGCTTTTTAATTAAAAAAAGTAACACTTATTTTTCACAATTTTAGAAAATTTCACCATAACCTCCTTTGTATGGCTGACCATTTTTCAAATTTTAACTCTCTAAAATTAATTAGAAGTTCACCAAGAGTATTTAAATCATTCTAATGTAAACATTTTCTACTTATCAAAGAGAAACATTATGAAAAACTTGATTTTATCCATTAATCATTCATCTAGGATAAAGAATGGTTGGATTTACTAAAGAAGAGAGGGGAATGCCTTTTTTCAATGAGGCATAACATCGTATTCATATTAGAGAAGACAAAAATCATAAAAACCATAAAATGAAATAGAAAGATAAGAATCTCCAACTTACAAGAAGAATTTGAGAGCTTTCCTTTGGCTTGATGGTTTGAGGGATCTACTCTTGTTTGAAACAAGAGTGGCCACCAATCTTTAGAAGAGGGAAGGTCAAAAACTAATGAATTATGAGTAAATTCACAGTTTCTGGCTCTTGGGAGAGATAGGGTAACAGTGCAAAAACACTATTGAGCTTCAACAAAGGATAAGGCTTCTATTTATAGGAAAAAGTGAGCTTCTGACCAAGCCAACTGATTCTAGAATTTTCCAGATCAGTTTGGTCAATTTTTGACCATTTTTGGGTCAGTTTAGTCCACTTTTTGGATCTAGTTGAAACAAGAAAGGAGAGATAAAAATATCTCATTATTTGGGAGTTTAAAACTCTCCCACACATGTGAAATAGGCGCATCCTTCATGAGGCGAATTCCCCCATATACTGAGGTGTCAAAAATGTATCATTTCTTTTAAATATCTCTCTTTTTTAACTATTAACCTTGTCCTTAGTCAACTCTTCATCTTATGTGAGTATTTACTCATTTTTGGGGGATTTTTTTTTAATTCTTCCATTTATCTCCTCCCTACATTTGGATGAATCTTATTGGTCCATAGGAACCTTAATTTAAAATTTTTAAAAAAATCTTGACTCCTAGGATAAGGCCTCTTGAACAAATTGTACTTGATTTCTAATGCACCTTCTGAAAATATTTTTGAACTTCTATTTTGGGGGAACTTATTTTAATAAGAAGATATATTTTTTCATCCAAAATATTTAAAAACTGAATTACCACTCTCTAGAAGATTTTCTCTCTCTAGGCCAAAACTGGTAGAAACAAGATCTTTTATATTTCTGAAGAGGGATTTGATTACAGGGAAAGATGCTGGACATCTTGAGAGGCTGGGGAGGAATCTTACACAGAGTGTCCACATTTGAGACCCTTTCGCACCCTCTACTGCACATACTGCCAAACATGGGGTAGTCATAAAGAAATTACAAATTGCTATCAACAAAGAGCTGCTCAAGCCTGAACCCTGCCAGTAGAGCAAGCCCTAGAAAACCGCCTTGCTAGCACCTGCACTTCATACTGCACCTCAACCAAGATAGGAAGTGGCCCAAAGAGGAATCCTTAGGGTACAAGAGATGCCCTTACCACCCCCCCTATACTTCCACCTCAACCCCCATTACCTCAAGTCACCCCTATTCACTAGCAACTATCCTTGACAAATACATTTGAAGAAGGGGATGAGGGGGAAGTTACTGAGGGACCCACCTTTGAGCCTCTTGAACCAAATAGTACACCCTCCTAGATTTTAAGCCATTATGTGATGGAGGGCGATACCCAATATACTTCATTGCACAAGACCTCACCGAGTAGTAACTAAGTGTTCAATCAAAAAAGGGATGGCAAGTACTCCCGTAGATGCTTCCACGTTAACCCCTCTATGTATTGGGTATGGAATTGACCACATGCATAAGGACTGTCCACCCGCTATGAGAGTAGCCGGGCAACAGGAAAATCTTGTGAATCTAATCCCAACACCAGCATTAACCTACTGAGTGTAAGAGATGGTTTCATCCACACAATCCCTTTTAATGTAGTGACTAGATTATAGAACAAACAAAGGGCCATAGCTCACACTGCACAAAGGCATTGACCCGCAAAATTAGGGACACGCAAAAGTTTTATATCAAAAGAATGTCCAAGAACAAGTGTGCGTAACTAGATGCTCGTGAAAGAAGGCCATGAAATTTGGAAAAGGGGATAGTCAGGTAGTCATAAAAGTGGTTTAGAAGATGGCACAACCACTCATGCATCAACCTCTTCATCTGAAGAGGCCTCTTCATCTGAAGAGGATCAACTGTTACATTCAACCACCCGTGCCAAAGAGAAAATTGACCCTAACCAGCTTGGGAATCGGGCAAGTGGATTCCAAAAAGATATCCCCCACCTTCATAAAGAGAGAGAGAGGGGCAAAGCAAGTTGTAGAGAGCAACATGACATAATTATTTGAGAGGGAGAGGGCGATAGTGAGCCAGAGAGAGTGAACATAGAAAAACATGTCAACATCACATCCTCTACATATTGAGGTTATTGGTTCAAATTGAAATAAAACCAAGATCATTTCATGACAACTTCCAAATATAGAAATAAGAAAACCATCATCTTTACTACTATGGGCCTCACTTGTTCCGATGGTGTAGGCACAAAGTAAGCGAACGATGTTCGTACCCTTCCATACTTTCTCTAGAAAGACATGCTCAGACAATTCATCAATAAAACCATGGGCTGCCATATTGCAATTAAGCCCACCACTTTGTCCTTAACTTGTTGATAAATAGCATCATCATTTCTAGAAAGTGGAAAGGATGTGTGAGACCTTTCCATGCTTGTGAACCATCTATGGTCTTTTGATTGACCTCCACATTGGTGACCTCCCTCTGGATACGCGCAACAATAATTTCAATGCTAACATTTAATGAGGGCATCACAAACAAAATGAAGGAGGGTTTAGGGTGGTGTACTCTACTAAAACAAGGCTTGGTGGGGCAATGGTGTATAACAAAGTGATTTGGAGCTTGCCTCTATATTTATAGCAGTGGGAGGTGCACTCTTCTTTTTGAACAAACAAAATAGAAAACAATATTTGTATTTTTTAATGTTAATAATAAAGGCATCTTTCCTTGCTTTACTACACTGCAATAATAAAGGCATCTTTTGAACTTGTTTGTGAAAGAGTGAGTATGTATTGGATCACCTTCACCCTTTCTCTTCTCTCCTCTTGTAGGATTTCAAACCCATGAATTCTCCAATGTGAATACCATTCATCCATACATGACAACATTCTACAATACCAAACCTGCTTGAAAATGCACAACCCATAAGGAGGGAGGGTGGGGGGGATAGACATTGCACAATTGAATCCTCTATAATGAGGTTACTTCCACAAAGGTACATAAGTCCCAAAATACTAGAGGTCAACTAATTATCCATGCATTCAATTGTCTAAATTAGGGTACATTATCCTACGAGACAAGGCATTGTAAAGCTCAAGGTTGGATAGGATAGGTTGGTGGATGAATATATTCTTGCTCTGGCTTAAGCCTAGCACACGTAAATAAATGAATATATTCTTGCTCTAGCTTAAGCCTAGCACACGTAAATAAATGAATTACAAGTGCTTGCATGCAAGATACGACTTCTTCTTGGATTCTCTATCTCCAAAATTTAGACATGTACAACACGTTTCGTCTTTCACATGCACATCATATTTTCCCACGTGTACGTCATCCCTGATTTGATCTTGAAAACTTCATACTCGTGCTCCACTCTCTGCACTTCTTCTACCACCATTGCTTTCATTTTCAAAGCAGCCTTTATTTTTTTGGCTGCCTCCTCTGGTATCAACGTGTGGTACTTGACTCATGTCATTTCGCATGCCTGAGCCACCAGCCTCTATGTTAGTAGTGGACCCATATGGCGGATCTTTTGAAGTTGCGGTTGTAAAGAACCTTGAAGCCCCAGTACTACGTGATGGGGTGGGCATAACACCTTCTGCATTCTTGATCTACACCTGGTATCCACCTTCCCATAATGAATATACCTCCTTGTTTGTGAGGTTGGTTCCTATAGTAGCTGACCATATCTTGGGTGGTGGATTGGGCTTTGGGTCTATGTTGGTGTCCAAAATATAGCAATGAAGCACGTAGTCAAGGCAGAACCACATCCATTATCTAATGAGACCATTAGGGTGCTTACGATAGCCTTCAAAGGAAGGTGCAAGCACACCCTTAGCAGATCTGACTATGTGTTGACCACACCTCTTACCCCCATGAGGCGTTTGGCTACATGTGACCTTGTTGCGAATGCATGTCCTTCGGATTGCCCACATTACTTCATTCACCTTACTCTCAATGACATTTTCCTCTGACGTCTGTTGTTCTTTTTGGAGTAATACTTGTATCATGTTCCTTGAAATTGATCTTTCGTGGCCTCCTAGCATACCTATGGTCTCTTACATGTGTGTTGTACTCTGTTCAATGTGTGGGCTCATCACCAATATCAACGACCATAGCAAACGGTCTCTTGTAAAGTGAACTTTCTTTGTCATCGATGAGAGGGGTAGGCGTGCCTTCTACAGGGGTGTTCCTTCAGTTCCCTGATTAACTATTCGGACCTCTTGGGCTGGGCTTGTAGAGAACCATTATTTTAGTTTCTCCAAGCTTGGACCTCTCCCTATGTGCTTGCCTTAAGAGTAAGATCCTACCTTTGACTTTTCCAAATTTGCATTTTTCCCATCAGTAGTACATGCATCATAAAGAGAAATCTTGCATCTATATCCTTCCCCTGCCAGCCAGCTTCCATGATTGCTTTTTGCTAGGTTTGTTCTTAGCGTATTTGGACCATCATTACTTCTCTCTATTGTTATCATGAAAATTGAACGACCCAATGTGCTATATGCACACCTTGTTGAGATGTCAAGATCAACATGAGCTGACACTCACGAGGCGCCTGCATAACCGATCGACATTTATATCACTAGCGGGTTTGGTAGCTGGCACCGACATATCTTCGCCACCAAAGATTCGACAGCTAGATTACACCGACTAGTCCACATCTACCCACTCCTCTTAGCGTGTTCACATTATGGACTACTTTTATATACTCTATTATGTGTGTCACTTTATCTTTGTTGTAGACCTCTTTTTTTGTGTGAAGAAGAAGAAGAATTTTCAGCCTCTCACCTTGTATGTTCTCTTCTAGGGTTTGTGTGAGTGTGCGTGTGCTTGAAAGAGCTCAAGCTCTCTTCTCCCTTGCATCTTTTCATGGTATCAAAGCATGGTTCATGATGTTAAGGGTTGAGCAACAAGCAAGAGAAGCATAGGAAGCGGTACGAGGGTAGTAAGAGCTTCATCTACTCTTCCCCCTTTTGTGTTGGCTACTACACCCTTGTCGAGAGCTCTTTGGGAGGCGAAAAATGAAGTTCGATTGAGGATCTTTGTTCATGGTGGGAGGAAAGCTATAGGGAAACTATACTATCTGTTGGATGACATTTTTTGAGCCGAAAATGAGTTTCAAGCACATCTGGACCTCCGTTTTTCAGCTTGCAGAGGCGTTCACAAAGCACTGTGGGTAAGTTTTGATTCTCTGCAGAACTCTGTTTTTGGAATTGCAGGAAGGAAAATTGGTTGTGTAGACACTGTGTGTGCTGTAAAAAGGTCTCAAAGTTGCCATTGGGTGTATGTATGCAAAGTAAGGTCACTGGTTGTGATAATTTGGGTGCAGTATAGTACTGCGCAGAGAATACAGTAGTTTGTGCAGGTCAAGCAAGAGTGTTGTTGTTGCTGGTAAATTTGTGTTACAAAGAAGATGTCAAATGATGGAATAAACCAGATTGTTATAGAGAAGATTGACAAGAACAACTTCCATGCTTGGAGGTTTAGATTGAGCAATTTCCTGATGGAAAAAGGTTACTCTGGGACTACATTGAAGGTGAACATGAGGAGGTACCTGAGATACTTGCAGACCTCTTTTGTTGTATGAAGAAGAAGAAGAATTTTCAACCTCTCACCTTGTGTGTTCTCTTCTAGGGTTTGTGTGAGTGTGTGTGTGCTTTTGCAAGAGCTTAAGATCTCTTCTCCCATGCATCTTTTCACACCTCCCACCTGCTCAACCAAGAGTCCATTACTGACAAATTCCTATCCATCACATGACCATTACGCCATCATTGTTGTATCAATCGAGTCTCTACTGATGCAGATTCACTGGTAGGATCCATGTGCCACTTCTCGCACATTGCTTTGTGCTCTCCTTGAGATATAACACACACATACTTTGTTGTGTGGGCAACCATGCTCTGCTCCCAATGAAATAGGCAAGATATCTCTCTATCTGTTAGGATGCTATTTTTTCCACCATTGAACACCGAACTTCATTCGAATTAGCGTGAGCCTCATCTGTAATGAAAACAAAGAAATATGGCCTCTCAAAACCATGGTTGGCCATCACTTCATTAATGCATTCCCAAAATAGACATTGGGCCTCCATATCCTCCTCTTTTATTTCACATGTCACAATTGTGACAAGATCCTACATGCTGCGTGAAAACTCTAGTCATTTAAGAGGTCACAAAATTAGCTATCTCTAACTACCTAAATACTCTACATTGGTAATATGCTACCTTGGATCATACACATGACAAGCCATGATCACCCAATCTAATGTTCTTCACGTGTAGTCGAACTATATCCACGCATGTCGCAGGTCTAGGGCTAGTAGTCCGTTTCATTTGATTCACCGAATCCAACCCTAAAATAGGTCCAATGGTGGTTGGACATCTTGAAAACATAGAACTTCTCACCTGAGGACCCTTGACTCGAGAACCTGCTTCTGTGGAAGAAGTCGTAAGTGCACTCTCACTTCAGCTTTAGAAGTGCATCTGAGCCAAAGCTCCTTGTTTGAAGGCCCTTGAGCGCTGCAGTGAGACTGACCTCCAAAACCTAAAAATCAAATTGTTCAAATATCATAATTTACTTATCTAGATTTTAATATCTCTTTTACACAAACCTAGTTACCCAACCAGATTAGCCTACCATCTTTCTTCCACTAGTGGTCCCATATCCTCTGCAATGTCGATGAACTCTTGTTCCCCAATGAAATGTGAGGAACCACCTTCTTGCACTAGTGCTGCCATTACGATTTTTTTGGCCACACACTTTTGTACCTTCCTTGCCCCAACATTGCGATCTACCCCTAGCACCCTAGACTCCATTTGCCTTGTCCTATCAGTTAGTGTCTTTGATGTGCCTGCATGTACATTATATTAATGGAAGTCGATATGTATCATTACTCTGCTCATCGTCTCATAGGGCATCACATAATAGATGTAGTAATTGCATGTTGTAAGATTCCTCCTCAGCTTGAATAATGAACAAGCCTTTACCTCAATCCCCTATAATCATTTCCTGTTTCTGAATTCAAGAAAATATTATTTTTCCTTGTTTTTGCCTAGAGAGATGAAAAATTCTAGAGAATGGTAATTCAATATTGAGATATTTTTTGATATTAAAATTTTACAAAAATAAAAAATATATTTTTCTGAAATATAAATTAAAAATAAATTTTCCAAGGTGCAATTGGAATCAATTAAAAATGATTTAAAAGACCTTAGCCTAAGGGTCAAGATTTTTAGAAATGTCTAGATTATGGTCCAATTAAGGTTCCTATGGGTCAATAAGACTAATCCAAGTGTTGGGATGAGATAAATCCAATGAATAAAAGAAAATATCCAAAAATGAGTAAATTATCACATAAAATGAAGAGTTGACTAAGTACAGGGTTTATTAGTGAAAAATTATGAGATATTACTAAAAAATGAGATATTTTGATAGAATGATGAATTTTTGACACCTTGGTAAGGAGAGGGGGACTCTTGAGGTACGCGCCTCCTTCACATGTGTGGGAGGGTTTTTAATTCAAAAATATTAGGATATTTTTATCTCTCCTCTCACCTGAATCAAACTAGATCAAAATGGGAGCTAAACTGGTCTTAATCTTGTCCAAATTCAGCCAAACTGAACCTGGAAAATTTTAGAACTTAGTTGGACTCAGTTGGTAGCTTCCCTCACCTATAAATATACCCTCATTCTTTTGTATTCTCATCTGTGAACTAGACCATGCCAGTATTACATTAAAATAAGCATATTTTTTGTTATCCCCTAAAAATCCTCTACAATTCGGAGAGATTGGAGCTTCTCTCTCTCTTCAACCTTCCTTGGAGCTCTCCTTCAACATATTAACCAATTGATTGGTTGGCGGCTTCTTCTTTGATTAGAGAAGCAAGCAAAACAAGAGGTAAAGTGTAATTTTATGGTTCTTTTCTCTCTAATCTTAATGTTTCCACTTCTCAACCCCTCTCAAGCTTGAGAAGTATTCAAATGAATGGCTTTTCATTGCAAATTAAGCTCTCCAAAGAATTCCAAGGAATAATCACAAAAAGTTTATATTTATACTTAATTTAGAATGTTTTTATGTATAATTCTCTCTCCCCCAAAGAATGGTCATTCCTATGACCAATTCTCTACTCAAACGATGCTTCTCATGGAGCAATTCATAATTCTAAAGTCAAACTCTATGCTAATAAGCTAGAGGTTAAAGAAATGGCTTTTTAATGCTTTTATGTTACATAAACTATGATAAATTTAGGAATTGATTCCATAAATTAAAATTAGATCCAAATGATAGTTACTCTATGATATTGTATTACTAAACTTTATTCTTTTCAAATTTATTAAAAATTATTAGTAAATAGCAGCAGTAGAGCTATGGTAAAATTTTTAAAAATTAATACATAAATCACTTTTATGAATAATGGGAAAAGAGGACTTCCTAACATATTCTAGGAATGGTAATCCTATTCTAAAAGAATGATTTTCATCACATCCATGGAAAATCAAATTTTAATAATTATGCATAATTAATTAACTAGAGAAAAAGAGAAATTTTTAGTAAATTTCATTTTTATGATAAAAGAGGAATTCCCATGAGAATGGAGATCCATGCATTTCAATGGAGAAAGAGAATAATTGGTATATTAAAATAATGATTATTTTTATTTAAAATTCAAGAGGAATTTTAAATAAAATATTTTATACATGAATAAATTTAAATGATAAAAGAGGAATTCTCATCATAATTGGAATTCAATCATTTAAATGAGAAAAGTGGAATTCTTGTCATATTGAATTAATGGTTATTTTTTTAGAATTAAAGAGGAAATTTAGATAAATTATTTTTATGCATGAATAAGTCCCATCATAATTGGAATAGAATCATTTAAATGAGAAAAGTGGAATTCTTAGTATAATGGAATTAATGGATATTTTTATTTAAAATTAAAGAGAAATTTTAGTTAAATTTATTTTGATGCATAAGAAAATTTAAATGATAAAAGAGGAATTCCCTTCATAATTGGAATTCAATCATTTAAATAGTAGAAGAGGAATTCTTGGTATATTGGAATATTGAATATTTTTAAGATGAATTTTAGATATATATTTTTAATGATAAAAGTGAAATTTTCATGACATTTAGATTTCAGTCATTAAATGAGAAAATGAAGAATTTTAACTTTATTCAAAAAAATGGATATTAGTATTCAGCTAAAAGAAGAATTTTTATGATATTTAAGAAAAGAAAAAATTGAATTGATTTTTGGTGAAAAAAGAGGAAATTTTTATCATAAATCCACCTAGAGAATTAGAGTGGATAAATTAAATTGGTAGAAGAAAATCTTGGATATTTTATGTGGCTAAATCACCAAAGTGGTATTTACCTGAATTTAGACTAAATGGAAGAAGAGTAATTTCATTAAAATCAGATATTCTCATATAAAACCATTTCTTAATCTGTTAGGGTTACGAAGGGATGAAATTGGGATTTCCTTACGATTAGAATTTGAGTAGATGATTATCTAAAGAAAATCCTTGGAATCAAAGCTAGGACTGAATCAAATGAATTTTGGTTAGACCACGACCATGAGAAGGACGGTCAGTAGATCTCTCCATCTGAATCAAGCAAAAACTTTGTGACCAAATCCAATTTCTTAATACAAAGAATAGACTACCATTGAATTAACCTAGTTTCTCCTTGACCGAAATCACCAAGAATCTAGTTGGACAATCAGTCAAATGATGGGTAGATTAGCTTGTTGTTGAGAGATCGAGAATTCTCATGGTGAAATTGTGGATAAAGGAAAAAGGGTTTTGTGGAACCAATCTCAAACTGATAATTTTACTTTCATAGAACCTCTGTTTTCATTTAAAGGACTATTTTACACCAGAATGCTGGAGGAAGCATTTGGCATGTGTTTTACTAAGAGGAGGTTCATTGAATCAGCTAACGGGGAGTCATCGAGGGATGTCACTTGTGGCAAAGCCTGCCGAGGTCTTGACTAGCCTCGGTACGATTAAAATGGTGCGCTTCTGGTACGATGGGTGAGGACCGATGAAGCGGTCCCTGAGTAAAGTACTAGGACACCTAAGGAGGATCCTAGAGGGTTTTGATGACCAAGCGATGCACGGACTCGTGGTTTCTAGGACACCCATGCATGCGTCGAGGAAGATTCAGATGGATTGAAAAGGATAACTTTTATGGATCAAAATTTTGGATATTGGATCTCGTTGGTTGGCCAGGTGGTCTTCAACAGAGAGTCCAGATGACACATTTTGTAATACAATGGACTCAAAATTTTGGAGGATGATGATTAATAATATTATGATTTTTCATTAAAGGATTGTCTTAAAGCCAGTCGAATCTGTTATAAATGGCAATTTCATATTGGGTGCGTACGTGGTATGCCTACTTTAATTTTCGCATGAAACGCCAGCTAGGGAGCCTAGGAACTCTTTTCCTTGGTACCTAGGCAAAAACCTAACCAAATCTTTTTAAGGAATCCCACCAATACAATGGTCAGTAACCCATGGGCCGGTTGGGGTTAGGCTTGATTGGAGGATTCTTGTGAAACAATTAGAATACGATGAGCTATTACGATAGTAAGATTAAGTCCTTAGAAGACCTTGTTCTGTGGAAAGGAATCAGCGGGCTGTGCCTCATTAAAGGAGGAAAAAAGCGATGATTCTATGGACCAAGTGCAAGTCTCTTTTTTGATCTGACCATGTGACTTCAGGTTCGGTCGGATCAGTTTGAATAGTTAAGACTTGACTCATTAGATTAATTCCCCCATTAGAAGATTTTTCCTTGCAGGAATCGCCTGTGCCTTCTGGGCAAGGGAAGTTTTTTTGAGCTCAGTTTTTCGGAGGAACGGTCGGGCTAGTCTCTCATCCAGACATCTGTGGGGGCGAGGCCCCGTGTGGACCCCCGCTCCACGTGTGAGGCTGACACCACTTCTGCTAAAGCCAGCGCCCCCCTCAGAGGGGACACCGCGGAGGTGGGCAGGGGATCCCACAACTGGTATCAGAGCTTTGTTGAAAGCTAATAAGGTCAAACAAATTCTTATCAAAAATTAATAAAATAAAAACTCAAAAAAACATTTACATATTGTATTTTCATTCCGAAAGCTTCATTAAGGTAGATTTTTAATCAAGGAATTTGATTTTTATAGATGGATGTTCGACACTTATCTGGTATTCCCAAACTCACCCAGTCACAAGACATGACTGCATTTGCCTTCGAGCATCTCATCTCATCTCTTGCGCTACAACTCAAACGAGCTGAGCCAGACTCGCAGGCCATTTCAAGGATCTATATTTCCTTGATCCACTGGAGAGACAGCAGCACAAGTGGTTTGCAAGGTAGTATGTTCACGCCTCTTGTGACCAGTGTGTGATGCTAAGGTAGAATCTTTCATTGACCATGATTTTGATAAAGCTGAAAGTGATACACGGTGTTATTTTTTATCACCCGATGCCTTACAATTTCAGACTATCATGCCTCATCTACAGACTCCTTAGATGCTTTATCATGCCTCATCTACAGACTCCTTAGATGCTTTATCCGTAATAATAAGGAGAAGGTAGTAGCTCCCTTTGGCAATAAGGGAACATCTGTATCACGGTATGTCTATAGCCCAATACTGTCTTCTTATGCGTCTCCTAAGGAGATTTTGACTTCTGGAGCCGAGTTGCTCTATGTACATATTGCAACTTTTTTATAAATAAAGAGATGTTTTGTGGAAAAATTTCCTATTGTATAAGTGACAGGTTATGTTACAAATTGATAAAGAAAAATTTGTTACCGGACATATGTCATAGATCTCCAAATAAGATCATATTCTTGTTTAAGAAATTATTTTCCAACCTCTTAAGTCTTAAGATCTTGTGGATGATAATTTAATAATATATCATTTCTTTTGACAGAATCATGAGGCGAGGGAACCGTGGCCGTCAGCTAGACCCTCTCAGTGATGTGATGAAGAGCTTGACCCGAACATTCGCAAGGCTCTCCATAGAACTTAGCCAGGACCCTTCAAATGTGAAGGGGAGAACTTGGGCGAGGCTGTGGAGAAATGGGTTAAAGCAATGGAAGAGTATTTTAATGTCACAGGCTACAATGAAAGGAGCAAAATGGCTCTTGCTAGGCTGAAAATTGTGGAAACAGCCAGGGTGGCATGGAGGAACCATTGTGACACCAACCATCTGGACAGGAATACTCAGCCCTGGAACGATCTTAAAACCTATTTAAGGAAGAGGTTTTGTCACCACGGGTTTCTAGAAACCAAAATGAATGAATTTTTAGAGCTAAACCAGGGGAGCAAAACCATCGAGGAATATCACCAGGCATTTGCTCTTCTACTCAAGTATTCTCCACTCCTAGATGAAGAGCAACTTATGGCCAAGTTCATTCGGGGAATGAACGAACCCTTAGACACACTGGTCAAAAATGCCAAGCCTGTGTCCATGGCAAAAGCTGTCAGAATGGCGAAGGACTTCACCAAAGCTTTCATCGTAAAAGTCCCGCCAAAGCCAGCTCCGTCATCCTTCAAAAGATTTCAGACTCCGAGAAGTTCTTCCAACTTTCCGCCTCCAAAGAGACACCAAGGTCCCAGCCAAAATCAGGAGTAGGGAAGATTTAGAAATGAAGGAAGACCTTTCCCTTGAAGTACTTTCTCAGGAACTCCAGCTTTCTCAAGAATGCAGAGGGAAGAGCTTCGAAGCGAGAACAGATGCTTCAGATGTTAAGGGTTTGGGCATTAGTTCAAGGATTGCCCATCTCCTTCTGTGGGCCAAGGAAGCCAGGGTCCCAGAATTCAGAGGTAGACTCCTTCTTCGTACCAATCCAATCAAGGTCCCCCGCACCAAAATCAAGGTAACCCATGAAGAGTGCCAGCTCAGCTTGCAGCCTCTATGCATAGCAGTCTCTGAACTCCCTTTCAGAATTGAAACAACCAAAGAGAGAGAGTTCCACCTCAGACTGGAGCAGCTAGAGCCGTCACTATAGCTATGGAAGTGGAGGAAGAGAAAGGACAAATCTATGCAGCAATAGAGCATCAGGGGAATAATCATCAATTCTCAGTCCTGCAGACTCCAGCAAAGTACTGGGGTAAGCAATTCAAGCTTTTGATTGATTCAGGTAGTACTCATTCTTTTATTTCCCCAGGATGTCTGCATAAATTAGTCCTAAATCAAAAATCAAGAAAACCTATTCAAGTGGAATTGGCCAGTGGAAAGATTCTTTTCACACACCTTCAGACTGACCTTATTCAGTTTATCCTAGATGGGAGCGTAACAAAGTGGGAGTTCAGAGTCCTACTCTTGGGAGTCTATGATGAATCCTTGGAATGGATTGGCTCTGTAAGAATCAAGCTAACATTAATTGTCACAAAGGAACCATCTCTTTTCTTGACCTCCACGGGAATAAAGTTCAAGGAACTGGAACTTCTGGATCCCCAGTGCTACAATTAGTCAAGGCTTCCAATTGTTAAAAGGGCTCAGAAAGAGGCAAGCAGTTTATGTCCTTAAGATAAATCTGGTAGACATAAAATGTAAGGCTAAAGAGCATCATCATACATATATATATCTTTCACGACATACGCATGGGTGTCCTAAGTATCGCAAGCCCGTGCATCACCTAGTGAGAACCCTCCAAGATCCTCCTTAGTGTCCTGGCACTTCACTCAAGGATCGCTTTGTCGGCCCTCGTCCATCGTACCGGAAGCACACCATTTTACACCATACCCAGAGGCTGGTCAAGACCTGGGTAGGTTTTTGCCGCATGAGCCATCCTTTGAACACTCCTCGGCAGCTGTTGTAACTGAACTTCCCTTAGAAAAACACATATACCAAATGCTCCCTCCAGCATTCTGGAGTAAGACAGTCCTTTAAGAAAACAAAGTTTCTATGCAAGTTTTTAGTTTTGATTTTCATTTAAATAAAATGAGTATATCTTAATTCCGTATCCCAAGACTTCTAGATCACAGGTCTGGATTTCCAAGCAGAATTCCTCGAATTCTGAATTCTTGATCCTCAGATCAAAATCAAAGGTCTCAACTTAGTTTCAGATTCGGTGGGTGATTTGAGTGTAGATTACTGAACTGGTCACATCATTTTTTCTTGAAACTGACGAAGGAGATTAAGTCTCGGTCATAGTCTAATTCAGGGTTCGAGTCTAGAAAGATTCTCCCTGAACTATCTTTCTCAAAGGGTAATATTTCAATTACTAATTTACTCAATTTCATTCATTGAGTATTTTGCTTAACTCAATTCAAAACTAGACAAATTTGTTGAGATTCAAGCTCTATGTCAATGTGTGCCAGTTGTGTTATGTGCTAGCATGTTAGGTAGCAGTATGTGTGAGACATAAATGACCACGTCCAGCTGGTCATAGTGTGTGGACATTAGCTAGGGTTAGATGTGTGTGGACACAACTCATAGTGTGTCTTGTGTATTATGGATTATGGCTTTATGCATTGTGTGTGAAGGGAGATTGCTTCCCTCTATGGTTAGGGTTTGTAATATACATTAGGGTTTGCTCCTATGTGTGTGTCTCCTCTCCCTCTACCTGTTTTTCAACATGGTATCAGAGCCTGGTGCTCTCTATTAGGGTTTTTGAGTGAGTGAGAGAAGAGGGAGAAGAAGCTGTGAAGAAAAGCTATGAAGCTTGCCATTGAAGCTGTGAAGCTTGGAGCACACCGATTTCTATCAAATCTGAGAGCTTGGCCTACCGGGTAAGGTATTCTAAACATCCTTGAGTGGATTGCAGGTGATTCTACCAGAAACAAAGCAAATTAGGGTTGCCCAAAGCAAAGGAAAATTCTAGTTTTTTGGAAGCCTTCCATTGAAGCTTGGAAGCAGTGATGTATGGTGAAATAGATGCAAATCTGGCAAAGAAACATGTATGTGACAAGGATGAGTGTATTGGCAACTCATGTACAAGCCCTACAACTGATTTTGGAGCAATTTGATGCATTTGAATGAGTGGAAAATTACTGGTTTTTGAGCTCTCACAAAATAGAGAAAAAGAGGTCAAATTTTGATAAAATTAAACCAAGTTTTTGGCAAAAATCAGACCATTGATGGATTGTACACTTGCCTTGGAGTGTTAGACATCTACACATGTGATCAATTGACATTATAATTAGCTCAAATCCTCCCTACACTAGGCGGCGCAGATCTACAGCAGAAACAGAGTACTTTTCATAGTTTTTTGATAGGTGGAGGCCACAAATCAACTCTTGTACTTGATCAATTCCACAATTGACTTAGCAATTGGCTAATACACAAACCCAAGGAGGAGGCTACATGTTTGGTTGGATCAATTATGCCTTATGGAGTTGGAAATGAGCTGATTAAATAGGCTATCTACTGTGTTCAGTGAAATAGAGTGTGATTAATCGATCAATTACTCTCTCGTCTTAAACAATTGGTCTAATTTCTTTTACATGGAGTTAGTGGACATCATTGCTAAGCTAATGAATGCCTGGTTGCTCAATTTGGACAAGGATTGAAGAAATTAGAGCAAATCTACTATTGATTTTTCTGGTTTTTCCCAAAACAAAGAAGGGGGTTTGACAAAATTGGTATGTACACATCTTGGATGGTGTAAGGTTCCCCCCCTTCCACAAATGGGGGAAACGCTTAAGATAGTCCGCTAAGTCTTATCTTGGGAAAAACTTCCTATTCATCGACACCTTGACCCTGTAGAGATTCAAGGATATGATTCCTAGGTATGACCTAGCTCTATCCCGCAGGGGGAGCGTGATTTTCTAAACATCAAATCACCCATAGGGCAATTGATCAAAAATTGGGCAACTACTAGACTTGATTTCTAGAGACAACGCTTTTTTCCTCATCTTATGCAAGGCACAGCCGCTGACCTAGTCTTCTAGAATAGAGTTACCCAAGAACCTAACTATCTAACGTAGGGCTTTCACTTAATCTGTTGGAAAGCTACCCGACTAATCGGGTCCACCTGTCCGTAGGATGGTGCTGTCAGGGCATTCCATCCTCCCACTTTCCACCCTACTCACGCGTCAATTTGTTTTCTAATTAATCCTACCACACTGTTTGACATAAACAAACATGTTCCTTAATTAAGGCCCTTTCACAAGGTTTATTAAAACAGCCTTTGCCTTTTTCCACAATACAATAATGCCAAAGATAAGATTTATAAAAACAAAGTTTAAACATGAATCAATTTCATACAAGCCAAACTGGCTCTCATATTCTTTTTCTTTATACCGCCGATGATCTAGAATTCGGCCTTCCAGCCTCCACATGCTGGGCAAAACCCTACGGGACCATACACCTCATCGTCGGCCGCCGCTGGCGAGGACTCAAGCCGGCCTGTCGCCCTCTCAGGCTCCATCGCTCGATCCTCCCGCCCCTCAGAGGGATGTCTGCGCACTAGGGTGGGCTAATTCACCGCGCTAGCCTGGGCCCTCAGAACTAGGCAGCATCATCACAATCACTTGCCTCAATCGGCAAACCTCATTCTCCCAATGGTATGAGGGATACCATGGGCCAACTCCGGGCCTTACTAACGTCTCCGCCGTCCGGCTACACAAGCACAAGAACGGGGCAGCGTCAAGGCAGGGAGAAGTTGTACCTGTACCTTAATTTAACCAAGATAACAATCCATTTACTCACTAAACCATATGACTAGGATCCATATCACCTTCTTTAAGAAAACAATCCTTTTCACAAAGATTTTAGCATTTCAACTTGAGATTGCGATGAGACATTCTTTATTAAGGCATATGCTATTGCTTAAAAGAATACAAACTTTAAATGGTAAATCAATCAAATAGATCACTGTAACAAACAATAGAGAAGCCGGGGTCATACCTCAACCCCTAAGAATGATATATAATTGAAAAACAAAATACGTATATACCTTATAGAAATTTGTCGTTTATCGTTGTCTTTGCTCGTATTAACAAGAGCTTTAGAACATAGAGTCTTCTAATACCTTCTCTTACAATTGAAATCATCCAATCATCTCCAAGCTTTATCTCCTCTTACTCATACTGTGACTCTTCTCTCTTTCTAAGATCTATGGCAAAATAGCCTTCTCTTACAGGACTACAGCATACTATTCTTTCTCTTAAAGAAAAGCTATGGAGTTTTGGTCTCTTCCTCCAAAAGACCATAGAAAATCTAAGCTTATTTTCTAAGATATTAGATAAGAATGAAGGGATATATGCATCTCAAACTCTAGGATTACCTTGAGGCTACTTGCTGTCTTCTCACAGTTTTCTCTATGTAGAGACCCTGACAGAAATAGCAAACTGTTTTGGCCATAACTCTCTGATAAAAACTCAGAATATGGTCATGTAACCAGTCAAAAGAACGGGAAGGCATCTGGTCTATAAGCCAGCGCGGGCAGAATAGGCAAAAACGTCTGTATATAGCCACAAACGCACCATCTTTAGAAACGCGTTGTTTTTTCACATTTTTAGTATGCATGGACTCTAAAGGTGTAAAAGTACTCTAAATATGACCTCTTATCACCTAAAATCGAAATTCTATTTTTGGGGATACTTATCTCTTAATAAAACTTTCTTATCTTCTTATTTCTTTTAGGATTTTTGTTCTAATATTTTTATTCTAACACTTTCTTAATGTTTCTAGCCTTATTGTCTCACTCTTCTCTAAGTACACTCTCTTTCCTTATTGAAATTATATTAAAAGAGACACATACATACATGGCTTGGGAGGGACCTTACAATCTCCCCCACTTAAAAGATTCGAGATGTCCTCATCTCGCGAGCTAGGGTAGTATCTAAGTAAATCCTCCTGTCTCTTTCAAAGCGGTGTCCCCACTAGGTAGAAATCTTCTTTTATCTAAACATTGTTCTTAAAGAGTTCTTTATTTCATGTGCTTGACTCGTTTTGTTGTGCCTCCAAAAAAGGTCTTTATTATTCTAAAGTTAATTGGCCTTATTATCCTAATTTCATGCATCCATATACCTCTCATATGATATGAACCTTCGAATTCCTTATTCTATATGCCCATGTAATATGGTACTTAACAAATTGTCATAGAAAAATGTAAGGAAATCAATCTATTACGCAATCTAACCTATGATAGCAATTTCATAATCTTAGTATCGTCTTGTAGAATACCTCTATTCATCATGCACATTACTTCACATGAATCTTGCACCAATCCTCTTCTATTAACTCATAGAAATACTTGTTCAATTTGGTTATCTTTAATCTTGCTATCTCTATTTCTTGACCTAATTTTTTACTCTAGCTCATGATTCCTTGTAGCTCATGATTCCTTGTAGCCAAGGGTGGGCTTGACGTTTCTCTTGAATTAGGAGACCTCTTCTTGATTAACATGGAAGGACTTATGTCCTTCTCGACACTTTCTATACAAAAAAACTTTATCACAGTCTCTGGCTATACTTTTGGCTTCTGAAATAGAGGATGGTTTTACATTCTTGATGAGGTTATTCAAAGGTAGATTAAGCTTCCAAATGAATCGATGGAGAAGAGTTACCTCATCCATCTCTAGAGCAAATCGGAGAAGTTTTTAACAAAAGTTTGGTGGTATTCTTTTAGGGTCTTTCCTTCTTGGGTTAGCTCCAAAAATTCGTTCATTTTATCCTCTCAAAATCCTAGAGGACAAAACCTTTCACGAAGGTGTACTTTCATGGCATCTCATAACTGATTCTAGCTCCAGTGGTTAGATTGACAACAATGCTTCTAACTTTTTAGCTCCAATGGTTAGATTGACAACAATGCTTCCAACTAATTTGGCATTTCATACGATTTTTAGACGCGAGCAAGGGTGAGCTTGCTTCTTTCATTGTATCCATTAAAAGTTCAAAACTATCAAATACTTATCATAGCACCACATCTAAGGGCACTCTGGATTAATATATGTGAGATCTTCATTTTTTTGAGAATTACACATCTGGTGCCTTGGGATTGACACATCCAAAGATTATTAGGATTGACACATCTAAGATGATTGGTTTTCTGAAAATTACACATCTAGTATCGTGGGATTAACACGTTTAAGAGCATGATCCTCTGGGAATTACACATCTGAGACCCATGTTTGTCTGAGATGGGTTCAAGATCTTGGATGATTGTCCCAGTGTAAAGCATCCAATGGATGGCATTCACACGTCAACTATTCAAATCTTAATGGAGTTATGATCTTAATAATTTATAATACACAAATTAATGAGATATCCTGAAAATTTTTCTAAACAAAGTTTCGGTCTATCCTTCTATTCAGTCTCTCACTAGTTTCTTCATTTAATCACCCTATGTTTTCCTCACAAAAGGTTTTCTCCCCAATCTCATTTCTCAAATTTATTGTACAAATATCTTGCGTGTGCACCCCCAAGATACAAGCACAATTTCATAAGATGATTGTCTCAACATGTGAGGATATTCAAATCACTTCTATGGCCAGTAGAGATGATTGATTCATCCTCATATGATAAACAATCACTTGTTTTAATCCCTTGACAGTTAACCTTTGAAAAACAAATCCTAGGAACTAAGATCGGCTCTGATACCACTTGTAAGGTTCCCCCCCTTCCACAAATGGGGGAAACGCTTGAGATAGTCCGCTAAGTCTTATCTTGGGAAAAACTTCCTATTCATCGACACCTTGACCCTGTAGAGATTCAAGGATACGATTCCTAGGTATGACCTAGCTCTATCCCGCAGGGGGAGCGTGATTTTCTAAACATCAAATCACCCATAGGGCAATTGATCAAAAATTGGGCAACTACTAGACTTGATTTCTAGAGACAACGCTTTTTTCCTCATCTTATGCAAGGCACAGCCGCTGACCTAGTCTTCTAGAATAGAGTTATCCAAGAACCTAACTATCTAACGTAGGGCTTTCACTTAATCTGTTGGAAAGCTACCCGACTAATCGGGTCCACCCGTCCGTAGGATGGTGCTGTCAGGGCATTCCATCCTCCCACTTTCCACCCTACTCACGCGTCAATTTGTTTTCTAATTAATCCTACCACACTGTTTGACATAAACAAACATGTTCCTTAATTAAGGCCCTTTCACAAGGTTTATTAAAACAGCCTTTGCCTTTTTTCACAATACAATAATGCCAAAGATAAGATTTATAAAAACAAAGTTTAAACATGAATCAATTTCATACAAGCCAAACTGGCTCTCATATTCTTTTCCTTTATACCGCCGATGATCTAGAATTCGGCCTTCCAGCCTCCACATGCTGGGCAAAACCCTACGGGACCATACACCTCATCGTCGGCCGCTGGCGAGGACTCAAGCCGGCCTGTCGCCCTCTCAAGCTCCATCGCTCGATCCTCCCGCCCCTCAGAGGGATGTCTGCGCACTAGGGTGGGCTAATTCACCGCGCTAGCCTGGGCCCTCAGAACTAGGCAGCATCATCACAATCACTTGCCTCAATCGGCAAACCTCATTCTCCCAATGGTATGAGGGATACCATGGGCCAACTCCGGGCCTTACTAACGTCTCCGCCGTCCGGCTACACAAGCACAAGAACGGGGCAGCGTCAAGGCAGGGAGAAGTTGTACCTGTACCTTAATTTAACCAAGATAACAATCCATTTACTCACTAAACCATATGACTAGGATCCATATCACCTTCTTTAAGAAAACAATCCTTTTCACAAAGATTTTAGCATTTCAACTTGAGATTGCGATGAGACATTCTTTATTAAGGCATATGCTATTGCTTAAAAGAATACAAACTTTAAATGGTAAATCAATCAAATAGATCACTGTAACAAACAATAGAGAAGCCGGGGCCATACCTCAACCCCTAAGAATGATATATAATTGAAAAACAAAATACGTATATACCTTATAGAAATTTGTCGTTTATCGTTGTCTTTGCTCGTATTAACAAGAGCTTTAGAACATAGAGTCTTCTAATACCTTCTCTTACAATTGAAATCATCCAATCATCTCCAAGCTTTATCTCCTCTTACTCATACTGTGACTCTTCTCTCTTTCTAAGATCTATGGCAAAATAGCCTTCTCTTACAGGACTACAGCATACTATTCTTTCTCTTAAAGAAAAGCTATGGAGTTTTGGTCTCTTCCTCCGAAAGACCATAGAAAATCTAAGCTTCTTTTCTAAGATATTAGATAAGAATGAAGGGATATATGCATCTCAAACTCTAGGATTACCTTGAGGCTACAGTTTGCTGTCTTCTCACAGTTTTCTCTATGTAGAGACCCTGACAGAAACAGCAAACTGTTTTGGCCATAACTCTCTAATAAAAACTCAGAATATGGTCATGTAACCAGTCAAAAGAACGGGAAGGCATCTGGTCTATAAGCCAGCGTAAGCAGAATAGGCAAAAACGTCTGTATATAGCCACAAACGCACCATCTTTAGAAACGCGTTGTTTTTCCACATTTTTAGTATGCATGGACTCTAAAGGTGTAAAAGTACTCTAAATATGACCTCTTATCACCTAAAATCAAAATTCTATTTTTGGGGATACTTATCTCTTAATAAAACTTTCTTATCTTCTTATTTCTTTTAGGATTTTTGGAGCTAATATTTTTATTCTAACACTTTCTTTCTCACTCTTCTCTAAGTACACTCTCTTTCCTTATTGAAATTATATTAAAAGAGACACATACATACATGGCTTGGGAGGGACCTTACAGATGGTGTTGATATTCAATATTGAGATTGTTTAGGTGTCAATGCAAGTTATCCACACTTGATTGAACCACTACATTGCAATTTGGAGCCTTGGAAATCGCATCAAAGCAGGGTATCTTGGACTGCGTAAACTTGTTCATTTTGGATGCATATAGTTTGATTTTCTACATCAAAATTGAAGTTTGTTGACTACTTTGGAGTATCTGGAACACTCATTAGAGTGTGGTTGAGCTGAGGAAGGCTCGTTTATAGATTTGGAAGTGTACGGAAGGTGCATTTACATTGAACAAATATGTCGGATAATCCAGTACAAATTGTTGGGTGAAAAGCTGAATAGGAAGAACTTCCAGGCATGGAAGTATAGGATCAAAAGTTTTCTGAAGGGAAAAGGTTTTTGGAATCTCATTACAGGTGCGGAGCCAAAGCCAGAACTACCTCGACAACCTACACAACAACAGGTTATAGCTCATAAGCAATGGTCAGAAAGAGCATACAAAGTGTTGCATTATCTGTCTATATGTATTTCGGATGCCATACTCATACACATACATGATGCTGAGAATCCCAAGGATGCATGGGATACATTAGTAAAGTTGCTTGATACAGACACTAGTACTCGCAAGTCTCAGTTGTTGCGACAACAAATTCATAATGTGAAATAGAATAGAAGGAGCATCCATGATTATATACAAGAGATAAAGAAGTATGAAGATGCATTGGCAACAATCAATGCCCCCATGCCTGATGATGATTTGGTAGACATTACCTTACGTGGTCTTGGCAAGGAGTATAAATCTTTTGATACATCCATCTTGGTTCGGAGTACAAGTTTACCAGACTTTGATGAGTTGGTTTCACTGCTTGTTGAGGAAATCAAACTCAGTGATTCTTTTCATGATGCATCTACTAGCCATGATGATAATGGCAGAAATCAGGCTTTCTATTCACATAGAGGATCTAGAGGCAGGGGGAGATTTGCATCACGTGGCCGTGGTAATGCTTGTGGATGGCAGGACAGGTCACCACAACAGAATTTTCAGCCTACATATGGTGCTAGAGGTGGTCATGGATATACACCTCAGAGAGGCAGAGGTAATCCTCGTGGTAGAGGACGTTGGCAAGGCCAACAAACATCTATGCAAGATGTGGAATGCCATTACTGTGGGAAATTTGGTCATATGGCACGTGATTGTTTTTGCAAAACAAAATGATTTGAGAGGGGGTAGAGCACATCATGGTGGACATTATGCACAACATGGTGGAAATTATGCATCAAGCAATAATGATGGCAGCGCAAATCACTTGTTTGCCATGAAACATGTTGTAGGATCTATGATGACAAATGCTGAAAATGATGACACTTGGTATATGGACTCTAGAGCATCAAACCATATGACTTGTCATGGTGAATGGTTTGAGCATATGAAGCCTATGGATGTGAAAGGCTATGTGGAGACAGGAGATGATACCCAACATGCTATCACATATGTTGGAAGTGTACCATTGGTTATGCACAAACAAAGTCTATGTTAGATGTATTGTATGTGCCATCTATCACAAAAAGCTTGGCCTCAGTTGGTCAAATGGTGGAACAAGGATTACAGGTTCGTTTCAACGAGCATGGTTGATTCGTTTGAGGACTTCAAAAATGGATGTAGAGTCATTGCCAAAGGCAAGAAAGAAGGCAGGTTGTTTAAGCTGGATGCTGGGATTCCTGAGTTGAAATCAACCATGTTCTCTAAAAGCCACAATGTGGTACAGGACATTGACATGTGGCACAAAAGGATTGGCATGTGAATATACAAAGGTTAAAGAACATGTAAGCAAGAGGCATTGTTAGTGGGCTGCCTAGATTCAAGTATGATGGAAATATACATGTTTGTGAAGCCTGTCAGTTTGAAAAGCAGGCGAGGTTGCGGTTTCCTAGAGAAGGCAACATGAGTAGCAGGCCACTTGAGATAGTACATAGCGATGTATGGGGTCTTTCATAAAACCCATCCATTAAAGGCAGTTTATATTATGTGACATTCATTGATGATTTTAGCAGAATGACATGGATTTACTTTCTCAGAGAGAAAAGTGAAGTGTTGGGAAAGTTTATGGACTTCAAAGCTTTTGCAGAGAAGAGGTGGTGAATACACCTCACATGCTTTTGAGCATTTCTTGAGAAAGCATGGCATAAGAAGGCAGTTGACTTGCAGGTATACACCTCAGCAAAATGGTGTTGCTGAGAGAAAGAATAGAGTCATTTGTGAAGTGGCCAGGGCAATGCTCAATGAAAAGAGCATGCCAGACTATTATTGGGCAGAAGCATGTGCTACTGCAGTGTATATACTTAATAAGACACCTACATCAGCCATACATAGAAGTACGTACATCAGCCATACATGGAAGTACGTCAGAGATACGGCTTATAGGTTTTAGGCCAAACATTGGACACCTCAAAGTGTTTGGATGCATAGCTTATGTACATGTGCATGATGAGAGGAGGAAGTTGGATCCTAAGGCAGAAAAGTGTGTGTTTGTTGGTTATGCATAGCATCGAAAGGCATACAAATGTTACAATCCACAAACTAGGCAAGTGAATCAATGACACCCTCATCCTTTACTTTGTACCAACTAGCAAGTTCATTAGGCAAAGTAAAGGATGAGGGTGTCATTGATTCACTTGATGCTGATGTGCATGTGAACTTGCCACAAGCAATTTCTAGTTCTACTTCTATGTCTGGGCCAGCAGAGGCTGAGAGTAGCACTGTACATCCATGGTCAGGATGTTTGAGGCATGAGAGTGTGAGCACTGGGAGTAGTGCTATGGATAAAGGGAAGAAGAAAGTTGAAGGAATTGGCATTACAGGTTATGAGTTGTCAAGTTCAGAGAGTTTGAATGAGGAACTTGGCATACCTGTTTTACGCACACCTGGTGCAAGGCAGGATAGATATGTGCCACCACATGCTAGAGTGACAGGTGTTCAGAGTGATCCGCATGCATTGCGGAGATCCCAAAGGGTCAAGTATCCAGTTGACAGATTGACATATCGTGATTTTTCTATGCATTACACATATATGACCTCTTTGGTGAAGCATGTGGAACCTACATGCTATACAGAAGCTATTGGAAAGCATGTATGGGAGAAGGCAATGGATGTTGAGATGGACGCATTGGTTCATAATGACACATGGGATTTGGTTGCATTACCACAAAACAAAAATGTCATTGGTTGCAAATGGGTTTACAAAGTGAAATACAAGTCAGATGGTTCCATTGAACACCATAAAGCAAGATTGGTAGCTAAGGGTTATGCACAAACCCAAGGCTTAGACTATGATGAAACATTTAGTCTAGTGGCAAAGATGGGAACAGTGAGAGCAATCATTGTTGGGAAATGCATCAAATGGATATGAAAAATGCATTTCTAAATGGAGATCTACAAGAAGAAGTTTATATGGCACAGCTAGAAGGTTATGTACACCCAAAGTATCCCACTCATGTATGCAGATTGAAGAAGGCATTATATGGTTTGAAGCAAGCACCTCGTGCTTGGAGTGATAAGATGAGCAGATATCTTATCTCTCTTGGATTTCAGGTTTCTACAGCAGATTCTTCACTCTATGTGAAGAAAACAGATCATGGGATTGTTTTACTTGTCATCTATGTGGATGACTTGATTATCACGGGAGATCATGGTACAGATGTAATACATGTCAAGAATGCGTTGAGTGGGCAGTTTGACATGAAAGACTTGGGTGAACTAAGATACTTTCTTGGAATTGAAGTGATCAAAGACCATGCAGGTACATGGTTAGTGCAATGCCAATATGCAATGGATATGTTGGCAAAATATGGGATGACAGGGTGTAAGCCAATGAGTACACCTTTGGAGTAAAATGTGAAGTTGCGAAATGATTTTGGTGAGGAGTTGGATGATCCATCTATGTACAGAAAGATGGTTGGTAGTCTCATTTACATGACTATCACACGCCCGGATTTGAGTTATGTTGTGGGGCTAGTAAGCCAATTTATGCAGAGTCCCAAAAAACCTCATTTGGATGCAATGAGACGCATTATGCGATATGTAAAGACCACTGCACATTATGGTCTTCTTTATGAGAAAGGTAAAGGCTTGGATATACATGGATACACAGATGCAAATTGGGCAGGTAGCTCATATTACAGGAGGTCTACTAGTGGTTATGCCTTTACACTTGGAAGTGCCGTGGTGAGTTGGAGTAGCAAGAAGCAACCTACAGTTGCTTTATCCAGTATAGAGGGGCTGAATACAAGGGTGCAGCCATTGATACTTGTGTGTGTGAAGGAGTATGGTTAAAAGGTCTCTTGGCTGATTTGGGTGCGCCTATTGATGGCAAAGTTGTCATTCATTGTGACAACATGAGCAGCATACAGTTGGCCAAGAATCCAGTGTTTCATGCACGGAACACATAGAGGTCCATTATCACTTTGTCAGAGAGAAGGTGCTAGATGGTACAGTGGATCTACAGTATGTGAAGACTGAAGAGCAGGTGGCTGATATCTTACAAAGCCACTTAGCAGGGAGAAGTTTGAGTACTTCCGTATTATGTTGGGAGTACATGGGATGAGCTTGAGGGGGAGTGTTGAGAGCTTTGATATCCCAAGCTCATTTACATCTTCATCTATGGCAGTACATCATGAGCTTGAGAGGGGCTATTGAGATTCAAGCTCGATGTCAGTGTGTGCCAGCTGTATTATGTGCTGGCATGTTAGGTAGCAGCATGTGTGAGACATAAATGACCGCGTCTAGCTGGTCATAGTGTGTGGACATTAGCTAGGGTTAGATGTGTGTGGACACAACTCATAGTGTGTCTTGTGTATTATGGATTATGGCTTTATGCATTGTGTGTGAAGGGAGATTGCTTCCCTCTATGGTTAGGGTTTGTAATATACATTAGGGTTTGCTCCTATGTGTGTGTCTCCTCTCCCTCTACCTGTTTTTCAACAAAATTCCTACGAGGAATAAATTAATCATTTATCTAGAATTCTGACTTCGATAGTTTTTTTGATTTTTCTCATTACCATCCTAGAGAATATGAAACGGTATAATTTTCCTTAACTGAGTATTTACTTATTCATTTTCCAATATTCATGGGATTTAAACATAGGATTAAAGAGAACTCTTATTTTGATATAAAAATTTTGTATGCATCTATTTATGCATGAAATCCAACTTCTATGGAAATAACACTTTTATATAAAAGAAAATCCTTTTATGTATCTATTTATGCATAAAAAATCAATTTTGATGAAAGTAACACTTTTATAATAAAAAAAATTTTATGCATCTATTTATGCATAAAAATCAATTTTGGTGAAAGTAACACTTTTATAATTTAAAAAAATCTTTTATGCATAAAAATCATTATTGATGAAAGTAACACTTTTATAATTAAAAAAATTCTTTTATGCATCTATTTATGCATAAAAATCAATTTTGGTGAAAGTAACACTTTTATAATTAAAAAAAATTCTTTTATGCATCTATTTATGCATAAAAATCAATATTGATGAAAGTAACACTTTTATAATTAAAAAAATTCTTTTATGTATCTATTTATGCATAAAAATCAATTTTGATGAAAGTAACACTTTTATATAAAAACAATATCCAATATACATCTTTCTATGTATACAAAGATGTATAGAATTTAAATTCTATGTATAGAATTTAAATCTAATGTAAATCACTCTTTTATAATAATAAAAATAATCAATATGCATGTTTCTATGCATGGAACATAAATCCAATGAAAATCACTCTTTTATAATAATAAAAAATAACCAATATGCATCTTTCTATGCATACAATTTAAATCTAATGTAAATCACTCTTTTATAATTAAAAAATAATCAATATGCATCTTTCTATGCATAGAATTTAAATCTATTGTAAATCACTCTTTTATAATTAAATAATAATAATCAATATGCATCCTTCTATGCATAGAATTTAAATCTAATGTAAATCACTCTTTTATAATAATAAAAAATAACCAATATGCATCTTTCTATGCATAGAATTTAAATCTAATGTAAATCACGCTTTCATAATTAAAAAAAATAATCAATATGCATCTTTCCATGCATAGAATTTAAATCTAATGTAAATCACTCTTTTATAATTAAAAATAATAATCAATATGCATCTGTCTATGCATAGAATTTAAATCTAATGTAGATCACTCTTTTATAATAATAAAATAATAATCAATATGCATCTTTTTATGCATAGAATTTAAATCTAATAGAAATAACACTTTTGTAAAATTAAAATATTTCTACGATGCATTTTTCTATGCATAGAATGAAAATAACACTTTTAGAATACACAAACAATGGGGATTACTCTTTTTGAATAATAAAAGGTAGTACTTATTTCACAAAATTTAAGAAAATTTTGCCATAACCTCCTTTGTATGGCTAACCATTTTTCAATATTTCCTATTCTTAATTTACTTAAAAATTATCCCCATTTTGTTTCAAGCATTCTAAACTAATCAAATTCCACTTTTAAAAGAGAAACAATATAAAAAGTTTAATTCAGACAATTTGATTACTTAACTAGGATAAAGAAGGGATGAATTTAAGAATGAGAGAGGGGGAAAACCTTTCCAGCAAGGCATAACATCAGATTATCATTTTAAAGATAACAAAAAATTAAAAGCCATTAAAAGAATAAGAAAAAGTATGATTTCTAACTTACATGAAATTCTGGGAGCTTTCCTTTGGCTTTGATGGTTTGAGGGATCTACTCTTGTTTGCAACAAGAGTGGCCACCGATTCTTTAGAAGAGGGAATGGTAAAAAAACTACTGAATTATTAAGAAATTCACAGTTTTTGGCTTCGGGGGGGGGGGGGGGGAGGAGTAGAGTAACATGCATAAAACAATATTAAGCTTCAACAAAGAGGGAGGCTTCTATTTATAGGAAAAAGTGAGCTTCTAACCAAGCAAACTGGTTCTAGAATTTTCCAAATCAGTTTGGTCAATTTTCGACCATTTTTGGGTCAGTTTAGCTTACTTTTTGGAACTAGAATTGAATTAGGAGAGAGGAGAGATAAAATATCTCAATTTTTGGGAATTTAAAACTTCACCACACATGTGAAATAGGTGCCTCCTTCATGAGAGGGAATCCCCACTCTGAGGTGTCAAAAATTTATTTTTTTAGTATTTCCTTTGGTCCTTAGTCCACTCTTCATCTTATGTGAGTATTTACTCATTTTTGGGGGGATTTTCTTTATTTCTTCTATTTATCTCCTCCACACATTTGGATGAATCTGATTGGTGCCTCAAAACCTTAATTTAAAATTTTCAGAAAATCTGGATCCCTAGGATAAGGCCTTTTGAACAGATTATAATTGATTTCTAATGCACCTTCTGAAAATCTTTTTGAACTTCTATTTCGGGGAATTTATTTTAATAAGAAGAGATATTTTTTCATCCAAAAATATCTAAAATCTAAATAACCTTTCTCTAGAACATTTTCTCTCTCTAGGCAAAAACAGGTGGAAACAAGATCTTTTATATTTCTGAAGAGGGATTTGATTATAGGGGAAGATACTGGACATCTTGAGGGGCTGGGAGGAATCTTACATTCTCTCCCACTTGAAAAACGTGAGATGTCCTCATCTCGCAAACTGGGTGTTATATGTACATTATGTGTGCTATGTTATATACACATTATGTGTGCATATACTAGGAGGCTAACCCACATTAGGCTTGTGAGCATGGGAGCATGGGAACAAGCTCTAGTGGAGCATTGGTTAGGACTAACCTTAAGGATTAAGATAAGGGTCACACATGAGGAACTGAAAGTCAAGAGTCACTTGAGGGCCCTCCTATATAATAGGGGCATGGGGCACACTCAAGGGGGCTTGGAGGCTAGGAAGCTTGAGGCTTATGCTATGGTCTCTTGTGTAGAGATCCATATCTACTCATCTACCATTTCACACTTTAGCTACATGCTATTGGATTGTGTTATACCTCTTGATGGTATGGGACATCAAGGTAGAGGTATGATGTATTTCATTTATTATTCATGTGTGCATCCCTTGGGCTCAGGGGTGGTTGGGTGGTTGAGTTTATGCCTGATTTATGCATAACAATTATCTAAAGAGATCTTAGGGTTTTAACAGTGGTATAAGAGCAATCTCTATTTAATTGTTGTTGATTTTTTTAGTAAATTTTAATATTTACTAATAAAATGTTATTTTTTATTGATTTGTGTTGATGAATTGCACGTGGATCATCGATATGGTGATTGGAACGTGTGTAACTACAATTCAATGGATGAATCGACGTTGCGGGGGAATACCTTGAGTTAATGATCTATGAATGTCACATAATATAAACTGCCTTTGATAGATGGGTTTTGTGCAGGACCCCATACATCACTATGTACTATCTCAAGTGGCCTGCTACTCATATTTCCTTCTCTAGGAAACCGCAACCTTGCCTGCTTTCCAAACTGACAGGCTTCACAAACATGTATATTTCCATCATATTTGAATCTAGGTAATCCACTGACAATGCCTCTTGTTTGCATGTTCTTTAATCTCTGTATATTGACATGTCCAATCCTCTTATGCCACATATCAATGTCCTGTGTACCACATTCCTACTTTTAGAGAACATGGCTGATTTTAGCTCAGGAATTCCAGCATCCAACTTAAACAATCTGCCTTCTTTCTTGCCTTTAGCAATGACTCTACATCCATGTTTAAAATCCTCAACGAAGCAACCATGCTCGTTGAAACGAACCTGTAATCCCTGTTCCACCATTTGACCAACTGAGGCCAAGCTCTTTGTGATAGAAGGCACGTACAATACATCTGACATAGATTTTGTTTGATCCTTGTGCATAACCAATGGTACACTTCCAACATGTGTAATGGCATGTTGAGTATCATCTCCTGTTTCCACATAGCCTTTCACATCCACATAGGCTTCATATGCTCAAACCATTCACCATGACATGTCATATGGTTTCATGCTCCTGAGTCCATATACCATGTATCATCATTCTCAGCATTTGTCATCATCGATCCAACAACATGCTTCATGGCAAACAAATGATTTGCAGTGCCATCATTACTGCTTGATGCATAGTTTCCACCATGTTGTGCATAATTTCCACCATAATGACCACCACGTTGTGCTCTACCCCCTCTCAAATCATTCTGTTTGTGGAAACAATCTCTCGCCATATGACCATACTTCCCATAATAATGGCATTCCACATCTTGCATAGATGTTTGTTGGCCTTGCCAACGTCCTCTACCACGGGGGTTACCTCTACCTCGCTGAGGTGCATATCCACGACCACCTCGAGCACCATATGAAGGCTGAAAATTCTGTTGTGGAGACCTGTCCTACCATCCATGACCATTACCACCACGTCCACATGATGTGAATCTCCCCTTGCCTCTAAAACCTCTCTGAGAATAGAAAGCCTGATTTCTGCCATTGTCATCATGGCTAGTAGATGCATCCAGAAATGAATCACTGAGTTTGATTTCCTCAACAAGCAAGAGGGAAACCAACTCATCAAAGTCTGGTAAACCTGTACTCCTCACTGAGATAGATGTATCAAAAGATTTATATTCCTTGCCAAGACCACGCAAGGTAATATCCACCAAATCATCATCAGGCATGGGGGCATTTATTGTTGCCAATGCATCTGCAAACTTCTTTATTTCTTGCACATAATCATGTATGCTCCTTTTATTCTGCTTCACATTATGTATCTGCTATCGCAACTGAGACTTGCAAGCACTCGTATCTGTATCAAACATCTTGACCAAAGTATCCCATGCATCTTTGGGATTCTCAGCATCCTGTATGTGTATGAGCATAGCATCAGAAATACATATAGACAGATAATGCAGCACTTTGAATGCTCTCTCTGACCATTGCTTATGAGCAATAAGCTGCTGCTGTGTAGGTTGTCGAGGTAGCTCAGTCAGCACCTGTAATGAGATTCCAAAATCCTTTTCCTTTCAAGAAACTTTTTATTCTGTACTTCCATGCCTGGAAGTTCTTCCTATCCAGCTTTTCACCAACAATCTGTACTGGATTATCCGACATGTTTGCTTAATGTGCACCTTCCGCACTCGTCCAAATCTGCAACCAAGCCTTCCTTAGCTCAACCACACTCCAATGAGTGTTCCATATACTCCAAAGTAACCACAAATCTTCAAATTTGATGTAGAAAATCAACCTGTACGCATCCAAAATGAACTGACTCACGCAGTTCGAGATACCCTATTTTGATGCGCTTTCCAAGGTTCCAAATCACAATGTAGTGATGCAATCAAGTATGGGTAACTTTCATTGACACCTAAACAACCTCAATGTTGAATATCAACACCATCTGACATGTGTACATATCAATTTTTGAAAACCCCTTTCTCTGTTTTAACCAGAAAAACCAATAGGAAAATGGCTCTAATTTCTTCAATATTTGTCCAAATTGAGCAACCAGGGATTCATTAGCTTAGCAATAGTGTCCATCAACTCCATGTAAAAGGAATTTTTCCAATTGTATAAGACCAAAGATTAATTGCTCAATTAAAAATGCTTTGTTTCTCTGCAACCAGTGGACAGCCTGTTTAATCAGCTCATTCCCAACCCAATTAAGCATCATTGATTAATCCCATCAATAGCCCTCTTCTCCAAAGTGTGTAGCAACCAATTGCTAAAGCAATTGTGAAATATAACAAGCCACCAATGAGAATTTGATCTCCTCGCTTCAAAATTGTCAAAACTCTGCCCTGTTTCTCTGTTCTGGCTGTAACGCCTACTGTAGAAGGGTTTGGGAGTGATTATAAGGTTAATTGATGATAGATACAAGTCCTCAACACACCTAGGTATGTGTGCAATCCATCAATTCTTGGATTTTTGCTAAAAATATGCTCCAAATGCATCAAATCTTCACCTTCTTTTCTCTGTTTTGTGAGAGCTCAAAAAACCAGTAATTTCACTCATTCAAATGCATGTAACTTGCTCCAAAATCATAGTAGGGCTTGCATAGGAGGTGCCATTACATCCCTTTTTGTCAGATACATGTTTGCTTTGCCAGATTTACATGTATTTCCACCATACATCAATGCTTCCAAGCTTTAATGGAAAGCTTCCAAAAACCAGAATTTTGCTTTGCTTTGAGTTGCTCTAAATTGCTTTGTTTTTGCTTGTATCACCTGCAATCCGCTCAAGGATGTTTAGAAGACCTTACCTGATAGGCTAAGCTCTCAGATCTGATAAGAATCGGTGTGCTCCAAGCTTCACAGCTCCAATGGCTAGCTTCACAGCTTCTTTTCATAGCTTCTTCTCCCTCTTCTCTTCACTCACTCATAAACCCTAATAAACAGCACAAGGCTCTGATACCATGTTGAAAGAACGGTAGAGGGGGAGGAGACACACACACATAGGAGCAAACCCTAATGTATATTACAAACCCTAACCATAGAGGAAAGCCATCTCCACTCTCACTCAAAGCATAATGCCATAATCCGTGAGATCGAACTTTGTGATTTTACAGATCTTGACTCTCTTTTCTCTTTTTTTGGTCATGATTTGCAAACAACAGCTTGTTGTGCACTCATTTCGCATTCCTAGAGGAGTGACAAGAGCATTGTTATTTTGTTCTTGATGTGCTCTTAAGTCTCTGTATTTGATCTTAAATTTGGTGCTGAAATAATGTCGAGCTAGTAGGCAAAATTGCTGATTGTGTTGGTGCTGAATGCATGAGAAAGGTTAAGTGATTTGCTTGCTATTGCTTGGACCTCTATTTTTATCGAACTTTAGGTGAAGTTGTTGTTGAAAATACAAGTGAATAGGGTGTGTGCAGGAACAAGCCCTTGGTTAGAGGCTATAAAAGAGGATGAGTAAATGTGAATGAACCTATAAAAAGGTGAGAAGAATCTACTAGGAGAGAATAAAGGGTAGCATGAGAAGATTTAGGAAGTGTGGAGATATTCTGGGAAGTGTGGAGATATTCTAGAAAAAGTGAAGAGGTGGAGAGAATCAAGGAAAAGAGGTGGAGTGAATCATGGAGAAATCAGTGGGATTTGATGCTTGATGTAAACTCTATAAATTGAGGCATTTCCCTAATGAGAATTTGCTAGTTTTTGAGTATCCATGCCTACATTAATTAATATATTTGTTAATTACCTACTAATTACGTCTTAATTATTTGCTCACTTTGTTAATGATGTTGATTCTAGTGTTTGATCCACCATAGCTCATCACATTGCTCAAATTTCAACATGGTATCAGAGCCATGCCTAGAATCCATCAGATTTATGAGCCCATTATCTAATTAATTAGGATTAGTAGATAATTAGAAAATAATCAAAATTTTAGTTATTTTTCACTTCACCCCTTCACCCCCAGCTAGTGGAGGATCTCATTCACCTTGCAGACTCACATTTAGCTTAAGCCCTTCTAGCATATGGTAGCCAACCCACTTGCCTTCAAGCCCATCAAAACGGCATAGCAAACTGCCAAGCAACTCGACGATTTTGTTGCCACCTTTTTTTCTGAGTAAAATTGACATTACTACTTGCACAGATCAAAGGTCTCTAATTCCTCCTAGCCCAAGGTGTTTTCAAGCATGATCTACAAGTTGGTGAAGATAGAATTCAGTTTCATCAAGTCTACAGTGAGATCCAAGCTCTTCATCAAATCTGCAGGTGACTTTGGTAAAATAGAGATTAAGCTTTCAATATTTGGTCAAATCTTGTGTTTCTTGGCTTAATCCTCTACTAGACTCATTGCTATTGATGCCTTTGAAAGCATTTGAGCTCATTTGAAGTCTAAGGCACCAGATCTGGACTCCTCGCATACTCTATTTTTTGCACACAAAATAGAGCATTAATTTATTAATCAGTGATTAATCAGTACTAATCACTGTATTTTAGTGTAATTGAGGGTTCAAATTAACCATTAGGTATCTGATACAGATCCCTATAGCTTCAGATTGCAATTCGGAGTTGGTTTGATACTCCAACCATTCCGTACAAATTGATTGAATGTAATTTCTGGTGATTTGATGCTGATAAATTTGTTGTAATCATCTCTTAAACACCAGATTGAGTTGTAAAAGGGTAGACACTGCCCTTGAATCTTGAAATTGGATCAAGAGGTAAGACTCCCTTTACATCACCATGAGTACAGCAGCACAGGAAATAGCCAAATTTAATGGGGAGCAGTTTTATACATGGCAGACAAAAACCATGTATTTGCTCATGAGGAAAAATCTGTGGGGATTAGTTGAAGGGAGAGATGAATGCCCAGAGAGAGGGAAAAATGAGTGTAAGAGCGGGAATGAAAAAGCATTGGGACTTATTGCACTCAGTTTAAATGATGAAATCATTCATCACATCACAGGGATACAATGGACAAAAGATGCATGGGATGAACTCAAAAAATAATTATGTACACAAGCAAAAAATTCAAAGATAAATCTGTTAATACGATTCTACAAATTGGACATGAAGAAAAGTGAACCTTTAATCACACACTTGAACAAATATAAAAGCATTAAGCAACAACTGGCAGCTATTGGCAAAAAGGTAGAAGATGATGAGGCACTAGCAGTGCTTCTGAAGAGTGTGGACAAAGGTGATTATGAAAACATTGTAGCAACACTAAAGAATGTACCTGAATTGAAGCTACACGAGATAGAAGCAGCTCTACTAGAGCAAGAGAGCAGAGGCAAAGAGAAGAAATGGCTCGACTCAATAGCAGGAGAAGAAAAGGCATTCTTCACCCGAGGAGGATTCTCTCGAGGACGAGGACGAGGAAGAGGCAGAGAAGGAGGAAGGACCTTCACTTGCCACAAATGTGGAAAGCCAAGACACATGGCGAGAGACTGCTATAGCAAACCCAGTGGAGAAGGAACGACATCGGCAAACTTCATGGAGGCTCCAAATGAAGTGGAGTCGGATCATCTTTTCTGAGAGAGAGAGAGAGAGAGAGAGAGAGAGAGAGACCCCACAACCCAATGTAACCTACCCCAACAAAGTAAAACCACCTCTGAGCCACCGATGATGTAGGCCAAGTGGTAGATGTATGTGTGAGCACTTTAGTCAAGGTCGCGGGCACTTATAGTAGCCTTGGACACATAGAGAGAGAGAGAGTGTCAAGGACTATGGAGTTTAGGGACTTGAGGCACTGGTCGCGGGCAATCAAGTAAGAGGGAAACTTGGTATAGGGTCCAGGTATGCTAGGATTATTCACTTGAGGGGAGGTGTTGAAAATACAAGTGAATAGGGTGTGTGCGGGAACAAGCCCTTGGTTAGAGGCTGTAAAAGAGGATGAGTAAATGTGAAAACCCTGTAAAAAGGTGAGAAGAATCTACTAGGAGAGAATAAAGGGTAGCATGAGAAGATTTAGGAAGTGTGGAGATATTCTAGGAAGTGTGGAGATATTCTGGGAAAAGTGAAGAGGTGGAGAGAATCAAGGAAAAGAGGTGGAGTGAATCATGGAGAAATCAGTGGGATTTGATGCTTGATGTAAACTCTATAAACTGAGGCATTGCCCTAATGAGAATTTGCTGGTTTTTGAGTATCCATGCCTACATTAATCTATTTATTAATTACCCACTAATTACATCTTAATTATTTGCTCACTTTGTTAATGATGTTGATTCTAGTGTTTGATCCACCATAGCTCATCACATTGCTCAAATTTCAACAGTTGTTGGGGTTGACGTTGGTGGTGAGGTTTTCTTCACACTGTTTGATTTTGGCAACCATATGATGGAATTACCATCATAGTACTTTTGTTGTTAAAGCACATGCATAGGCACCCATCTTTGATGAAAACCGTAATTTGGTTGCCAATGTGCTTGGTGTTGAGGCTTTCTTCTTTGTGCAAGCTTAGGAGACTTTGTGATACGCTTGGGGACCCAAGCTTTGGTATTTCTTTGATAGTACCCTTGTGCTTGCAGCAATGTTTTTGGTACCCACACTTGTTGCATTGGTGGAGTTCTTTGAGGAACTCGCATAGTTTTTGGGGATGGTGTTGTGGAGTACTCTTCTTCCTCCTTGGCTCTTTTGAGTTATTTGTTAGGAAGAGTTTTTTACTGTCGAGGTACGCAAATTTGATTGGCACCTTCATAGTATCCTTGAGCTACAAGTAACTGCTTCTCCACCCACATTTTGATACTATTAAGATATCTTGATTGTGGTTGTGGTGGTGGAGTTTTTTTTTTTTGGGTGATGTGGAAGTTTTGGGGCTCTCTCGGGCTTAACTTTTGTTGTTGGCGATGAGGCTGTAGGGTTGAGACTCATGGGCATTGTTGATGATGAGGTTAGAGTCTCTTGTGGAGTGGCTGTCTGACGAGGCCTTTGAGCATGTGGTTGTCTCCTTTGATGAGGTTTGTCGATCCGGGGCCTCTCCTTTGAGTTCCCTATTAGAGATAGATGGGTTGGCTGTGGAAATTTCTTCAGGAATAGATGTTGATTGTTTGCGAGGTCTTGGCATCGAACTTCATAGGTGAGGATGAAATTGAAGGAGTAGATGCTTTATTCAAGTTAGTTGCGTTGGCACAGATGGTAGGTCATTATGTAGAGGGGATTTTGTGGAAGAGGCTTGTATCCTTTTACATTCAGTATCATAGATATCCATTAAAGTTGGATCCTCTTCTTGGAAGTATGGCATTGTCAACTTTTTGTCGTTGACCATCATGATGACTCTATCGCTAGCAAAGCATAGTGGTGCTTGGGCATAGCAACAGTCCATTTATGCCCCAAGATCAAATCTGCTTCCAACACATACTCAACCACAAAAAACTTGCAAGAGGGTTAGTTTCAATATACATTGTATGTTCAAAGTACCCCAGACATGGCATGTTCAAGTCTTATGTAAAGGTAATTCTTTCAGGATGTGCCGAGTGTTGGTTGACCTAACAAATCCCATAGCCCGAGGGTTATGAGATTGTGTTCTCGTGTTGGATAAAGCTGTGCTTGAGCTGTGGTGATTTTATTTGCAATTTCCAATCCAACCAAAATCCTAGGGATTTTTTCAGAGATATGTTGGAAGTTCTAGCTCCTACAAGGTTTCTTCGTCCCGGAATATAGCAATCGTACATGGCATGCAAGAGTGTTCAAGGTGATTGTTTGCATGGATTCATATAGTGAATACAACGATTCACTTATCCAAGGTTTGCCAATGATAGCATCATACTCAAGGGAATCTAGGGTGACATGAAATGTAAATTCCATATCGTCACATCAATTGTTTGAGTAGTGTATCTAAAGTAACCCGGAACTTCAATGTTTTGTTCATTGGTTCTTTTTGCAAGACGATTGCTTGTCGGGGTGAGTGTAGGTTGTCCCAATGACACCACCCAAGTGTCTATTGTCATGATTTATAACTTGATCGAGGGCTAAACAATGCGCGTTTGCTCGAACATCATTGCGTGTAGGGAAATCCAACCATACTATGATAGAATCTTCCAAAGGAACCATGGGTATTTTGTTTGTTATGTCCTTGTATAATTCAGGTTGAGCTATTAAAGGTGCAAGTATTGATATAATGCTCGCTTTATCATGAGAGAAGAGCATTCCTCCAAATGAGGTTTTGAGAGACTATTTTAATCATGTAAGGGAATTATCGAATTCCTTACGTGCTTTCTCAAGCCTATAGTTCGTACAGTCTGTTTCAAATGACTCTTCTATAGAGAGTATGTTTTCGTCTTGAAACAGAAAGTGGTACATTTCTAGGCTTTGAATCTTGGTTGCTATTTTAGGTTTGGCATTATGAGGTTCAATCACACAACCGGTGACCCTGTAAGACATTCAATCAAGCTATGCATGCTTTTCTGAGCTTACTTTTTATGTTCGGCATTTGTCTTGTGATCATTATTATCCATTTAGGGTGGTTGGGTGGGTTCTAGTTTCTTGAGTGAAGAATAAGAACTTGTTTCATCCTCACTTAGTGATTTACTAGAACGTGTTTCATTTTTTGACTTTCTTTGGTTTGTCAGTTTTTCATTATGTTCACCCATGCGATGAGATCAAATTTTCTTTTGGGTTTTTGTATCATGTGTCGTACATATGGGTGTTGAGGCATTAGGGGAAGGTTGAGGTCTATAGGGGCCCTTTAAGCTGCCATATTATGATTTTAATGACTTTTTGTTAAAACGTTGAGTTTCTTTGACTTTAGATACCTTCTTGTTCTTCAAACGGCTAGAAGTTTGAATTTCAAAGTTTCCCGCCAAAATTGAATTTGAAATCGAGTGAGCAAAACTATATCATGTGACATATCTATGGAAAGAGCTCGACGAGTAGATTCTGGATCTGTAATCTTCGACAAATTTTGAGCTCGTATGTAGAAGTTATGGACGTCCGAAATTTCAAAAACTTTCTCCCCCACTTTTTGGAAATGAAAAGTATAAAAAGGCATCTTCTAGAGAATCTTTTGACCACCTTTAATCACCCAACATTTTTGTATACATGGCATCACACGATTGGCTCTTTTCCTTAATAACCTTTTAATCACATGGCATCTTAAAGGGCCCCTATAGACCTCAACCTTCCCCTAATGTTTGTGTGGTGGTCTTTGATGTGGATGCTTCTGCATCTCGTATAGATTTTGTCTCTTTCGTGTTTATGTCCCCTTTTGGGTTTATGTCCTGTATAGACTCCTTTTCCCTGTCTTTTAATTCGACCTTGGTCTCGACAATTTGTTGTCTTTTATTTTTCTTCGGTCTAGAAGATTTTGTTTTCTCTTTTGGGTTTTGTTTTAAAACATGTTCTTCTACCCATGTTGAGGTATTAACACCATATTAGATAATTTGGGAAAAATCCCATTCCCATTTGAAAAATGGGAGCATGGTGAACTTGTCCAAAAGTTTGTCAAAACCCCCTCATGTGACATATCATCGGAAAGATCTTGAAGAGTAGAATCTAAATCTATGATCTCCGACAAATTTGGAGTTAGTATGTTTAAGATATGTCCAAAACTATATGGAGTAATTGATTCCCAAAATGTGAGATTTTTTCCAAATTACCTAATATTGACTTTATTGTCTTTTGCGTTCTTTTTTACTGTTTGTTGTGCCTTGGCTTGTCAACATTGATCGAATGTTTTCGGATTGGATACAATGATCAAGTTGTGTAAGCTGTTATTCTGTAAACCCATCATGAAACATCTCCTCAATTGAACATCGTTTAATTTTTCCCATGACTCACAACGTGAGTCCAAGAGTTTTATCCAAAGGATAAAATCTCTAATGGATTCATTGGGTTGGCATTCAATTGTATAGAGTTCTGTTGTTGCACTCCAACGACACCTTGTCAGGAAAAGCCATGTATAAAGGCTGATTTCAAGGTTTTAAAGTTGATCTTGATCGTCGGCATCAATGTGATGAACCATCGACTAGCTTTTCCCTCAGCATAAGTTCAATGCATGTACCTTAGTGGGGCAATTGGGATTTCCAAAGGCTTCACATCTCTCTTCAAACATTTGAATGAATTGAACAGGGTCTATTGTTCCGTCGTATTTGCCCATAATTTTAGAAATTTGAAGGGCCGTATTTCTGTATGATTCATTGAGGCCCTATATAAGTGCTCTTGTCAGAAGAGATTCAGTGAGTCCTTAGACCACCCCCCTTCCTAGACTATTTAGTATGTCCAGGGTATGGGCATCCAGGAAAGGGTTGCCACTTATAGGATTTGCGGGAATGTTAGGCAAGGGACCAAAGCCCGGTTGAATCCAAGTGACAAGGGGTGTAAAACCCAATGACACGCTTGTTATAGACATGGCCAATGGCATGGGGAGGTGAATTGGTGGCATAGATCTCAATGGCTCGAAGATGTTAGCCATTGGGTTGAGTCCTTGAGTGATCCTTGGAAATTCCTCTATCATGGCCATGTCAGAGTGCCTAAATGCTCCTTAATAAGCAATCAAAGTTTTTTTTTAAACTTTCCCATAGCCCGTTACTGCCTCAAGAGGCTTGGCGTACTCTTCGTTGGATCAAACAGGTATCCGTCTGTCCTAATTAGCTTAGGTGCTATACGTACGTGAATGACCTCTGAGATATTTTTTCAGAAAAAACGTATGCTAGGAACTTCCCAGATGGAAGAGGAGGTCCTAAAACCTATTTTCCATCACTGTCTCTCAAGGTGAAAAAAAATTCGAGAATTTTTTTCCCGTTTTGTAGGCACGTTTTTTAGGGTATTCCAAAAGGAATTTTGAAAAACTATGAGGGAGTTATAGTATTTTTGGAGTACTACAACTTTATTTCATTGAGTCATCCGGGATTTTGTCATCTAGACCCTCAAAAAGTAGCCCGAATATGGCTCATCGTGGTTTTCACGCTGTTTTTTTTTGTGGTTTTTGGGCTGTTTCTTGCGTCGATTTTTGGGTCAAATTTTGAGGTTGCTAGTTGGAGGCCAAAATGATCGACTTTGACTTCTGACAACTACATCCAAACTCAAAGAGCTCGATGTCATCTTTCCGATGAGTCCTAGAGCGCCTTCGTCGGATATATGATTTAGGAGATACGGGCCTCCAAACTGGGGTTCCTCCCCCCTTCCCACATGAAACTCTGGTGTTTCACGTCAGACTTCACAAAAAATTAAATTTATTTATTTTTTGCCACGTGAACTAGTGTTTCACTTTGTGAAACGGTTTTCACACATGAACCGGACTTCACATGGATATTTTTTTTTTCCACGTGAACTGTTGTTTCATGCTATGAATATGAAAAATCACAAAAACAATAACAAAAACAACAAATTAATCTAAAAATTAAGTAAAAAGCATTATTTTAAAAAACAAAAAAGAGAGCTATTCTACACTAAATCACACACAAATCACCATCAAATCCACATCTTTTTCATGAAAAACCACTAATCAAGATAATAGGCAGTGGGTTGTGTAGATTAGAGACAAAACGATGGAAAAAGCCGAGGGATGGCTCCCCGACAGTGCCAAAAATGTTATGGCTCACCCTAACCCTCCTTGAGACACATCCAAAAAGAGCTTACCTAGTGAACCGCAACTGTCATGAGGATTTTTCCAATGGCTAAGCCTGTAACCCTTGAGGTCTCCAAGCTCTACAACTCCTTGAGAATCAATTCCACCGTGTCTCCTGTGAGCATTGTCACACCGCTGTGTTGCACTAGAGGTCCTCGTCCCTCCTCTCACCTCACTTCACTCACACACACTCACTAGCATGCCTTAGGGAGAGAGATTAGCAAGAGGATTAGCAAGAGCAAGACTCAATTGCACAATGGGAGAGTATGTTCTATTATGAGAGAAATTGACTTATATACATGGCCATAAGTGTTCACACTCACTTAAACTGTGGCCGACCAGGCAATTTAGGCTCATAAGAGGCCTAATGCTATTACAATGACTAATCTCATAATATATGATCCATGAAGTACATCACTTAGGACTTCATCCTCACTTGCTATATCCTCACTTGCTACCACATGCTCTTGAAGTGGGAATCGCCATAAATACTCCATCACACCATTACGAGCGCCCATCCAAGTTGTAGCTTTGGATACTATTGCTTTATATCTTGAATGTATGACCCTTTGGTGTATCTACCATGACTCCTTAATGTAAGATAATGGCGGTAGTTCTTCTTAATTCTAGAATTGGATTAACATACATTCGACTCTCAGAGAAGCTTGGTAGAATGCAATTTCACATGAGAACCTCTCCAATAGCTGATTCAGGCACCTTTCGAGGGTCTTTTGATGTTTTTTTTAACAAGAAGCTCGAGCTAGTTTCTAGCTACTTATTGATAACTACAATGCGTGGTTTAAGCTAATGGATTGAGATTAATTGAATGATTAAATAAAAACAAAAACATGAAGAAAAACACAGAAATTGAAAATTGCTTGAATGTTGAGGGCACATGGGAGAACTCACTTGCTTCTTCCCCGATTTTGGTGAAGACTTGATTAATGCTCCAACGGTCCAACCTTTGGGTAATCTCCAACAAAACACAAAAAAAATAATTTTAATTAACCAACCGGTGGATTTGCATCCCAATTAGGAAAAATCAAACTCTTGCTAATGAATCAAGTAGAGGACCCTAAGCCAAATGCCAATCCTCGGCAGCAGCGACGCCAAAGATGTTAATGGTTTAACATGCTACCTCACAAGCACAAGAAAGAAGAAGAAGAGAGTGCATGCAAGGGTCGAATCCGATGAATTTCACTTGGCCACAACCCTATTAGGGTTAACTCCCCGATGTGAGGCCGCTAGGGGCTCACTCTACACTTTCTTTTTGTCACCCAAAGAGAGATCCAAGCAAGCTAGGTAGGAGCAAGAGGGAAGGAGCTAAGGAGAGCTCAACCTCTACCTCAAATTGTATGCAAACAAGATAAGGTGAAGAGCAATGAGAAGGGAGTGAAGGAGAGAAGGAAGAGCAATACCATTCCTATTCACATACACCAACAATCACAAGCAAGCAAGCCACCATAAGCTCACAAGAGAGAGGGAGAGAGAGAGAGAAGGCAAAACTCAATTGAGACAAATGGAATTGTCCCTTTTCATATTCCATAAAATGTCTTATGATACATGAGCTCATATTTACTATGTCCAGCTGCCCAATTATAAATGGGGACCCAAAACTAGTCTTCCTAGTTTATCTAGCTCTATGTACATCAAGTCCATATGACTGGCATTACACATGATGTAAGCTCGGTCATCCCTTGTTTCATTTACAATTGGCACTTAACGCAGTTACAAAAACATGGACTACAAAGGGAGTGTGGTAGCTGTGCAAAAGGTCATATTAACCAGAGTGGTTAACACATAGGCTCTATGCATAAAGCCTATGCATAGATCTTTATGCATAGGCTCTATGCATGAAGCATGTGTATACTATGCATAGGCTTTATGCATAGAGCTTGTAAGAAGCCTATGCATAAGCTTGCAAGAACCCTAAACTAACCCTAAATCCGGAACCCAAGGGTGCAATAATACGTAGAAAAAAGCATAAACAAGAAAAACATAAAGAAAACTTACCTCTTTTTTATGAAGCCAAAGGAGAGGTTAGGTGAAAGGCCTACAAAACTAAAGAGTAAACAAAGTGATTAAACATAATTAGTAGAGGGCTCTATGCATGCATAGAGAGCTCTCAACATGCATTTAGAGCCAAACAAATCACAAAACCCTAAAATCCTAAACCCTAAACCCTAAAAAGCCATAAAAACATAATAGTAAAAATGGGGCTCTTATCTCAAAATGCTAGAGTTGTGAGTTATTGACTTGAATAGGCCTACAAAATAGCAACAAAATAATTCAAAAAGTTAGTAAGTATACTTCATTTTAAGATATTAGCAAGAAAGAGAAGAAGGAGAAGAAGAGAAAAACAAGGTGGGTTTCTTTAACCTAATCCTAATGCATAAATGATTGAAAGATAGTGGTTTATGTTGCCCTAACCCTAGCTTGCACATAGAAGTGCTAATAGAGAGCTTTGATGGAGAGATCTCCAGGAAAGCTCTCTATTCGCACTTCTATGCGCAAGCTAGGGTTAGGGAAAGGGAAAGGAAAGAGAGGGGAAGGGAAAGCAAAGATAGTGTTAGGAGAAGGGAAAGGAAAGAGAGGGGAAGGGAAATAAAAGCTCACCTCCAACCAATGAATGAGGTCCCTCCACCATTGCCACATGAGGAGGAAGAGGATCTCATCATGAAAGACTTGGTGAATGACTTCTTTGAACGGGAGGTCATAGATGATAGAGAGCAAGCTCCAATGTCACAAGAGGAGGAAACCTTGGATAGAGAGGCAAGAACCCCTTTCTATGAGAGATGTTTATACTCTACACTATGAGCAAACTTGGAGCTATTAAACTTGCAAACAACTTATGGATGCCAGAGTGATGCAAGTGTCACAAGTCTTAGGTAAGATCACCTCATTCTATTCTCTTGAATACAAAATGTCTAGATATTTTGACATATGATTTATTATGTTATGTTTTAGGCTTCTCAAGAAGATTCTTCTCCCTAAAAATCTATTACTGGACTCACGAGATGGGTCTCATAAAATGCTCTCTATGCTAAGTATGGATTATATAAAATTACACGCATGTCCCAATGATTGTAGGTTATTTAGAGGGGCTAATAAAGATGCAACACAATGTCTACAATGTGGTTACATATCCTTAAAGGAGATAGATCCTACATCCATTGAGATGGCTTGTCTCAATGCTATTGAGGCAATGTGTATGATCGAGGAAAACTTTCCTAGAACAATTCTCACTAGCCAATTTCATTTTATGGTGCATTTGGTTGATGAAGTGGTGCTTTGTGGTGTTGTTTATGTTCGATGGGATGTTTTTTCTTGAAAGGTTCATGAAAATGTTAAATGACTTTGTGAGACAGAGAGCATGCATGGTAGGGATGGTTGATGCAAGAGTCTCTTGTGTATATCTCAAAACATCTCTCTCACATAAATCCTTCCATGCCACAATTGTGGAGCAATGAGGAGGATGACCGACTAATCACTAATGTGCCGTAAAGAAAAGGAAGGCAATGAAGACTAGATGAAGTATTATGCCAAAAGGTGAATACATTCTGCATTCTAAATAGTCTCATCATGGAGAAGTGGATCGGGAGATACAAGGACGCAATCAATAGATGAAAGGACGAGAGAAGAGCTTTCAGAAGAGCAAATAGATGCTTTCCATTCTCGCCCAACTTAGAACCTCTACCAAATGTGATCAATATAGAATGGCTTCATATTGCAATATTGATGGCATCAAAAAATGAAGAGATGATCACAAGAGAAGAGCATGAGTATGCACAAGGATGTGACCCTCAAGTAAGTAAGTATATTCTTCATCTCTGTCTCATGATTGTTGTATACATTTTTTAATGCACTATACTAAATTTTATGCTTTTTTTTAACGTTAGTACAAACTATATAATGCAGTATGGTCAGAGGGAAGGCACTTTTACATAGAGAATGTGGATTCTAAAATAAACACATTTGATTGTGGTGTGATAGCAACTTTTGAGCAAGAAAGTCAAGATGGTATCTAGACATGATACCAATGTCATACAAGACAATCTTGAGTATTGTGGAGCTATTCAAGTTATTCTTGAGTTTGGTTTTAGAGCATTTAGTCTATTCATTTTTTATGTCAAATGGTTCAAGGTGATATATAGAGGTGCTCAAGTAACCGTGAGATGGAACATCCAAATGGGTTCTTTCAAATTGATTCCACTGAGTTTTGGAATGATGAGAAAGATAGTTTCGTACTACCTCAACACTATGATAGGTTAGTAGCCCAACCAATCACCGGTAAATCTTGATGTAGTATAATAAAAGTATAACCCCTTTGATTTGTGATCTTAGGTTGTGTTTCACGAATGATCGAATTGATCCAAAGTGGTGATATGTTATACAATTTTCACCTCATTCAAAACATATCCTTCAAGATCAAGATGTTGAGGCCAAATCTTTGGATGAGGTGCAAGTACTACCTCAAATCGACTCATTGAAAGAAGATAATGAATAAAACAATTTAGAGGAAGCCAATCAAGAGTATGAGGAATATCAATCGGAAGAAGATGATGAGTCACCTATCGATCATCATGACAATGCTTCATTAGATAATGATAGTGATATTGATATGGAACCCCTTTTTTTCATTGAGCTTCCATTAGATATAGACATTAATGAAGCAACAAATATGGATCTATTACAAGATGGGATAGATTCATGATCTTGACATTGTTTCCCTTTAAAAGTTTTCAACTATCTTTATTTTTTTTCTCGAAACATGGCTCCAAGGTTTTTGATGGATGTTTTTTTAAAACTATAATCATTTTCTGTATGTATGCGACATGTATAACTTAAATTCAATACTTAACAACTCTCTAAAATTCTATGTGAACGAGAATAACAACGAAATCTTGTTGCTACTGTCACTATTGAGAGCAATGAAATTACACTATAACAACGAAATTTCACTACTATTGTTATTGCTAAGCAATAAAATTTCGCTACTAGGCAACAAAATAGTAGCAAAATTTCACTACTATGATTTGTTGAGCAGCAAAATATCACTATTGACTAGTGCTATTTTGTTTGCTGAGTAGCGACATAATTCCTCGGTATCCCGAAAGCCTAAACGCTACTATGCCCCCACGTGCTGTAGTGAATTCAAGACATCTTCGAGATTAGATTTAGAGCTTTCAAAGTGTTCATCTTTGATGTTAAGTGGTTCAAAGTGGTATATAGAGGTACTCAAGCAACCACGCTAATTTGTTTGCTAAGCAACAACATAATTCCCCGACATCCCGAAAGCCTAAATGTTGTTATGTCCCGACATATTATAGTGAATTCAAGACATCTTAGAGATTAGATTTAGAGCTTTCAAAGTGTTCATCTTTGATGTTAAGTGGTTCAAAGTGGTATATAGAGGTACTTAAGTAACCGTCAAGAAGCATCCAATATTATTTTTTGTAATTTACTCAACTAAATTATGGCAAGATTCAAGAGACACATACGTTCTACCACAACATTGTGAATAGGTTTGTACTTGATTTTCAATTTTGATGAATCAATAGATCAAAGGAAGGCAATGTATATATTTTTAATAATATTTTGTGGTTATTCTTTTTAGGTTGTGTTTCATCCAAACTAAAGAGATCCTACTTAGTGGTATGTAATATAAGTAACTCCTTGATGTAAACGTATATTTCAAGATCAAGATGTTGAAGAAGAAATGCACGATGGACCATCATTGGAAGACTCAACTAATAATCAATATGAGCACCATGAGGACCAAGAAATAGAACAACCCCATTCATAATTTGAGAAATACAATACTACTACCTTTGGCTTTATCAAATGAAATCAATGAGTCTATGTGTCATAACCATGATGGTAATATCTCTGCATCTTCTTCAAGTAGTGAAATAAGACTTTGTATTGATACAGGAGCCATCGAAATGATGGAATTAGAGATAGACCAATTGGCATGCATGGATTTATTGCAAGATGAAATTGATGATGGTATTTTATATATATATATATATATATATCATCATGACCTATGTACGTATTGATCGATTTGTTATGATTTGTTAATTTTATTATTGTATTTGGATGTTTGACAAGTTTTTCGGACTTTAATTTGTTTTATTTTTTTTTCACACAAACATTTTGTTTTTTACAACACCACTGAGCAGCGTTTATATCGACGGTTATACCGGTGGTTATAGTATCGTTTATAGCGACATTTTTAATGGTGCCTATAGCAACGTAATGTAAAACGCTACAAACAAGCATCGATATTGCTTGCTTTTGTTGTAGTGATGGATAGGTGAATATATAAAATTGGAAGCGCAAATATAGATAGGTTATTTTGTTGTATGAACTTGATAGTGTAGGAATATTGGGAGAATCTTTTAAATTTTCTATATATGTGTTGAAATGTAAAATTTTGGCAAATCTTTCTCCATAACTCACTCAAAACTAGATTTTAAAAAAAACTAATAAAACTTTGAATGTAAAATGGCTTCGACTTTTTTTAGGAGACACCTCCAAAAATAGCGAGAGCCCCTTTTTTTCTCTCTTTATTTTATCGAACTCTATATTTAGTATTACTTCTAATCCAAAAGGAGATCCCTAGAATAAATGCAAATAAAATTTGTAAAAAATCCCATTCCCATTTGAAAAATAAAATCAAAGTGAATCTATCGAAGATTTTTTCATAACCTCCTCATGTGACATATGGTTTGGAAAGATATTTAAGAGTAAAATCTAAATCTATAATCTTCGACAAAATTAGAGTTAATATGCTCAAAATATAGCCAAAACTATATTGAAAAGTTGATTCCCAAATATGTGAGATTTGACTTAATATGCTCAAGATATGGCCAAAACTATATTGAAAAGTTGATTCCAAAGTGAGATTTTATCCAACTCTACATGTAGTGTAGAGATTTTATCCAACTCTACATGTAGTGTTAATTTTGATCCCGAATAGAATAAAATGTAAAGAAGAAAAATATAGATTTTCTATTGAAGAGTTACTTGTCCATTGAGGGATGACCCAGGAGGAAGGCATCGAGGGCGATGGTGAAGGCGTCTTGGGAGACGGCGGGGGAGGAGTAAACAACTCTGGGGATGAGGTGGCGGACAGCATGTTGCATGGCTCTCACCTGCGGCGCGGGGATTCGAGAAAGCGTGTCCACTACGTCAACTCCGCCGTCCACCACCTCCTGCTCGCTTATGAAGACCGAATACTCGCTGCTCGCCAACGGCAGATGCCACTCGTATTGCTGGTAGGCTGTGCTATTGGCAAACACCACGGGCACACAGCCAGCCACTATACTGTCGAAGAAGCCCTTCCTCGTGGCGCTGTCCCCCCTTGGCTGCAAACAAAACACCGACTTCGCCAATGCTTTCACTACCTCCTCTGGCTCCTCTTCACATGCTATTGCATTGCTAATATCATGCCCCCCACTGTCATCCGCACTTGCCTTTAGCTTCTTTATTTCCTCCCCTCCCATGCACTCTACCGCCCTGCACCTCTCCCTGTTGCCTTCTGCCTTGCATTTCCTCATCAACTCCATCCTGAACTGCCTCATCTCCTCCTTGTCGAAATGCCTGCTTGACGCCCCTACAAATGTCACCAGCCATGGCCTCTTCATTCTTTTCAACTCTTCCTGATAACACAGGCGCGTGCATGTCAGTCTTGGGACATTAAAATAAAGCTCATCATTTTATCTAGGAAATGATCAATATATTATCGTTCCATTTATCTACTTTTCAATGACCCAATCCTCGCACTTCTCATTTGTTTTGTTTTGCAAACCGGGTTACATGACACAAAATGTGTCCCATAAACTCGTACAAGAAAATGTGTCCCATGTGTCCCATAAACTGGTACAAGAAGAACACTTTTGTCACTAGTTTATCTATTTGCTCACACCACGAAGTCTTAGACTTATCTACTCTTCTCATAATGTAGTTTATCTATTTGCTCACACCGCGAAGTCTTAGACTTATCTACTCTTCTCATAATGTCATGCATAACAAAGGACCTAAAAAGGGTTGGTCCATCATAATGTCATGCATAACAAAGGACCTAAAAAGGGTTGGTCCATGTAGGGGTGTGAATGTGTGTACGAGGTGAAAGGTTTGATTCCTCCTTGGCCCCACAATGCATATTAATGTGTCTGAGCTATGTGATTGACTTGGGGACGTGACATGTTGAACAAAACACTAGTCTATGGATCACTTAGAGTTATTTGTAACAATCGGTGTACACCATTTGAAGTTGGAAACAAGTTCACGTTTTTCCATGAGGCGGGGAGATGGGTGTTCGGTGGACATTTGTGAATCCCCCTAACTTGGGATGGACATACTTAGCTAATGGCATATACAACCGAACATTACGATATAATTCCAGAGATAAGTACCATACTATGTACGAGGGGCTCAGACCACAACTTTAAACCCTAGCCTCCATTGCTACAAGTCTTTTGAAGAGCTCATGGAAGAGTCTTGAAAATTGATAACATGAAGTATGAAGATCTGCTCCACATAAATATGACAACAGACATACACCTAGCCATAGCAATATACCTACATTGCCATACACTAGCCATAGCATAATATACCTACATGCACATTCAACAAATACAATAACATAACGTACACAAATTTCTACTTTCACACAAACTTATACGCACACACCTAGACACATGAGTAGTTGTGAGTAAATTCTTGTGTGCACATTATATATTTAAACATTCACATTCAAATATGATTATTCTGTAAGGGATGTGTCATCAGGTACAGGACTACCAAGTTCCATTGGAAAGGTTGATCATTATTCATAAGTTCATTGTAGGACTTCATAAGTATAACTAGAAGTGCCCCAACTTATCTAATGTTATATATGGACTAGCCAAAGAAAAGTAAGCATTTATGGACAGACCTCTTCTTTCAAAACCGAGAGATGGAGGAGTAAGCACGCAAGCATATATACACATAAGAACATACATATTTATTCCTACACATACGTTTCAAGCATCACATACAAAACACACTGATGTTAATGTGCACTTATATTGGAACCAGTTCAATTTGGTGCACACACCCACTAGAACGTACAGACTCTCTTTCACACACACACACACACAAACACAGTACACACTCTCTCATTTGGTGCACACACCCACTAGAACGTACAGACTCTCTTTCACATACACACAAAAACACAGTACACACTCTCTCTCACACACACACACTAGAACGTACAGACTCTCTTTCACACACACACAAACACAGTACACACACTCTCTCTCTCACACACACACAGAGAAACACAATACTCTCTCTCCCTCTCTCTCACACACACAAACACAGCACACACACTCTCTCTCTCTCTCTCTCTCTCTCACAATTAAAAATTTACAACTAAGCATGAGAGGGGCTTCTGTTTGCATCTCTCATTCACTCATACATCACAACTTACCTGCCAAATTTGGATGTCGATTGGTGAAGACGGGTGGAACAAGGTGGGGTAAGGCAAGCCCATGTCGGAGTCGGAAAACTTCCTTTCAATGAGCAACCTGGTGACGTTGCTGAATTGAGGCTGACGAAGAAGGGAGGTGCCCCACGGATACTGGGACTCGAAAGGGTCTCTGTCGAAGTCCCACGCGATGCGCCCAAACACCATGAAGTGGTCATCCCCTCTTCTCTGCTGCCACACTGGGTTACCACTCAACCAGCCCAGTAGCCTCTGTGTAAGCTCATCACGAAGATGAAGATGCCGAGAAAACAACGTAAACCCAACATCAATGCCAGCATAGAAAGGTATATAGAAAGCATTTGCCTCATTTGGATCCATGGTTACACAGGCATACTCTTTCATCTTCTCATGAAAAATAACCTCCAGAGAGAACTGATTCGTGCGATACCATGCACTAGCCGGTATAAGTTCCACCTCCTCATCTGGCTTATTTGTACTCGGTGAAGGCACTGAGGGGCCAAATCCTTTATTTTCCAGCCTATCACAAGGTATACAATACCACTTCTCACAGTACTTGCGATACCCCGAGCTGCATTTTTCCAGCAGCTGTTGATTGAATTCAGCAGGCAAGGGGTATGTATAGATAAGCTTCCCTTTGCAAGCTTCGGCCGTGTTGTGAAGCTTTGCCTCTTCATTAATAGATTGCAGGGACACTGCATTCTGATCGGTAGGCAAAAAGGGTTGCAACTGATTGTAATTAGAGCTGCTAAAACAAGGAGTATCCACCAGCACTAGATTATTATCCCTTGCATTATAAAGCTTCTTTCCAGTGAAGCATAGCAAGAGAAAAACAAGAGGGAGCACTATCAAACGAGCTGAGCGACGCCTACAATACAGCACCTTGTAGTTTTGATTCTTTGCAAAGTGCATGTTATCTCGATTCACCATCAAGTCCATCGCCATGTACAATTAAAGCTTAAACTTCTCTAATTAGCCAGCTCAATTTTCAGAGCTTTGGAGTCCGTTGATCTTTAAATGCACTCTTTTCCACAGCCGCTAACTCTCCATTGACCCTACCCAGGTCGTGGGTCTTGCTGCCTCACCACCGACGTTAGTAAATCTTTGTTTGTCGCCATGGAACACTGCAGACACGCACTCTTCTCCATGCATGCATGGACAATTTTCAATCTTCGAAGCTTCTGCATAGCTGCGCTCTCATCGGGACAACCCAAGTACTCTTAAATAGTTTAAAACCATAATCATGTATCTAGCGTGGCATAAAAGTCAAACGCGCCACACATATCCACATAGCAAGTACTAGAAGCTTTTGAATTTGTAAACAAGTAACAAAAAACACACACACACACACACACACAAAAAGAGGAACTTGGCTAAGTTCACATAGCAAGTACTAGTAGCTTTTGAATTTGTAACAAGTAACAAAAAACACAAAAAGAGAGAGAGAGAGAGAGGAGGGAACTTACCCTAGCCAAATTGCATAATTATGCCTATCTAGAAAAGAAAATCTTAGGGGGGCTTTGCAAGGTGCTAGGAGAGAGATCTCATGTTTACAATGGTGGAACTCTGAGATTTCTGTGTTCTTCACAAGTGTATGCATGAAGAATATATATGATAAAACCACCATGCAAAGGCCTTAGGGACATCACATATACCCCAAAATGGGGGGTTCATGTGCTTTGCTGATGCATATTATGGGCATGATGGTCACCACACCCATATAGGATCTAGCAATTTGTAATGTGCTCCTCCATAACCCTACAAAAAGTTGAGTGCCATAAGCAATCGTGCCAATTAGATCCTCAAGATTTGTTGGAATTACAATCATCTTCTAGGAAGTAGTCTCCATTGCATGTTTCTTTAACAATGTATGTACACATGATGTTTTCTTTATTTGGCTAAATGGCTTACTTGTGAGGCATGTCCCAACAACTTGCATACCCAGTTGATTTACTAAATAATTAGAATGGTAGTATCTATATATGATACTTGTGTGTGTGCATGTCTGTACCTAAAATGACGTGAATAAATAATTAGAATGGTAGTATTTATATGATGTGTGTGTGTGTGTGTGTGTGTGTGTGTGTGCATGCGTGCACGTGCACACACACACACCTAAAATCAAGTGAAATATTTCATGTGACTTTAGTAAAAGGTGTTTTAATTTTCATGGACTTATAGACATTTGCATAAAAATTAAGGTACTTTTAATTGGAAAAGTAAGAAAATTTATTAGCATGGTCCAAAAAGGTGCAAGTTTTTTACCTCTAAATTTACTAAATGGGTGTATATAAGATGTCATGAAATTTCATAGATGATGGATTTGTAAATACCTTTTGAATCACTACAACATAAGCCGCCCGTAGGCGACACTTGTGTGCGTCGCTATGGCCATCGCGAGTCTGGGCATCAATGTGGTGTGTCGCATAAGCGACGCTCAAGGTGTCGCATAAGCAATGCATATGCATCACTGAAGCATTGCTTTTGCATCGCATAAGCGACGGCCCCAAGCATGCATCACTTATGAGAGACATGAATATCTAGGGCGTTGCGTATGCGACGAGACGGGCATTGCATAAGCGACGCTCAATGGATATTTTAATGAATAAAAAATTTTGTTCTCAATTCATGCTCTCTTGTCGCTCTAGTATGTATTTGCATTGGTAGTATGTATTTGCATTGGCTGAACAATGGTTCTCTCTCTTTGTCTCTCTCATTACAATACTTCTCTCTCTCACACACACATATACGTACAATATCAAAGCACTCATTCTCCCTCTCTTGACTCGAATTGGATTGAGATCACACATTAAATTAGAGCGCTCTATCTCGACTCGAATTGGATTGAGCACACATTAAAGAACTCTCTCTCTCGAAGGTCGAGCACACAAGTGAGAAAAGATCAATTCAACATAGCGGATTATAACATCGGTAAGCAAATTACATTTGTGCACAAAGTTGAACAAAAATAAAAGCTCGTGTAAATATATGTAAGCGTACAAGAGTACAAAGTATATAAAGTGATCAAATATCTGTAAATGGCAAAATATAAAGAGTACAAATGGTAGAATGTGAGGCCGGCATAGTCTACCTAATCCTATACTCATGTCTATGTGTAATAGTACGTAAATCTATGTACAACTTCGCCTCCAAATACAAAATGGGACTCAAAACAAGATAGGGATCTAGAGCAAGGAGAAGGAGGATCATCTAGTCTCCATGGTCTATACCCTCGTCGTCCTCATGATATTCATCATTCCTTGATGCAGGCTGCTCCATCAACATAGATTTGCAACCCATGTCACCTGTCACTCTACCTCCATCATGCCCTCATCATCCTACAACTCCTATGGTTTAGAAAATGTAATTAGTTGATGTTTGAATACTTTATATAGAAGTCGAATGACATTTAATCTAGATTACTTACAAAAGTAGCTGGTGGAGATAGTTGGGTCTTCAAAAACCTATAACCCCCTAATATGTGGTCATCTCTATCTCTCGTAAGGAGTGGGCTCGTGACCATAGTCATTTACCTATTATTTAAAAACCACATATCGGTTGATATAAAGAACATAAGATACACACCGAACTCCAAACATTCCAAAAATTTGTCACTTTCTTCCCCCCTTTTTTGTGTGTACACCAGATCTCTTTCTCTCTCTAAATCTTCTCTCTAAAACGCCCTGCACTCCTTCTCCATGGAAAAAAGCGTCTTTCTCTACTCCAAAAGCCATAGCTAGCAGATCTGTACTCCTAAATGAGCCTTCTCTCTCCAAACCCACAGTAGTAGCCATGGCTTGCACGGAAGAAGCTTACCATGAGCATTCTCTCTACAGTACTTGGTCCTCTCTCCATAGCTAGCAGGTCTGTACTCCTAAATGAGCCTTCTCTCTCCAAACCCACAGTAGTAGCCATGACTTGCACAGAAGAACCTTTTCATGATGTATTCTCTCTCTATATTGCTTAGCAGCCATAGCTTGCACTAAAGAAGCTTCCCATGATGCATTGTCTCCTTTGCATTTTCGTCTCACCATTGCCAACCCTCTCTATGTTTCTTTGGCTCCCTTTCTGGCTTCTTTCTCTATCCACAATGCAGCTCTAGAGAAGCAACCCTCATCTCCATTCTTCCCATTATTTTTTGATACCATATCCTGCTCCTTCCACTCCTATTCAACCCAAGCTTACAAGCCTACTTTCTTGTAGATGGCACTACAAGACATCACCAATAAGCCTTCTAAGATCCGCCTTTAGGTTAATTTGGAGACAAAATACGCAACCCTACGCAGTAGGCATGTTGCACCCAATATTTCATACGATCAGCTTCGAATGCAAGGAGCAAAGGCCATTGATCTTTGGATTGATGGAAATCTTTATCCAACCAGATCCAATATCTGGTGCCCCTCCACCATTCAAAAGCATTACAAGTTTTCTTAAGTTTGTTGGTGATGGTTTCAATGGGCTTCTTGGCTATTGTAGGAGATTACACATGTTGTGGCTAGATGAGGCAGCTGAAAAGAGGCAAACACAATTTGCCTTCGACCAGCTTCAAGCGGCATCGACTAAGCAGATCAATAGTTTGATGCAGAGGATTAAAGAGCTCTCAGAGGAGCTTGAGGTGCAGAAGAATAATCTAGCGGATCGTGTGCGCACAATAAATCAATTTACCGATAATTATGTTCGTCTTCAACACTCCACTCGTAATCTTCGGCGTCGTGTTCACCATTTCACTCACCTTCCCATTGGATATCACGCAAGGCAAAGAAAACGTAAAGCTGTTGGGTTACTTTCTAAGACAGCAGGCGCATGCAAGAGGTGTAAACAAACAACCAGGTAAAAATTTTTGTAGGAATTATAGCAGCTTTGAGAAGCAATTAATGAATAAAGCATCTCTCATGGGTGACTCTTGCGATTGTAGGGCTTGTGCAACAGCTATACTAGGATGTAACAACGCTGAGGACAATGTTAATGCCTCCCTTCTTCAGCATGTCCTTCAGGAGAAGGATATCATGGAAATGATAACAGGTTCTGGTAATGATAAGCTGCGGGAGACCCTTCGTCAACATTTCTTGAACGAAATCAAAGAAATTGTCACACCCAAAGAGATGCTTGATATATGTGACTCAGCAGGTATTAGCCAGAAAGGTTACAGAGCAATGTACAGGTCAATCACTTTAGGGTTGTGAGCAAAGGGAGTTATGCAATCCTTGCTTCCAACACTTTATGGCTTACAGATGGCAAAGAAGTGTGCTAATGGTGATATTGCATCCATGTTCGAGGGTGGGTACAAGTGGGTGGAGGATATTATGCCAATGCCAACAATCAAACCCTTTGAATACAATGCATATAACAATGTCTACATTGACATGGAAGTGCTACAAAAAGCAATGATTCAGTACTATGGCCTCACACTTGAAGAGACAGGTGGAAATGCCGTGTTTGTCTTGAAGCTGGATGAATGTCAAGTGGTTAAAGGTCAAAGACTGGAGCGTGTTAGTTTAACCTTGATGAGCCGAGCACTTAGAGGAAAGCCTTTAGAGACCCAAGAGTTGGATGCAACTGAAGACACCAACAATAGGGGTCAAGGGCATAAGCAAGACTACTACGGCATTCAATGAGGGAAGAACATCTGGTGGCAAGCAGCATGGGTCCTCCCAAAAGAGAACCATGATACCTTGAGGTGGTATTTTGAACGGTCTGGCATTCAACATGTCGTCTCTTGTTAGGTCAATGGTCAAAAGCTTGATGTTCCCGGAATAGGCTGCTTTAACATTGATGGCACTTGGGTGGCGATCTAAAAACCTTAAAGTGTATGTTGGGTTGTAAAACAGGTGCGAATACTATATTCTCATGTGTTTACTGTTGTCATTCCAAGATAGCAGTAGACTCAAGAGTAAAAGGGAAACAACCTAGCAAAGGCAAAAGTCAAAAACAGGTGGGTGCAAAAAAAGCAATCGTTTTTTATGCTGAATAGAGGAAAGGATCAAAGGTATGGCATAATGGCATATTAAGTTGTGACCAGAGCAAGCCACCTAGTCGTGACCAGGAGGACAATGCTTGGAACCCAATCTTGGAAATTCCACTATGTCAAGTGCATGTGTGCACATTACATGCAAGACTCAAGATTTTGGATAAGCTATTGATGCTCCACATAAACTATGTCTGGAACATGGAGCCCGAAGATCGAGGAGAAGAGTCAATACGTGCACTAGAGGGTGTACTTTCCTCTATGGGATTACATGCTGGAGCAGTGGTCTTGACAAAGGACAAAAAATCAAACCCTACACAAGACAACCCTAATAAAATTTGCATGGGTGGATCAAAGGCAAGACACTTGCTCTCAAACCACTTGGGTTCTCATAGCCACACTGACTTTGAAATTTGAAAGAAGATATGTGATGTCACAACATATCGAGGAAATGATGCCAGGCTTGGCCTAAAACGTGCACATGTATGGGAGGTGTGTAATAAAATGGTCGATCTTCTAGAGCGACCTCACCTGGATGACCATGGTATTGAGGCACTTAAACAAGCCACTTGTAGATTTACAGAAGAAATGGTCGAGGCATGGGGAGAAACACACATTACTCACTACATGGTAATGTTGTATTTCTTGTGTCCTTGTAGTATGTTCTTCATACTGTTTGTTGACTTTTTGTAATTTTCTATGCAGCATATATTGTATGCACATGGGCCATACTTTCTCGATAGATATGGCTCTTTAGCACTTTGGAGCAATCAAGGCATGGAGAAATCACATTACCAAGCAAAGGCCGTGTATTTTAAGGGCACTCGCCATGGTGGTGGCAAAGTCAAGAGTAATGCACTCCATGAAATGTTCAACTGGTTCTATCGCGTTCTGGTTGGCAAAAAAAGGCAGAAAACTCGCGGTAATTTGTCTCTTAGGCGTCAAATAATGAAAACTGTTAATGCAAGAAGAACTGAAGGATACAACATATCAAATGCTAGGGAGAGACTACGGCAGTGGGTAGCAAGCAAGCGTCGGTGTGGTTCCTCATGGTCTTAAACTCTCTGATTATAATCTTTTTGTGTTTTTAAATTTTCTAAAAGTTTTGAAAAATTATATTTATAGACATATTTAAGTCATTTTTCATTTATAGCCACCACATTTCAATTTCTTCTTTGTGCTCTACTCTCTCTTGCCCTCCCACTATCTCTTGCACTCGTACATACCTAGGCCATGCCAGAAGAAAAGGAGCAAGACTTGCAGTTTTTCGATCAACTCGTCCCACTACCTGCTACAGCAAAAAGTACAAGTCTACCTATCGTAACAGAGCAAGAGGCAAAGGAGCTGAGAGAAGAAGAGCGCAGGAAGGAGGCCGAAGAAGCGCAACGCAGGAAGGAAGCTGAAGAAGCAGAGCCTAGTAGAGAAGCAGAAGAAGAGCGACGTCGAAAAGAAGCCGAGGAAGGTCAAGGGCAACCACCGGAGATTGTTATTGAGGCCGACACCCTAGAACAGCTAGAGGTTATCTTACAGAACAGGGAGGTCGAGCTCTTGTCCTATGGCATCACGAAAGATACCATTGACAAAGAGTTTGCTCTTGTGAGGGCAGCTTGGGAGACAGAAATGCAAAAGAGACAGCAGCCCAAAGAGGACGCAAGGAGGGCAAGCCAAGCACAGCCACAACATCCAGACGTCCAGTCAAGAAGTGTGGTAAAAGAATGGAGGGCAAGTTTCGGGACCAACAAGAAGAGGAAGAGCGTGCACAAAAGAAAAAGAAGTTCAGGTCTGAACGACCACCGTGGGAGAATCAAAGACCACCACCGCCTCCACCAATTACAAAGAAGAAGAGAAAATGGAGGCCAGGGACAGTCGCGCTACGAGAGATTAGGAAATATCAGAAAAGCACAGATCTTCTCATCCCCAAGGCACCATTCTCTCGACTGGTGAGAGAAACAATGGAAAAATATTCTGACAGGGTTGACCGCATACAGAGCACAGCTCTTGAAGCTCTTCAAGAAGCTGCTGAAGATATTGTAGTTTCTGTTTTTGAAGACTCACTGTTGGCTATGGTACATGCCAAGAGAGTTACTTTGAAGCCTGTAGATATGTCCCTAGCCCTACGTCTACGTTTAGAGCATAGCCTTCTACCTCAATAGGCTAACCCACTTTGTAATTCTCCCTACAAAATTTTGTAATGTTCCCAAATTCCTTTGTAGCATTTTCACACATTAATGAAAGCTTTTTGAGTTGTGTTACATTCTTTGTTGAGTCCATTTTTTTTTGTATGCTCAGTGCCAATGAACATTTCATTTAAAAAATATAAAAGCACTATACACACAGGAAAAAACACACACAAACACACACACACACACACACACACACACATATACACACACAAACATATATACACACATATATATATACATATACAAATATATATACATATACACATATATATATATATATGTACACACACACACACACATATATATATATATTTATATATACAAAAAAGGTAGATCCTATAAAGTCACCTAGAGATCCTTATAGAGTGCCTTATGAGCCTCAAGGCCAAAAAAATAAAAAAAATGCCATGTGCGCTACGGCGCGTTAATCGCTAGTTTGACCAGGTCAAAATGTCGATTTACGCACCGTAGCGCACATGGCATTTTTTTAATTTTTTTGATATCTTTGGTCTGGTGAGGCTCATAAGACCCTTTAGGTGCCCTAACAGCCCCAAAATCTTATATATTTATATAAGATATTATATATATTTATATATATCTTATAATAGCCTTAAAATCTTATAATATCTTATGTCTTATATATATATATATATATATATATATATATATATATCCTATATATCTTATATATATATATATATATATATCTTTCAATAGCCCCAGAATCTTATATATATATATATATAGGTACACACACACACACATATATATATATGTATATATATACATATATGTACATATATATATACATATATGTGAGTGTGTATACATCTATAAATACAATATTTTTTCATACCGCTCTAACCCAATCTCGATTACTTTTTTTAATCACGATCTCATTTAAAATGAATCCTAAACAATATTTTCTATGAACACATGAACAAAATCTTAAAATTGCGAGGCTTGAAATGGTATATCACAAGTACGCGAGGAAAAATCACAACTTACAATGCACAACAAAAAAATTTTATTAAACTTGGAAGAGAAGTTTGCATTACATCTTTTTAATAAGCTCTTGGAAGAGCTCAGGAGAGAGAGTTCTAGAGGCTGGTTTCTGGCCTAAGCTTTGGAATATATCACTCGGCTCATTGATTCCTTGAGCCTGAGAAAGGGCACAATGGCCTAAAACTGAGCCGGGATGGTTGCCCGTAAAGCAATACAAGGCAGCTTCCCTAGCTACCAAAATACATTTATTTATGTTCGAGGCTAAGGGGTTCTCCGATAAGACTGCACTAAGTGCTTTACATTTTAGGAGCTCGGCATAGGCGATCTCTGCATAGTCTAAATGAAAAACCCGCACTATGTCGGCTCTGAGGGCAGGTATGTAGTGCCAAAGAGATGCATATCAACCCTCTGACTTTGGCCGCGTTCCTCCTACGCGCATAGCGAACTTGTCCACTTCAAAAGCAGTCTATCAACATGTCAATATAGAAGTTAGGAAGCGTGAAATGATACAACTAAAAATAATTTGCTTTACAACTAAGAAGTTAGGACATACCTCAATTGCATCGTCACTTGCAACTAGTTGCTCATTTGTCAAGTTTATGCTTCCTTGGTCTTGAGCATCGCCAGCAACCAAGGGCATGTGTGGTTCAAAGGCAGCTACACTCTCATAGAATTGCACATCTTGCTTTATTTCAACGAGCGCTTTGGCCACTACAACTTCCAAGGTACTGCTACCAATATCGTATGCAAGCGCTTTTGTGAGGTTGTCATCTTCAAAAGAGATTTTCACTTTTCCTTTGTCTTGACCCCCAGCATTCACGGCAATAATAGAAAGTGCCTCATCCTCGCGAAACCCGAGTGTCTTGGCAATGTCATCCAAAAACAAAAACTCTTTCCCATCAATAATGATTGGATGCAAAGACATGATAACAAGGTCTGGGACCTCCTCAAGTACTTCATCGCCCTCTAGAACTAGGTCCGCGGAACCTCCTCGGGGACATTCTCTTGTAGAGCCACCAATGCCATTAAGGCCTCCCATTGTTCTGTAACATTCTCTTCCTCAGCATGGGCCTCTTGGACCTGCTCCATTAGCTTTACTTTGCCCTTTTCTTTTTCCTTGCCACTTTCTTTCGCCACACCCTCTTGTAACAGAAGGACCAAAACCATGTCCTAGCTCAGGAAAGAAGTGCCGATGTTGCCCATTTGTAGATCCAAGAGTAAGTCTTCCTCCTCATTTCTGTAGTCCTTTTCTGTGAGGGATTTTAAAAACCTGGATAGGCGAAATCTAAAATTCTTGTCTTCCCTGAATATGTACTTGAATATGTACTTGATGAGGTCAACTGGAACCCATAGGCCCTCATCACCCTCAAACATGATGGAGTACGTGCTGATGTGTTCATCCATATACTGAATGACATCTGTAAAAGCATCCGCGTGTAGATGCATTGTTGCACGCACATCAATTGCTCCCTCAAACATAGGGACGATCTCATCAACCCTATGAAGTAACTCAAGCTTTCCTAGCTGTGCAATAAGTGCGTCAAGTAGAGGTGCCATGACTATGAGTGATTGCAAGAAATAGAGAGTGTGTGATACAGAAAGGTGTGCGAAATTGAGAGCAAGTGTTAGGAGAGAACGATAATTGTCAATTGATGAAAATGAGTAAAGTATCGTTTATAAATGGGCGACCTTGTTATAAAATTTTTAAAAACTTTTAAAATTTGTAAGTACCAAAAAAATTTTAAAAAATGGTATGCGAAAGCAAGAACGTATCCTTCCATCGCAAGGTCATTTCCAATTTACTAGTGGCTCAAGCCACAGATGCTTGTGTGACCAACCTTACACTATCACAAAAAAATAAAACTTGCACAAGACAATTGAAAATCCTTAATAAGACAGTGAGGCAAAAAAATTAAAATTGTATTTACTTCAATTCAAGATTACATATCCAGTGGTTATCTGATAGCTACACAGCCAGGGAAAGTAATTTCTCTACAAAGAAAAGATCGTTCCTGCCTTTTGCGCACTACTCTACCATTGATTATCAAAGCAAAATCACCACTCAGTGAGAATTGAAGAACTAAGTAGTCACGTAAGTTGGCAAGGGACCAGTCATCATTCACAGTAACATCTTCTACATCCCCACCTTGCATGGATATATGTAGCACACCCTGTTCTGTAGAGGTTGTGTCGGAGTCTAACGCCTCCCATTCTCCATTTGTAAGCTTCCATCGCCTGTAAGGAAACGCAATGGACAACTGTTGCTTGGCAATATGATAGCGCATCACAACCTTCTCAACTATTACTCCGCATCTGATGGTGTCTCCATTGTGTTGAACAACTTTTTTATCCCATGCAGGTGATAAGAAACAAGTCAGAGCTCTCTCCCCCTTTGCAATCCATAAAGTTGGGGTACGATGTGTGTCACTTGTACGGAACAGGTACACAAAGAGGTGTAGAGGTATGAAGCAGGTTATGGTTGCTTTGTGAGATCCATATGTGCACTTCATAGCATTTTGCACCTTGCTTTCGATCTGCAAACAAGCCATGGCCACTGAAGCATTGTCTGGAATTGGCCATTCAATAGATGTGAGAGTTGGCGTAGGTTTTGGAACTAATTTTCCAGTACCATTTGCTGTCGTGGGAACCACATATGTATCCTCATAGAAGAAGATGTTTCGTGCAAGAAGTTGTGCAGCTAGACACCCTCCAAAGATTAAACTACCAAGCTCCACATGGTATGCTTCAAAGGTTCCTGAAATTGCCTCCATAGTAGGCTCCCACTCACTATAGTTTGAGGGAAAAATATCTACGCACAGGAACCCAAGAACAATCAAAGCAGTGCTCAGTATACCATTATTAGCACACAATTGATTTAAAAACAAGAATATAAAGTGGTGAAATAACTTACAATTTGCAGGAAATCGTTGACGTTGGTCATGGTCTGCTAGTTTCAACTCTGTTGCCTTGTAAACATGTTGGACCTTGGCTAGCTTTTTTCCATCACGATCTTGTTTGAGCTCCAATATCCGCCCTTTCCAATGGTGACTTTGTATATCAACGTATCGCTTTGACACCTTGTGGGTTCCTCTTGTACTAGGCTGCATCGTAATCCAATTCCACTTCTCGTACTGTTTGATGTTCTAGTGCCCATCCTCATCTTGACCACTGCTACAAGAGAGAGATTGAATACTGATCGGAGGCCTTCGAGCTCTAGAAGAAGACATCAGATGTATATATTAGAGAGATTATAAACCTTGATGGCAAAGGAAAATAGAATGGTGAGAAAAAAAATTAGACTAGGGAGATGTACAAAAGAGAAGGAGTTGTAGAGCAAGTTCCAAGGGCTTGGCTGTGCTATTACTGCACTTTGAAAGAGGATATTGGAGGGGGTGAGAGGAGATAATGAGTAAGATTATGAGAGCCAAAGCATTTGCAACTCAAGCTTCCATAGCTTGGCTCCACTATTACACTCTGTAAAAGGAGGTTGGACAAGGTAGAAGGATGAAGTAAGGAAATGTAAGTGAGGATCAAACTTCCATAGCTTCTGAGAGGAGGTTGCAGATCAAGCTTCCATAGCTAAGCTCTGCTGTTACACTCTGTAAAAGGAGGTTGGACAAGGAAGAAGGATGAAGTAAGGAAATGTAAGTGAGGATCAAACTTCCATAGCTTCTGAGAGGAGGTTGCAGATCAAGCTTCCATAGCTAAGCTCTGCTGTTACACTCTGTAAAAGGAGGTTGGACAAGGAAGAAGGATGAAGGAAGGAAATGTAAGTGAGGATCAAACTTCCATAGCTTCTAAGAGGAGGTTGCAGATCAAGCTTCCATAGCTATAGATCTAGGTTTCTGAGTGAAGAGAGAGGTAGATCAAGAGGTAGATAGCTAAAAGAAGTAGTCTAGAGAGTGAAAAACGCCCTGCTATGAGAAAGGGGGAAGAGAGAGCGTTTTGGAGGGAACGTGGGAGAGAGGGATAGTAGTGGACAGTGAAGGGGAATGCACATTCCCCTTCACTGTCCACTACTATCCCTCTCTCCCACGTTCCCTCCAAAACGCTCTCTCTTCCCCCTTTCTCATCATTAAGTAATGAATGAATGGGAACTCGTTTTTGGGCCTCTATCACTTTAGAGACCTTACTTAATGATGGCTGCAGGCTGCAGCTATCCTTTTCTATAAAAAATAGGGGAAAAATTCATATATGTATAAAATTTTTGAGTTTTAGTTGATTTTGAAAATTTAAAAAGAGTCTATTTAGCCTATTATTCTAAGTTTGACCACTACCTTCTAGGCTCTTACAAACCATTGGTTTCAGTCCACATGTAATCTCCCTATTTGTCTATTTCTTAATCACCTCCATTAGGCAATGGCAAATTAAAGGGCCCAAAAAGACTCCATTGAGTTCCTAATGTTTGCCTCTCGCACTTATATGAGGTGAGGCTGTATTTAGCCCATCATGGTTGTCATTAGGAGACCTTTGGACACTTTTTGGGCCTTGTAAGGATTCCTAATTTTTAGGAATTAAGGCTAATTTTGTGCTTTCTTAAAGAGACAAGGTCAATCAAGAGGCCTACTTGGAGCCTATAATTTGAGCTTTCTATCCCATAACTCCACTACAAAAATAGGGTCTAATGTTGTCATTCTCTCTCTTCTCTCTTTCTAGAAAACTCATAACTAAGGGGGGCCCAAAATGGACAAATTGTTTTTTTCCCATTTTGCAAGTTTTATTCTTTGAAACTGACCGCACACCCATATATATGTAAAACATTTAATTTTTAACCTTGATTCCTCCCTAAAACAAACCCACTCTATCTCATCATTGAATGCCTCCACCTTTTTCTCCTTCATTTAATGCCTCCACTTCCCCACCAAATCAACTAAATCAGAGATCTCTTGTCACTTTCCACATCATCAATCTCGCAACTAAGGGGGGCCAAAAATAGTGATTTTTTTCTCTCATTTTTGAACTTTTTTGCTTTAAAAGTTATCCCAAACCCATATATATGTCAAAAAATCAAATTTCAATCTCTTTTTCCCCCAAAATTGAACCAACTCTCTCTCTCTCTCTCTCTCTCTCTCTCTCTCTCTCTCTCTCTCTCTCTCTCTCTCTCTCTCTCTCTCTCTCTACTGTGAGCTTGGCTTTCCTCTGATGACTGCATCCTCGCTCTCTCTAATCTTAACTCCTTGGGAAGGTTATGACATGCACTCACTCCCTCTAATATCAATTCTTATCCCCCCCTCTCTCTCTCTCTCTCTCTCCCTCTCTCTCTCTCTCTCTCCCTCTCTCTCTCTACTGTGATCTTAGGGCCTCCCTCTTCTTTTCCACTATTAACTCCTTCTAAGAATGGCATTGCGTGAAATCACTAACACTAATGTGCCATTGAATCGACACAAGGTGGATTTGCATGTGCGAGTGTTGGAAGAGTATGCAACTTTGGGCAAGGTTCATCTCATAGAACATGAGAGGAATGTACGTAGAAAAGGGGGTCACATTAATGTGGATCTATGGGTTAATGTTCATCTATACCCAGTTGACCCAAGAACACATTACCCACCCACTTTCAAAGACTTACCATCATTTATTCAGTATATGGGAGATGGTGAGAATGGGATGCTCGGCTCTACTGCAAAAAGAGATTAGCAACAATTGACGTTGGTAGAGTCTTCTACTTGTATCATAGTTGCATACGCTCCAAGTTAACCTTGCTAGTGTACACCAAGGCCTACTTTAGGCTCAAGAGAAAATCAAGGAGCTTGAGCGTGTAAATAAAGAGAGAGTAGCATGTGTGGAAAAGCTTACGCAAACCATCTCCCACATGAAAAGCACTGCTATTAGAGCTAGGGAGCGCGTAAGAGGCCACTCAACCCCATCGAAGCACTTGTCATTGGGGGGGGCTCGTCGTAATTAGAGAATTCAAGTAACGTGGTATAGCTCCTCTTTCTTATTCTCTAGCACTTCCAATTCAAAATGCCAATGTAAATCATGTGTGCACTTGTGTAATGTCAATGCAATTTTGCTGGTTTTAAGAGTATTCCTTCAAGATGCCACAGGTTCTGATCAAACCAAGGATTGTAATGATCTCTTGCACTCTTTTACAAGGAGGGAGCATGTGCTTAAGATGATTAGGGATACCTGTTTGCAAGAAGATACATATGGCTATTTCTAATGAAATCATATATTATAGTCGAGCCCTACATAGTCTGTTACAAGCTACATGACATTACCTCCCCATTAAGAAGAGTTTTTGTCTGTGAAAACAAACTGACGATAGTTTTTGGTAAGCATACTCAAGAGTTCCCAAGAGGATGCTTCATCGCCTCTGTCCTTCCACTTGACAAGTGTATCTCGGTACATAGTATGACTTGTGTTCCAATCTCTAAATCCAAGTATCTTCTTAGGTTCATGTGCAAGAGATGGTGGTTAATAAGTTCCACCAAGATGTCAAGAGTAACTATGTTATCTTGATGATCCAATGTTTTTTGTATTCTATTGACATGAAGGATAGGATGTACTTGAGATTTCTCTAGCAACTCAAGTTTATATGCTATGTTACCAATCTTCTTAAGGATTTTAAATAGAGTGTAATATCTAGGAGAAAGCTTTTGACACTTTCCCGTCTTGAGAGTCTCCGACTTCGTAACAATAGGGACTTTCAAGAAAACAAAGTCACTCTTCAAAGGCCACTTCTTTGTAGCATGATCTTGTGCACTACAAATGCTATCTCTTGATGCTTTTAGCATGTCTTTCATGTCCTCAAGGAAATTCTTGACATACTGAATTTTCTCCTTCTTTAGCCCTATGGCTATAGGAGATCTTGGCTAGAAACCATACATCAACATGAATGGGCTAAATCCAATCGCTGAATGTTTTGAACCATTATAAGAGAATTCCTACAGTGGTAGGTACTCCTCCCAATTTGATTGCTTTTTATTGACATACACTCGAAGCATGTCTTTTAGCACTTAATTGACTCTTCCTGTCTCACCATTAGACTGCATATGGTTGGCCATACTCATACTTAGAGTAGTATCCAACTTTTTGAAGAATTTCCTCTAAAAGTGGCTATTGAGCTTCCTATCTCTATCAAAAACTATATATGTGGGTGTAGGCCATATAGCTTGTAGAGATGCTCGATAAACAATTTAGCTAGCTCGGGAGTTTTTACCTCCTTTCTAGTAGGAATCAACTTAGCCATTTCAGTCAACCTATCTACCACCACCCAAACCAAATCATATCCTTGACTTGTTTTAGGTAACCTAGCGATAAAATCCATGGAAATATTCTCCCATTTTTCCTTGGGAATATCCAATGGATGGAGCAAGCCTCCCAATTTGAGATGATCATGCTTGTTGACTTGGCACTTTTTGCATTTCAACACAAAGTCTTGGATGTCTTTGAACAAACTAGGCCAATAGAATTGTCTTTTAACTATTGCATAGGTCTTTTGTACCCTAGGGTGACCAACACTTAGACTATAATGACTTTCAATAAGAATTTGGCATTAAAAGTGACCAATAGATGGTACATAAACTCTACCTTTGTAAAGCAAGTACCCATCGTTGATAGAGAAGTTCCTAAACCTTTCCCCCTGACGAACTTTATCACCCCCATTTGAAACAATGTTGAATGGTAGTGAAGGGTCCACCTCCGAGCTCTCCGTCTCTCGGTACATAACCCAAGAGATTCGTCTAGTCTCTTTGGACTAGAGCTCTCTTTTATGCTTGCAAAAACCTTGGCTAATTGCTCCGGATTAGCACTCCTTTATGACAAGGAAGGCAATGGTTGTTGGTAAGTGCGTGTGTGTATAGTAAGCCAAACCTCTGAAGATCAAACTCTTATAGGATCTCCACCCACCTTGCTTTTCTACCTTTGACCTCATTTTGGCTTAAAAGCCATTTCGAGCTTTCATGGTCCATATGGACCTCAAAAGTAGCACCGTGTAAATAATGTCGCCACTTCTTAAGATCATGAACTACTGCAAGTAACTCTCACTTTTGCTTTCAAATGCAATTGGGTGTCCCCCTTGAATTAAAACTGCCCTAATGGCTTCCCCACTAGCGTTTGTTTCTACAACAAACGACTCATTAGGGGTCCATTATTTTTAACACAGGTGCGACTGCAATCACAACATTGAGCTTTTCAAAGCTTGTTCGTTGTAGTTATTCCCAATGAATTACAAGGCAAAGAATGGGTGATGATGTCCAAGGCAAAGAACCAGGTTTATTAAACCTAGAAGAATTACAAATTTTTCATGGTTTGTTGGGATTGTCCAAGGTGAAGAACTAGGTTTAATAAAACCCTTCTTCAAATAGTCAGTCAACTGCCTCTCCACCTCTTGTGCTTTGGAGTGGCTAAGCCTATAAGCAGGCTTACTTATTGGTTTTGAACCAGGAAATACCTCAATGGTATAATTGACAGCCCTCTGTGGTGTAACACCATCTAGAAGGTCTTCGGGAAATACTCTTGTATCAACAAGTTTAAAGTAATTACATGCTTTTGATTTTTTAAATTTTCATTTCTGACTTTGGACTGTTTTATGTTTTGATTGCAAGCAAATAAAATAGGGCTTAAAAATAGTGGGTCTCTGCCAAAGTCATTAATGTGTTTTATTCAGAAACAATAACATGAAATAAAAGAGTACATGAATATACCTGATCAATTTGGTCGAGCTCAATGATGGCATGGTAGAACTCCATGGAAGAAATCAATGGTGACGCCAACACATCATGCTCACCATGCAATGCAATGATTCTACCCTCATGCATAAAACCATCGTGCCCCAAACAGTTTTATTAAAGCTATTTGCTAATGAGACCATTTACTTATGATCGCTCTACGGGTTTCAGGTAATTTCAATTTCTTTACCAACGTATAGTTAAGAAAATTGTGTGTGGCATTGTCGTCGATCATTATGATGTCTCCAACGGTCATTGATCGAACTATGTATTCACATCAAATCATGTGGTCCAAACGATGGATGCCACATTCCTGCAAAATGCTACAAGCATGGATACCATCAGTGTGACAGACTATCACCTCCCTAAACTCTACGGTCTCGAGAGGCAACATGTGCACCGTGTGTACTTGCCTAGAAAGCTTAGCATCCTTCTTAGCCTCATTGGAATTTTGTCCAGCACCCAAGTTAGGACAAGCTACCTTACTATGTCCGGGTTTGAAGCAGTGAAAGCATAGATTATCCTTTTTGGCTTTCTCATATTGCTCTTTCTTTTGGCATTTTTGGACCTCTGTTTGGCCACTGCAAGGTGTTTTTGGGCACTTCTAGGAAGTTCCAATTTGTAATTTCTATCTAAAATCTGGTTTATTGTAGTGCAGTAGTGCATTTTGGGTGTGTGTAGATAGTGATTGCACATGTATTGTTGATTGTGGGTGTATGTACATGTACTTTGGTCACGTGTTGTGGCATTGTCTTTGATGAGATGAGAAGACTCATCTCATTTGGGATTGATGTTGTGCACAAGAGCAGGTGGTTGCATAAAATATCAGCAAATCACAGTCATTGAGTGAACCGATAGAGTCCTCTAGGGTCTGTTGATAGACTACGGAGTGGTAGGCTATGTCAGAAAAGCAATCCTATAGGTTCAACAAGTGCATCACATAAAGGTAAAGAGAAGGTTGATGAGTCTCTTGGTATGCCTGACATTTCAGTAGGGCATTCATATGCTGAAGGATAGTCTAGTGGCTTACAGGAGCATAGCCTTGTGAAGGAGTTTGAGTCTCATTTTACGGATCCATCAGTCCAGCCTACAGTCCCGTGGGTTAGCCAACCGCCCAACAGCTGTAGTGATGGGATACAATTTATGAATTCCAGTCTGAATAACAATTTGTATGAATTCTATCACACAATTACAACCTTTTACTGTTACTTCACAAATTTCTGACATTTTTGGCTTTTCAGTTGATCCACTTTAGTCAATTCGCTCTGATACCAGCTGAAAGATCCCTGCCCTCTCCGTGCAACAGATTTGGGAGTGCTAACAGCGGAAGTAGCACTTCCCGGAAAAACTTCCCCCATTTGTACTCTAGCGTAGTCAGGGTCATTACCGACCAAACTCATTTGACCGAACCTACGAGTCACTTGGTCAGATCAAGGAAGAAACTTGCACTTGGATCATAGAAACCATCGCTTTTTTCCCCATCGAGAGGCACAGCTGTTGATTCTTTTTCCATAGAACAATTACTATCTGGGATTTACTTCATCTATCGTACTATAATAGAATTGAGTCTCATTTTATGGATCCATCAGTCCAGTCTACAGTCCCGTGGGTTAGCCAACCACTGTAGTGATGGGATCCAATTAAGAATTTGGTTAGGTTTTGTCCCGGGTACCAGGGAAAAGAGTTCCCAGGTCTCCTAGTCGGATATTCATGCAAACTTAAAACTAGTCACACCACTTACACACCCAATATGAAAGTGTCTTTTTCACAAAATCAGCTATCTTTAAAACAATCATTTAATGAAACCATATAGTGTCATTGATCATAATCCTCAAAATCTCCAGTTGAATCCTTATTTCCAATCATTCCTTCATAGGTGTACCTATGGCATCATTGGCAACCAAAACGCTCACCACCTGTCCACTCAGGAGCCTTTTTGATAGTTCCTAGCTTATAGTAACCGACAATATATTCAGTTATAAAAATCAAGATGGAATCTCTATTGAAGATCACCAAGGTCAACCAATAGATCCATATAAAAGAGCCATGGACTCATCTATTGAGGACCAACAAGGTCAATCAACCAGATCCATGCCCGGTTTCAGAAAACAACTCTTACTCCTTGTTGCAATATCTTCCCCGATGCACGTGTGGGTATCTTCGGCGACCGAGAGCCCGAGCACTGTACGGTCAACACCCTCTAGGATCCTTCGCAGGTGACCTAGCACTTCACTCATAGGCCACTTCCTTGGTCCCTCATCCACCATACGGGAAGCTCGCCATTTTAATCGAACCGAGGCAAGTCAAGACCTCGACCGACCTTGCTACGCGAGACGTCCTCCATTCACTCTACGTTAGCTATTGCAACTTGATGAGATTAGGTTTCCACGACCTCACTCACAAGACGGTCAAAATGCTTCTCCAGCATTCTTGACATAAAAGAGTTATTTAAAAATAGGTCATAAATACAGTTTCTATAATGAACTCTCGTCTTTCACATTGTTCCACATTTGTCCACATTACTTAATCCGTATCCAATTCATATGTATTCCTTTTCTCATCCAATCACATCATTTTTCATCTCATCACATCTTTCCTCATTTATCCTCATCACATCTCATCCACTCGCATCTACAAATATTCACATCCCATCACACTTCATTCATTTACATCACATGTCATTCATTCACATCTATCTCAATTTACATCACATATCACATTCATTTCACATCTTATCTCATTCATTCTTATCCCGATTCACATCTCACCCATTCACATCCCATATCATTCATTTACATCCGTCGATTCACATGACATGACATCTCATTCATTCACATCCTAATTCTCATCACATTACATCTCATCCATTCACTCACATCGACATCGCATCCTTTCACATACACATCCACATCCATTCTTTCACATACACATCCACATCCATTCTTCCACATACACATCCACATCCATTCACATCCTATCACATCTCATACACATCTTATCGCATCCATTTACATCTTATCACACTCTATTTTCATCTTATTACATCCATTTCACATGCTATTCCCATTTAGTAGCTTTTTCTAGTTTGATTCTCCAATAATGGGACTTTTTCTAAATTTCTACCAATTGCTTGGCCTAATTAAAGGTTCCTTTTTTTAAACGACTATTTCTATATCCCTTCTCAATTCCTCAATTGAATTATATTCAATATTCCTCTTTTGAATAAAAGAATTCATGGGATTTACAGAAATCATTTCTACCCATATTTTCACTTTTAATAAATAATCATAAATTGTATTATACTAAAAATTCCTCTTCTTTCCATTTAATTTCTTGGATCTCAAATACCATGGAAATTCCTCTTTTTTGCATTTAATTATTTACATTCCAATGTCATGGAAATTTTTCTTTTATCATCAATATTTCTCATAATAAAATACCCATTAATTCAATATGCTAGGAATTTTTCTTTTCCCATCTAAATGATGGAATTCCAAATGTCATAGGAACTCCTCTTTTACCATTTAAATATTTCTCATAGATAAAATAAATTTATCTAAAATTCATCTTTGAATTTAAATAAAATATCCATTAAAATCAATATGCTAAAAATTACACTTTTCTCATTTAAATATTTGAATTCCAATATAGTGGAAATTCCTCTTTCATCATTTAAATTTATCTATGCAAAAACATAAATTTAACTAAAATCCTTCTTTAATTTTTAAATAAAATATATATTATTTTAGCATCCCAATTTTTCTCTTACTTCATTGGAATACATGGATTTCCATTGTCATGGGGATTACTCTTTTAACATAAAAATGAATTACTAGAAATTTCTCTTTTTCATAATTACTATTTATACATAAACATAAAAGATAATTTTTTCATGATTATAATGAGAATCATTCAATTAATCTAGGATGATTAATTCTAGAATATGATAGGAAGTCCTCTTTTCATATTATGAATGAAAATGATTTATGTGTTAATTTTTCAAAAATTTTACCATAGCTTCGTTGCTATTACTGATAATTCTCAATAATTTTGAAAAACATAAAGTTTAGTAATATCATATGATAGAATAACCATTAATTGGATCAATATCCAATTATGGACTTGATTCCTAATTTTTCCATGAAATTAATAGCATAAAAGCATTAAAAAGCCACTTATCTGGCCTCAATTTGACAAATATAGAAAATACTTTTAGATTAGAGAATTGCTTCATGAGAAGCTTCATTTCAATATAGAACAGGTCAGAGGTCTATCTCCTTTCCGGCTATGGTGGATGCATGACAGTAAAACATTAAGCTAAGGTGAATGTTCCCTAAGTGAACCCATAAGGATAAAAGATTGACACTAATAAATCTTAGACTCAAGTTTAGTACAAGATTCAAACTTATACTCATAGAAATACTTGAGATCTTGCTTGATTTGATTGCTTGAAAATGACCCCTTTTATATGAGGCATGTATAACTTGGCTTTGTTAGCTCATGTGGGATATTTCATACTTGATCATGTGGTGGTTTATTGCTAGATTGACACTCACTCCCAACCTTCCTTGTGCTCCATGATGGCACCATATTTCTTAACACCCTTCCTTGATGCCATAATCTTAGGCTATTGCAAGATGGTTAAATGTGAGGTTTTACAACTCCAATACCCCTCCTGGGAGCTTTATTGGCTACTCTCAGTATAGTAAGGTTTGGTTAAAACATCTCACCACCCTCCCTTAGTGCCAACATAGCTACTTAAGGTGGTAAGATGTGGTAGAAATAACAAAAATGAGATGAGGTGTGAGGTGGGACTCATATGGTGATCCCATTTTACAACATGTAGGCTGAAATGTAGGCTTGAGTAGTGAGGTTTGTTGATATGGCTCTTAGAGCCATCAATCGTTTTTGGAAATCTCCTCTTTTCTCGATGAAGACTTCATGTAATTGGCCTCTTGGTTCTTATAAATTGTGCTAGTGACTTAGTGAAGTTCATTTCTAGCCCATAGAATTCAATTTTGAGATGAATTTCTTAATTCTTAGCTTTATCCCTAAACACTTGATTCAACTCTACCCATGCATCTTTAGCATGTTCCTTGGAGTCTATGTGATGGATAACATGAAGCCCTAGGTGTACCCAATGAGTGAAAGTGCTTGCTCATCCTTTTCTACCCACTCATGATTAGGATTAGTAGGTGCATTATCTTTAATGAGTTTCCATATCTTTTTGTACATGAGGATATAATTTATTTATGTAGCCCAAGTATGGAACCCTTCCCCAATGAAAATTTTAACTTAATTTATTGTGCATATTGTTGCCATTTGTTGAGAGGGTCTTAGGAATGAGTACTACTCACTTGCCAGTGTCTACTCTCATACGAGGTTAGCAATGCACTGCACGAGATTTTCAAGTGCAAAATCAAGCAATGAAGTGATTTTGAATGCAAGATAAGACTTCTTAATTTCCAAAAACTTTAAACTTAAAAAATCCACAATGTGAGCAATCAAGTCCTGAAACTAGAAAATTTTGAATGCGCTCCTTTGGGCTTCCCAACACTCATGAAGAGGAAATGTGATATGCTTTGCTTCTTAGCAAACCCAAACACACCCTTACTTTTTAAGTATGGTCTTAATTAAGTTGAATTTTTACTAATTTTAGCTTAATGAGTTCTTAATATAGTGATTAAGAGAGTTGAGAGATGGAGGCCAAAATTGATCTTATCAAAGTAGCTAAACAAGTGGGAAATGTGGTAAGGACTTCAAATTCGATTGATAGGAGAGAATTGAATCCAGAAACTCAGCTCACCATGCCCAAATGACACCGTTTTTTTGAAGCAAAAAAATGTCGATTAGTTTTTTAGCTTGTTGCCAGCATCATGTGACTAGTGCTCTAAATAGCTTGAGATTGGAATCATGGGGTTATTGAATGATGAGAAAGAAGCCCCTAAGAGCTATTAGCTCAATGTGTATCACATATGGAGAACCGGCTTGTAGACTAGTGCAGGCTTAATATAAAATTCGGGACATACAATGTGAAATCCACCACTTCCTCTAGAGCGGAGCACTGCCTAGTGTGCTTGATGTTCTCCTAAAAGCTGAAGACCAATGAGCCCATTAGGTGTGACACAAGTCCAACTCACCACACCTACATGATCCTACTTCATGCAAGAAAGGGGTGAGCCTATAAACATGAGTCGAGATACATGAGCCCATAGACGTGAGCCTAGAGATGTGAGTGTATAGGTGTGAACTTAGAGACACGAGCCTAGCAAAGGTTCAAAAAATAACTTTATTTTTGTAGTTTAAGCAAAGCATACGTGTTTGAAATCATTTTTCGACTTGCTTTAGGAAGCACTAGAGACCGTTTCACCTAGGTGGCGCAAACTCAATCCGGACTAATTGTTAATAACATCATGCATCTAAAATCTTGGCATGTCATGCATACTATCCTCATCATCATGTATGCCTATGCTTAAAAACTACATCATGAGCATAATCTACATGAAGAACATCCTCTTGTGTAGGCTCAAGAATGGGAGCCACAAAATCTAGATTATAAGCTCAATCTGCTAGAACTGGAATGAGGATCAAGATTATTATTAAACAATACATGAGCATCCATAACATTATAGAACATATCATCATGCATCACTACATGATCAAGTGACATATAGAACATCATCATGAGGAACAACTAGAGAAATAACATTAGCACTACATAAATATACAACATTTGGCTCTAAAAGATGCATATCCAGATCATTGCATAGAAGAGCATCATAAGACACCATCATCATGAGGAGAAATAATATCACTACATAAATCTACAACGTATGGCTCTAAAATATTTCTAGATCAATTCATAGAAGACATCACAATCAGCAATACTATCATGATAATATTACTACCATGAGAGATATCTACCACAAGACAACACATCATTTTCTATCACCACCTTCTTTACATAGTGTAATTTGAATGCACTAATCCAAGATCCTCTCCTGGCATGCACCACTGAGCTATGTGAAAGTCCATATGTGCACCTTTTCATTGTGCATTTCTTCCACACTGAGGGTATGCTACAAATACATGGTCACTCACCATGCCTCTATAGATGCACTATAAGGCATAGGTGCACAGTTCATCAATCATCAATATGTGTTTATCATGTAACCTTATAGTTACACTCTTAGAAATTCTAATAGCCATATAAGGTCCCTCTATATGAGGTTCATCCCTTAGCCTTATAGCCACACTCCTAGAAATTCTAATAACCATCTGAATTCCCTCTATGGGAGTTCAGACATGCAACCATCTTTGTATCATTGCTTATTGAATTATATTCTCTTTTTTCTATCATTATCTTCTATTGTGCTTAAGCTATGTTTTTTGAAAAAGAACCGACAATTTATGAGTGTTCTAATTACACATTGCTAGCTTACAGATGGTTCAAAAGATATTTTGATTGTAGTTCACAAAGTGTCTTTTTATTTTATGATATTTTGGACAAGCATTTGCTTTTACTTTTGATCTATCTTGAGACAATGAGGAAACAAATTCTATTGCATAAGCTATTACAAATTCTTGCGAATCAAGGTAACCTATTTTATGATGGTGATCCTCATATTTTGTAAATGATAAACTGCATTGTTCTTATTCTTTCCTCTTTTTGTTGAAAATTGTAGGACAATTTGTTTCTACTCTCCCCCCTCTTGGGTTTATCCAAACCTTTTGCAAATTTTCTCACCCCTGTTTCAATTTCTATAAGAGTGGTGCATACTTCTTCAAGACTCTTCAAAACTATAGCCATGTTTCTTACCAATCAAAGAAGTCATTAACCTCTTTTCCATTTTATCTCATCTCAAAGCTTTGCTTGTCCACTAAAATAAAGCCTAGCACACCCATCCCCTTGATGACATCATCAGAGCTTTAAATACTTTCCACCAAAATAAAACCTAGCACCCTTTGATGTTATTCATCAACTTGAGTGTCAACTTGAGTGAGAGTGAAGTAGTCCTCTCAAGACTCTAGATTAAGGCTTTCACTTCATCACCACTTGAGTGAGAGTGAAGTAGTCCTCTCAAGGCTCTAGATTGAGGCTTGCACTTCATTTCCTCTTTTATTTGATCCATCAAGATAGGTTTCATAGAAGCTTTTAGCATACCTCTTAATGCATTTTCAACGAAATAGCTAGTTGCAAATTAAGTAATGCTAGAATATTTGAAGATCAATATTCACTAGATTTTTAACTTTCATGATAAGATGATAAAGTGCTAAAATAGTCACATACACTCCACTCATATTAATCATTAAGGGATTATTATTAATTTCCTTTGTATTTAATCCATAATAACCCTACTCTTTGATGCTACAATTTAGGTCCCCTAATCCCGACAAAATTAAAACTCACTAAAAGCTCAAAAAACTCATATAAGCATTCCTAAAATACTCTCTTTGATATGAAAATGAAAGAACGAGTCAACAATCTCTACTATTACAATTTTTTTCTTGCATGCGCTCCAACACAAACAATTGAGTTCTTTAGTTCATATAATAAGCACACTCCAACATAAACACCCGAGTCCTTTAGTTCATATAATAAGCACCCATCCCTTTGATGACATCATCAGAGCTTTAAATACTTTCCACCAAAATAAAACCTAGCACCCCTTCATCACCGCTTGAGTGAGAGTGAAGTAGTCCTCTCAAGGCTCTAGATTGAGGCTTGCACTTCATTACCACTTTTATTTGATCCGTCAAGATAGGTTTCATAAAAGCTTTTAGCATACCTCTTAATGCATTTTCAACGAAATAGCTAGTTGCAAATTAAGTAATGCTTAAATATTTTGAAGATCAATATTCACTAGATTTTTAACTTTCATGATAAGATGATAAAGTGCTAAAATAGTCACATCCACTCCACTCATATTCATCATTAAGGAATTATTATTAATTTCCTTTGTATTTAATCCATAATAACCCTACTCTTTGATTCCACAATTTAGGTCCCCTAATCCCAACAAAATTAAAACTCACTAAAAGCTCAAAAAATTCATATAAGCATTCCTAAAATACTCTCTCTGATATGAAAATGAAAGAACGAATTAACAATCTCTACTACTACAATTTTTTTCTTGCATGCGGTCCAACACAAACAATCGAGTTCTTTAGTTCATATAATAAGCACACTCCAACATAAACACCCGAGTCCCTTAGTTCATATAATAAGCACACTCCAACATAAACACCCGAGTCCTTTAGTTCATATGAAAAAATGCCTATGTTGGGTTCGACCTTTTTTTGAAATGGTCATGGTATTACGATATGGTAATTCTCCATGTATATGCAATCAATAGTGGCTTCTCAAGCACTATATCTTATAAACATTTCTAAAGGATAGTTTTCTTGCAAATCCATTCATTCAAGAATATGATCGAGAATTCCTTCTTTCTACATTAGTGATAGAAATTGTGTTAAGTCTTAGACTTGAAAATTATAAATGGCATCACTTTTGCTAACAAATAAATTTCCTTGTTGGCCCAACAAGACTATCCCTCCACGGCTTCACACCTCTAGAAATTTTGACCATTCTTGGGCCAAATCTATGAAATTTTCAAGAAAAACAAATGTTTATAGAACAATACTACACATGACTGAAATGTCAATACTCTCACAAGTCCCACAACAGTACATTAGACATGTGCACACACATGTACAAGTACAAAAGTACCCTCATCTTACCAAACTTCAAAAAGGAAAACTCAAGATATATATTATCCTAAACTTTCCCATTTTTAAATCAAAAGCATCTCACACTCTCGTTTCACTTTTTTTGCTATGTAAATATATGTCTATAGATATAGATAGTATCATAAGATACATAGTAACCTAAACTTCTCTATTTTTAAATTGAAAGCATCTCACACTCTAGTTTAACTTTTTTTGCTACGTATTTATATGTATATAGATATTCATCTACTGTGACAATGAAGCTTCTCCTTTCTTAAGTTTTTTAGAAAAAGAGGAAGAAAAGAAGTGCTTCTTCCTATCCATTGCAATGCCATATAGAAAAGGATAAGAATAAGAAAAAGAACAAGAAAAGAGAAAAATAACTTCTTTTAATAAATGTTTTGTTATTATCAATGGTGTTTCAAGAGTAATATTGTTTGTTATTATTAAGGATGTTTCAAGAGTAATACAATGGTTGAAGCTTGTGAAATGATTTCCTCTATATATACTCATCATATTGCACACAAAAAGAGGCCACTCTCTTGTATTATAGGATGGACTATGCAAAGCTAGTAGTTTGAAGTGAAGACATGAGAAGAGAGAGTCTTAGAAGAATTCGACATTAGATTTAGAGTTTTACCATAGGTATGCAAAGATTTAATATTTGAAAATGGGATACAAATAATCATGGTAATAAAGATGTGGAGTTGAAGAGAAAATATAGTGATTGCTCTTTTACCATACAAGACTACATTGGATGCCTTCCAAGAAAAGCTCCCATCATCCATCATAAACCCTCCTAATCTACTAGTACTTGCCAAGAGATAATTAGTGCAATTACATAAGGAACACAAGATGGTATTGCCTTATATTAAAAGAACACCCACTTTTACCCTCTTGTCTAATCACTACGTTTAATTGAGAAAAGTCACTTGAATTTAAACATCATAAACTAAAGAATTTAGCAATTAAGGAGGCCACATCAATTTTATTCTTAAGGAAAAATGTGTAAACTTCATATCCTATTCACACACACTTGCATTTATTCATGTGAATGCATGGATATTTTAGTTATTTAAATGACCTCCATACATGCATATGCATAAAAATCGAATGCAACATACTCACTCATGCATAGACTTACTTGTGTGCGCATGTGCATGTGCACACACACTCATCTCACACACATGCATATGGAACATGAGTGGGATAATTTCCTATTTCTCTGCATAGTCACACATGCATGACATACACATTCGCTTGCATATATTCATGTGTGTAAAAGGCTATTTTGGAGATTTGAACCGACTAAATGTGTGCATATGCACCCAATTTGCCACACTCATGCAAGTGCATATAGGCACACACGTGTATGCACACACACACACACACACACACATAGAAACAATGAGAAAGGGTGGCATGTGGCACTAAAATGGAGAGGGATAGTGTGGGTTGGGGACTTCAATGGAAAGGGGAGAAGATTTGTTTGGTATAGGTGGAAGGTTAGGAGGTGTCATAACAGTGGAAAGAGAGGTAATGTTGAAGGTGAGGGGGTGCACGGAGCCACATGTGCTTTGCATGAGCATATGCCCTAGAGCAATGTTCCCTAGAGCAATGTGCCCATAAGCATGTTCCCTAGAGAAATGTCTATGTACACTTTTGCAAGTCTCAACACCAAATTCAATCAAGATATATGGCTCTCTAAGTGCACATTTGAACAACTAAAAATGATAAAATGCTAAGTGATAGAATTATGGACGTTTTATTGTATTGTTATCATACATAAATAATAATATGACATTTTGAAGTTGCATTATTGGAGGGTTGAGTTATAGGCATGTAAGCTCCATAATTGTGTAAATTATTGTAATCTATCTATTTTTATCATACTTAAATAACAATATGACTTTTTGAGGTTGCATTATTGAAGGGTTGAGTTATCGTTATTGAAGGCGTGACAATTGATATCAAATTAATCACAAAAGATAAGATATTATAATGCTTTAGAGAATTCATGGTTTTTATTCCCATAAAATGACAACTATTATAGGTTAAAACTATGTGGATTTTGTGAAGATTCTACAAATCACGATTATCGTATTGCTTTTGTTGTGCATGTGTAGCAATCCCCCTTTCTATCAACAAACAAATGAGGAAATGTAATGCAAGATCCAGATTTGTACCTTTTTTTTAACTTTCACAAGGCACTACACAAAGACTCTTCTTGTAGACTTTTTAAGGTGATTAATGAAGCAAAATGTTATAAGGGCATGGAAGAAGTGAAGTGATGGTTTTGATTTATCCAAGGGTTCCACACTTTAAGCACTTAAGAATCATATATAAAACTATGCGTCATATGTACCTACAAAAGTGGTGGTATCTACTCCATTTACTTTCTTTGTTTATTTCATATATGTTTTGGATGGATTGTCTTGCAATAGTGTTTCCTATAATGAGAATGAGTGGGAAGGGCAGGTTCCTTTTATCCTAAAGTTGACTGGCTCCAACTAACTAATCCACTTGCAATGGAGGGGATACTTCCAGCTCCCACGTATACAAGAGTGAAGTTTGCATTCATAACTCAAGCTTGGCAATTTCTCAAGTATAGAAAGGTGAACTCAAAAAGGTAATTTATCAAGCAACTTCCCTATCAGGGTGATAGCACATCATGTTGGTCTACACCAAAGTGTTGGATAGCATCGTGATAAAAATGACTTATTCACATTGTATCAAGGTTCATGTCTAAGAAAGACACATCAAGCTATCACATCTTGTTGAAATACATGGATGGCACTAGGCAAGAAAGTGTGTTTCTGTGCACTTTGACAAACCTTTCCGAGCACATGGAATGGAAGTAAGGCAATGTTCGGAAAACTATTTTTACTAAACGTTACATGAATCCTTTTTGTCCACGGTTGAGGAGGGAATTATCATTTTGAGTGGGAAATTTGTTTATATTTCCTTCAAAATATAAGTAAATCTTCAAATTTTTAAAGAGTTTTTTTTCCCTTCTCCCATAATTTTTAAAAGGTTATTCTTGAAGTTGAACAAGTTTTAGGTTAAGTCGAACCTATCTTTTCCCGAACTTGACAAGGGTGCATGGTAAGTGGCCATGGTTTGGAGTTGCATAGACTATGTGGGATATACTATGGAGTATGAATAAATAAGGATAATTGTGAGTGTGGATAGAGTATGTACTATGGATAAGGATAATGGAGGTGTTCAAAATATGTACATAGGTCATATTGAAGGGTTGAAAAAAAAGTACCTTCAACTTAACCTTTGGGCCGATTGGAAATTCCAAATGGATGGTAGATGTCAGTAAAAGAAATTGAACCAATGGAAACACGTGCAAAAATAGTACAAATTTTCCAAAAAAGTACGGCTAATTTTTTCCAAAAATGAGAAATGGCGAGGAAAGTACACCACGTGTTTTATACAAAATTATAAGACTTTTTCAGAATTGAATTGGGAAAGCGTGGACGGTGACAAGAGTTTTCTTATCAATTTTTTTTTCGTCCAAAACTTGATTTAAATGCGGCGACTTTAAAATGAGATAAATCAAAGTTTCAAGCAATGCAATTTGCAATATTTAAAAGAAAAACCAGAAAATATTATTGGATTGTTTCATAAATGCGGATTGCATTTTCCGTTACTTAGACTAAAGCACTCTTAATTACGCCTAAAACACTCTTAATTACGCCTAAAACTCTCTTAATTACGCAGCAGAAATGGCGGTTCATTGTCAATGCAGGGCGGTTGCAAGTTTGCAACATGCGAAAATTTAGAGAGAGAGAGAGAGAGAGAGAGGCCTTGGAAGTTGGCCCTTCAGGCTTCCCTGTCGGCGCGAGCCGTGCGACAGTAACTGCCGCCTCTCTGTCTCTCTCTCTACGTCAAAATGCACGTTTTTTTTGCCCTTTTTGTGGGTCGCCACATCAGGGCCTCGCCGCCTCAGGCCATTTTCAATCCGAGCAATAATTGGCGATGTGGGCTGCTGCAAAACGCAACTGGGTAGCCTCTCAAACTTAATCTCTTCACCCACACACGCCTCCCGCATCCCCTCGTTCTCATGTGAAAACCACAGTTTTATTTAGCTTTTTGCTTTTCCCTTGTCCATTCACGACCCCCCTCCCCTCCCCTCCCCTCCCCTCCCCTTCCCCACCAAAATCTGTTGCATTCCCTGCACACTATTCATGTCATTGACAACAGATTGAATACGTTATGCATGTATGTGTGCATGCATGTATGTATGGGATAAAATATCTATATATTGAGACCAGATTGGCTATGACTTGTATGTGTGTACGATGTATGGTTGTATGTTAATGTAAAGCATCTCTATTTATCCAGCATATGATACACACGTGTACGTATGTGTCTGCATTTTCCAAGTGGCTCTAACCACCTCTTTTTTCTGCCGCTTTTGCTCACAAGTGGTGGTCTGCCACTGGTGACTACAATGCCCTGAGCCCTCTCTCAACCTTTTTAAAGGACCAAGCTGGTAACCATTAGGTCTCCTGCATCTTGAATCCTCTAAACAAATCCCCAATAGCTTCATCAAACTCTTCACTTCTGAATCAAATCAAGCCAGTAGGTATTGAGTCTAGACCTTAAACCTAACTCCTTCAGATTCTCCTCTCTCAAGAAGGGCTCTTCAATGCCAGAAGACTGCAACAAACTCTTTTGTATTAAATCAAAGAATTGGGCCATAGTGATTACATCTTATATCCACAATCCTTCACATCCACCTTTGAAAAGGCTATTCAATGCAACAAACTCTTCTTCATTTGATCAGGTGTATTGGACTATAGCCATTGCATCCTAGTGCAACCCACTGGGGTTATGGTCAAGTAACTTCTCCCCTACCCACTCTTAGCTCTACACTACCAAATGGATATGTCTTTCTTTGAAGAGCTGGATGTCTCTCATCAGGATAACGGCAGAGGCAAACACCACTCTTCATTGAGCTGCTTCAAAGGCTCTTCAGGTAGCAAAAGCTCTCCTAGTGGCAGTGACACGTACCTTCCCAATCAAGGAAACTTGACCTCGGATGAAGATCAGCAGATCATTGATGACAGGAAGCAGCGACGGATGCTATCAAACAGAGAATCTGCACGTAGGTCTCGTCTTCGGAAACAGCAGCATTTGGATGAACTGAGGGCTCATGTGGCCCAGCTCAGGGCTCAGAACAGCCAGATGCTCACCAGCTTCAGCCTAACTTCAAAGCACTATGCTCAGTTGACAGAAGAGAATCGGATTCTGCGCTCGGAAGCCATGGATCTCAGCTATCAGCTCCAAAGCCTGCATCACACAGTTGTATCCAAGCAATACTCAAGTGGGTTAAGCTATGCTTTAAACTCTGGGCAAGCAGCTCAAACTTTTGAAGTCAACCACCCGGCTCCATATTCATAGCACTTCTGGTGAAGTTTGATGAACTGTTCATGTCAGGTGTCTGTCTCTATACTGCACCCCCATTGATAATACTCGTGAGAGAGGATCAAACACATCACTACATGACACAAAAGACATCAGCAGTATACCACTGCAGAAATACTTGGATAGTTAATTTTTACAGATTTTCTTGTGTTTTAGGTTTGTATAGCATGTTTTGCAACTTCAATGAAACATCTCATATTGCATGTTACATTTCATTGGTATAATAGCCGACTCAATGCACAAATAAGCTAATTTTCCCTCTTCACCTCCCCTTCTTCAGATTGCAGAGAACAAATTTTATTAACATAGAGTATTTTGTCAATTGATTTTTCGTCCTCCCTAGTTAAGACATACAGGTTACTTTGTGCATGATGCATAGGCCTTTAAGAACTTTATATCATGTGTACTTGGAGTTTTTTTCAAATGGAACATAATTGTATGTTTCAGCATTTCATATTTCCATGGTTAATCAATAAGATTTTGAACCACTTGAAGGAAAGTTGCTTGGTGATGGCAAGGTCCCAGCCCATTCTCATGCTGTTGCCCAAGATAGCACTTGCCAACCCCGTTGGAACGTTTGCATTGCCAGCCCTCTCCCAAGAGGAAACTATGGCACACTAATTTCTCCTTCCCATACATGCAAGGTCTACAACATCTCTTAACCACTTGCTACAAGGAGATCATTATGCAAAATGCATGCTCATGCGCCTGCTGCATGCAGGTCATCTCCTACCTACATGCAGTCGCTGTAGAGGAGCAGAAACCACGCTAGGGGCCCATAACACTGTCAGAACCTCCGCCTAAGAAGGATCCTGTGCTCCAGATGCTGCTCTCCAATCCCACTGAGCATGGGAGTCACCATCAAGGCGATCTCAGCAGTTTAGGAGCATGTAAATAAGATAGACTAGAGGCTGGCCAGGTCCTGGTAGTTAGGGAACCTTCCATGCCCCCGCTGTTGTGATCTGATGTAGCCCCAGGCAGAGAACCAGGCCCATGCCATCTTCCTCAGTGTGTAGAGCAGGGTCAACTCCATGGCTTAGGCTATTGTCCCCCAGGTGTGGTGAAGCATGTAATAATCCTGAGTGAACTACACACTACCTTGAGTCAAACCTGTTGTATTGTTGGGCAGTCCTAAAGGCAATGCTGTTGAGGTTCCAACTGTCACTAGCCTAGACATTTCCCAGTATGAAAGGGGTTTGGTGGACTCCAGAATGTCTAAATATTTGGAAAGTACAAGCTTTGGGAATGGGGGATTATCCTAGAATACAAAGGACCACACTCCTAAAATTTAGGAGAGTTGCTATTTTTGGCCCAACTCCGATGGAAATTCTGTTCGCGTCATTACATCTGGAATTGAGCAGATACCAAGAGTTGGCAAAGTGCCTATGACAGAATGTCTACTAATTGGGATATTTTTAGAGGTAAAGATTATGGGAGAACCCATCTCTTAGATTGGGACATGTGGCAAGAAAGTGGATCAAAGTGAGACAAGTGGCCTCACACTTGTCACTCCAGCTATTGTGTGGCTCTCCACTTCCTTCTCTTGCCATTTTAGCTCATGGGAGCCCCAAATCTATAAATTGGAGCCCTCTCTCTTCATTAATAGAGGCTCTCTTGCTGCACACTAGCCTCTACCACCGTTCCAGGCTGCCCGAATGATGGCTACTCTCTTTCTCTCTCTCTCTTGAAGGCTGCCCATGAAGAATACTGGCTGTTGGGGACTGTTTTGGAGGCTTCCATCGCGAAGAAATTCTGAAGGCAAGGGTATTTAATCATTTATTATGATTTCTAGCCATTGTACTTATTGTACCAGCCACTGTACTTGCTATACCAACCACTGTACTAGCTGTACCAATCCTTGTACTTGTTGTACCTATTGTACCAACCATTATACCGACTATACCAGCCATTGTACTTGTTGTACCAACCGCTATACCTATTGTACGAGCCACTGTACTTGCTGTACCAACCACTGTACCTACTGTACCAGCCATTGTACTTGTTTTTGTCTCGCCCATTTACTTGCGACATGGATTATGATATTTGGACTTATGGGACTGATTTGTCTCGCCCATTTACTTGGGACATGATTATGATATCTGGACTTATGGGACTATTTTGTCTCGCCCATTTATTTGGGACATGGATTTATTTATTTTTATGCCATATTAGAATCACGATCTTCCCATACAGAGGCCAAGAGGTTCATTGTTTATCTCACCATGCATGTGGATTCATGTTGGGATTATGAGAGGGCAATTCAATTTACACTCCACCATACACGTAAATTCGTATTGCGATTGTGGAGTGAGCGTTTCATTGTTTCCACACCATGCTTGCTGATCAGAGTTGGGATTGTATGGGAGAACATGAAAACTGTTGGGATTGGGAGAAAGGATTGCCATAACTATGGAGAACCAGCTTTTCTGTCACCATGGTTTGTGCTCTTGAATGGCACTAATTTGTGTGCATAGCACATGTTTCTGTGCGAGGTACTAGTTTCTTGTGCATGGCACTTATTTAAGTGTCTTAGCACCTGGTTGGTGATTTTCATTGGCATATGATTCTCTCATTGATATTGGTGATTGAGACACAATTGGCTCTTGTGCCTATGTCTAACATATCTTCCACGGAATTCTCACTCATTGATTTTAATATTGCTATTATGGAGACTTATTTAGTCTCACCCATTTCTTTGGAACATGGATTCTTCAGTTATATTGGATTTTTGAGACTGTCTCGTCTCGCCCACTCAATGGGACATGATTATATCTTGAATATATGGCTTGAAGCTTAAAGTTGCGGACAACTTTTAAGAAGCTGGGGAGGATGTCACTAGCCTGGACATTTCCGAGTATGAAAGGGATCTGGTGTACTCCAAGATGTCTAAATATTTGGAAAGTACAAGCTTTGGAAATGGGGGATTATCCTAGAATACAAAGGACCATACTCCTAAAACTTAGGAGAGTTGCTATTTTTGGCCCAACTCGATGGAAATTCTGTTCGCGTCATTGCATCTGGAATTGAGCAAATAACAAGAGTTGGCAAAGTGCCTATGACAGAATGTCTACTAGTTGGGATATTTTTAGAGGTAAAGATTATGGGAGAACCCATCTCTTAGATTGGAACATGTGGCAAGAAAGTGAATCAAAGTGAGACAAGTGGCCTCACACTTGTCACTCCAGCTATTGTGTGGCTCTCCACTTGTCATTGTAGCCTTCTCTTGCCATTTTAGCTCATGGGAGCCCCAAATCTATAAATTGGAGCCCTCTCTCTTCATTAATATAGGCTCTCTTGCTGCACACTAGCCTCTACCACCGTTACAGGCTGCCCTAATGATGGCTACTCTCTTTCTCTTTCTCTTGAAGGCCGCCCATGAAGAATACCGGCTGTTGGGGACTGTTTTGGAGGCTTCCATCGCGAAGAAATACTCAAGGCAAGGGTATTTAATCATTCATTATGATTTCTAGTCATTGCACTTGTTGTACCAGCCACTGTACCTTTCCACAGCCCTAAGCCTAATTAAGAACAAGATACTAATTAAACATGATTAAGACAGAGGAGAGAGAAGAAGAGAGAGAGATTGGTGTCAGGGTTTTCCTTTGTATTATATGGTACAAAAAGGTTGCTTAATGAATGTACATGGCTGAGGCCCTTGGTCATCCCCAAAGGGGTTGACCTCTGGCCCTACATATTCTCTACTGACTTATGAGAATGATTGATCAAATGACTGACTTGGTTGAATGATGTAAATGATGGCTATCGCTTATATACATGCTAAGGTTGCTAGTCGACCAGCAACAAGGGCTGTCGGCCAGCTCTTGGACACAAATTCATGAATAAAATCCCTTCTGTGCTGCGCTTACTTCCATGTATGCCCAAGCTCGCTGGCCTTCTTGCTAATGCCTGGCCACATTCTGCCTAGACCATCTGCTGGCTGCCGACGGGCCATCTAGACCCTCCTCATGATGATGATGATGATGGTGATGGTGATGCTCAGGCTGCTGATGATGTTGAGGCTGATGCTGAGGTTAATGATGATGATATGATACTTATGCTTGTGCTGATGCTGATGATGCTACTGATGATGATGGTTCTGATGAAGATGATTTTAATACTGTAGATGACCTAAATGTTGTCCTAATTGATTATCCTAATTAGAGATTAATGATGTTCATGTTGGAGATTAGCCATGGCACGAACGTGCACGTGACAAGGTGGCTGCAGTACAGTGGATTATTTGATGGGGTCTCCTGCTCTTATGTCACATATCCAAGATTTCATTATCCCACCCCCACCCATAGGAGCCAACCATACTTATCTCTTGCTTTTACCATATTCTTCCTGCAACAACTCCCCCCCCCCCCGCCCCCCCCTCATTTCCTGCTTCACCCACATTCATTTCCATCATGATCTTGACTCCATGTATGAAGACCACCTATCCTGCCGCATTTCAGCACTTTATCTTACGTTGTCCATATCCACACTTGCATCACAAACACAAAATGGGTGGCATTACAAAGAATGCAGAAACACACGACGTCATCTCCCCTAGGACAGAGAACAAACACGGACTAATCTTGGCACTTGAAGTGCAGAGAATCTTCCGTCGTTTGTGTCCGAATGCGCAGCGGAGATGATGACCAGATCTGGGAACACGAGCAAAACGCAGTGCAGAAAATCACAGCACAAGAGAGAGAGAGATAGAGCCGTGTAACTCTGCTCTATATACACAAGGAGATCTCGAGTATGATACAAAATGGAATGGGGGCCATGGGGCCATTTTATATGTCCCCAAATACCCAGTCGGCCTGTGCTAAAGGCAGCCAACTGGGCCTGAACCTCCACGACCAGCAAATACAGCCAGTCGGCCAGCTGTCAGCAGTCGGCCATCACAGATATGGAGTCGTGGACTAGTACCATCAGTCGGCCAGTACATGGGCCCTCCTGCCAACCCTGGGAAGCCAACCAAGCCATAGAAAAAATAGGGAAAAATGGGGAAAAAATACGGAGAGTGGGGAAAAATGAGAAAACACCTCATAAGGGCGGGCACACCCACAACAAAGACCATGGTGTATAAAAATAGACAGGAGATGACTTCTAACACCCCCTCTCAGCTCCTGTCTGTGAAACCAACCACAGGGAGCTGGGGTGCTGCCTGAGCAAATCCTGAGATAGAGACTTCGTGAAGAGGTCCACCGTACTGTCCTCCGTCGAACAAAACTCTAGCAACATGTCATCAGCAACGATCTGTTCACGAACAAAGTGCCTCTGGATGACCATGGGTTCCTCCAGTGGAAGCCCAATCCTGCAATGCAACCTCTGTAACCTCACCGCCTCACGAGCAGCATCGCAAGCAGCCCGGTACTCTGCCTTTGTCCTTGACAAGGCAAAAGATGCCTGTCTCTTACTGCTCCAAAAACTGCTCCTGGGCCTGAAGTGGATCTCCTCGTGTCCGGATCTCCTCCCCAAACTGAGTCACTCCAACCGTGGAGTTGGACTCCATCCAACAATCCCCCTCCTGTGTACAAGAGTCCATGATCCTTCGCATGCCGCAGAAACCACAGGAAACGCAATCCTGCCTCCCAAAGAGTCATCCGCAACCATGAGCTCAACTGCCTCATCAGGAAGCTCCCGTCCAATCTAGTGTCCATCAACCAGATCAATGAACCATTCTGCTTCTGAGTCAAAGAGGCATCACACTGCTCACAAGGATCAACACCTGTTACAGTGCAAAAACAAGTCCTGGAAACCTGTTGAAGACCACGCAAGGCCTTTTGAAACCTGTCAACCACCCCCTTTGAGTCCGGAACCACAAAGCCTAGAGTATGCACCTCCTTCGGCAAGTAATCAACCGCCACCTGCTTGGCTTTCCGAAAGGTCCCCGTGGAAAGAACATCCTCATCTACAAGAGGTTCTTTGTCCCGAATACTACGAGACATCAGAGCATAAGTTACCTGTTCAGTTTCCTCTGCTTGACGAACACAAGAACTACCAACATCAGTACTGGAGAGTTCCTGCCAACTGCTGCCATCCACCACTGGCAAGCTATCCACCATCTGGTCTCGGAAAGCCTGTACCTGCAGCGTATCCACACTCCAGACTGCCACTCATCACAAACCTGAGGACTTGGGGGAGAGAGTGCTGAAAGCTTGTAAACTCCATTCTCCACTCCGCCTTCCCAAACCACTTGTCCTGTTGCTTTGTCCCGGAGAGCAACAAAATGCTCATCAAACTCCACCCATACGCCAGTCTTGCAAACCTGATGCACTGACAACAGATGAAAACCAAGTGACGGAACATACAACACCTGGGAAGTTTCCTCTGACTGACGAACACAAGAACTACCAACATCAGTACTGGAGAGTTCCTGCCAACTGCTGCCATCCACTGGCAAGCTATCCACCATCTGGTCTCGAAAAGCCTATACCTGCAACGTATCCACACTTAAGTGGCCATTACCAGACTGCCACTCATCACAAACCTGAGGACCTGGGAGAGAGAGTGCTGAAAGCTTGTAAACTCCATTCTCCACTCCGCCTTCCCAAACCACTTGTCGTGTTGCTTTGTCCCGGAGAGCAACAAAATGCTCATCAAACTCCACCCATACGCCAGTCTTGCAAACCTGATGCACTGACAACAGATGAAAACCAAGTGACGGAACATACAACACCTGGGAGGAATGCTTCCCCCCTCTGCCATCGGGAACTATCTCCATCCTGCCCTCATTGTGAAATGGGATAGTGGATGTATCCCCAGTAAGAATGTGACCAGAATACCTGCAAAGATCTTGTAAATCTGAACGGGAAGGAGTCATGTACCTAGAAGCACCACTGTCTAGAATCCACTCTCGAGTATCTGTCGCGGAGAATCCCCAATCTCCTCCCTGCCTGAAGAAAATGAAACATCGGTGTCCACCACCTCCAAGTGCACAAAAGCCGGAGTCTTCATGATTGCTGTTGAGGAATCTTCACCCTTCTCGGTCTTCCGCTTGGAACACTGCCTCCAATAGTGGCCTTTCTCGCCACAATCATTACCGGTCCTCTCTGCCTTTAGTTTCTCGCGGTCAGTAACGGACTTCTTCTCAGAAGACTTCTCCGACGCAGCCTTCCCTTTGCCCATGTTACGGCCTTTCGACCGTTGGCCAGTTAAGGCCTCCGAACCTCCACCCTGAGGAGGGTTCGTGAATCGTTCCTCCTGGTCCAGGACCATGGGCACAAGCTCCTCCCACGTGATGGTGCTGAGCCTGCCACTGGTAATCAAAGACGAGTAAAATGCTGAGTACTGAGAGGGCAAGTGTGACAGCAATGTTATGGCCATGTCCTCTAACGATATCTCCTTCCCAGCCTGTGCTGAAGAGCCTGCAGCTTGTTAATATGCTCCCGCATCGTCGACGACTTTGCAGGACTCATAACCCGCATCTGTACTTCCAAGGAAATCCTCTTCATGGGCGATACCCTGTTGTAAAGAGAGGCCAAATGCTGCCATATACCTCTGGCCAGCGTCATATGCTTTACATGATTGATTACCTGCGGTGTGCAATTGAGAAAGATAAACGAACGGACCCTCGCATTGACACGATCCCACATCTGTGTCTGAGCCTCCCGGTCCTTTCAGATCGACGGTAACTCCCCTTCCTCTACTTCTGGCCGTGGAACCCCAACAACGACGAAATCAGCGAGGTCGTAAGACTCCAGAACAGATTCCATCATGACCTTCCATATGCCGTAGTTGCTCTCGTCCAACTGACGGTCCACCGGGAACGTGGGGAGTGTCGGGATCTTCACAAGCCTCTCGGCCATCTCAAACAAATCTGCCATTGCGGGGATGTACTCTGAAAAGGGTGGGTTGGTGGGAACAAAGAAGAACTAACACCTGCAAGTGGCTGTCCAGCAAAGCAGCCCGCCATCCTCTTGCTTCTCCTCTTCCCGAACAATCCCGTATAGTCCACCAATCAGCAACACAGCAGTCCCCCTCTTGCTCACACAAATCCCAAGAACTATCTAGAGCCTAGGCTCTGATACCATGTCAGAATGCGCAGCGGAGATGATGACCAGATCTGGGAACACGAGCAAAACGCAGTGCAGAAAATCACAGGACAAGAGAGAGAGAGATAGAGGCGTGTAACTCTGCTCTATATACACAAGAAGATCCCGCATATGATACAAAATGGAATGGGGGCCATGGGGCCATTTTATATGGCCCCAAATACCCAGTCGGCCTATGCTAAAGGCAGCCGACTGGCCCTGAACCTCCACGACCAGCAAATACAGCCAGTCGGCCAGCTGTCAGCAGTCGGCCATCACAGATATGGAGTCGTGGACCAATACCATCAATCGGCTAGTACATGGGCCCTCCTGCCAACCCTAGGAAGCCACCCAAGCCATAGAAAAAATAGGGAAAAATGGGAAAAAAATACGGAGAGTGGGGAAAAATGAGAAAACACCTCATAAGGGCGGGCACGCCCACAACAAAGGCCCTGGTGTATAAAAATAGACAGGAGATGACTTCTAACAGTTTGACCCGCATGAAGAATCGTGCATTTCTAGCCAAACGTGAATAGGAGTTGTACCAGCTCTTTTTGAGCGAGAAAAACTTGGGCGCATTGGAGGAAAAAGAAAAGCCCACCACCCATCACCAATCCTCTCCTTTGGGACGCCTATGCACGAAAGCTTTATGATGTCCCAGATCAGCCCACACCTCATATGTCCCACATCCCTGGTCGCCCCACATTCAACATGACAAGGTGAAAGGTTATGAAGATCTACACATGGGGAGCATTTCACACATGGACATCATATATTAGTCCCCATTCTTGCAGATCCCTCATGTGAAGGCTTTCCTCCTTCCTAGACCACAAACACCATTGTTTCCATCCATAAAGCAGGAGACCCCATGGATCAGAATAATTATAGGACTATCATGACTGGCCACACCATGGCGAAGATTGTTACGTACCTAGTAACGTAAGCGCCTCCCGAGATTGGTCCTTGAGTTGTCGATGAAGTTAAATTGGGATGGACATGGCTCTTACAACAAGAGCTGGACATACTAGGGCTCCATATGAGCCGTACATGGGTGTCCCCACCACCAGTGCTCACCACAAAAACCTCGGTTTTACACAGCATTTTTTGACTTTTTGAGGATGGGTTCATTGAGAACCCAGGATACTTGCAGGTGCACATGTCACATGCAATGTGGATAGCGTTTGGCCAATTGAGAGTATCTTCTCATCACCTTAGGGTTGGGTTTGGCAAAGTTGAGGGCATCCCATGAGATGCATGTATATCATAGTAACAAGAAACGGTCGTTTCCTAGCCCGGAAACGTGGAAACATTGTTTCCCGAGAGTCACCGTTTCTGTTTCTCCATTTCCTAATCTCTAATAAAAAATGACCCATTTATTTGTCTCATCTAGTGCTTGCTTAGTGATTTTCTACAAATTTTGCTCACTATGTATTTCAAATTATGATGGTGTACTCCTCAAACTTTTCCCTAGTTATTAATTTTCTCATTATTTTTATATTATGGATCATACCTCCACTGTTTCCTAGCCATTTCTGTTTCCTAGTTTTGAACCATTGCCGTTTCCCAAAGGCCGGCAAGGACCGTTGCCGTTGTCAGAATACACAGCGGACATGATGACCAGATCTGGGAGAACACAAGAGCAAAACGCAGTGCAGAAAATCACAGCACGAGAGAGAGAGATAGAGGCGTGTAACTCTGCTCTATATACACAAGAAGATCCCGAGGTTGATACAAAAGTGGTGGGGAGCGAGATAGAGGCGTGTAACTCTGCTCTATATACACAAGAAGATCCCGAGGTTGATACAAAAGTGGTGGGGAGCATGGGGCCTATTTATATGCCCCATGCATGCAGTCGGCCTGCGCTAGAGGACAGTTGGCCAGTAGTGAATACCTCCACGACTGTAGGAATCAGGTCGGCCAGCCATCAGCACCTCCACGACAGTGTAAAACAGGTCGGCCAGCCATGAGGTGCAGTCGGCCAGCACCATGTGCTCCTGCCAACCATCTGGCATCCACCCACACCACCAAAAAATGGGAAAAAATAGGGAAAAAATACGGGGAGTGAGGAAAAATGATAAAACACCTCATAAGGGCGGGCACACCCACAACAAAGGCCCTGGTGTATAAAAATAGACAGGAGATGACTTCTAACAGCCGTTTCCGTTTCATGCAACTATGACGTATATGCAGAGTACGTAGCACTCTTGAGGGTATCTTCTCATCACCTTAGGGTTCAGTCTAGTAGAGCTGAGGGCATCTCACAAGATGCACGTATATCCAGAGTATGCTGGACTCTTGAGGAAGCACTATTTGTTTAGATGCCCACCCTACTTTGAGATCCAAGCAAGATTTCACTTCACTCTTCCGAGACAGTTTTGGCCCTCTGTCACAGGTAGAGATGTTTAGCCATGTATTCCAAGAGCTTTTCCATCACAGAGAAATCTCATTTAGTCAGTTCGCGAGTGACCATTTCGTGGACTGGCCCACCTTGAGGGATACCTTCCTTTGCACCTTCAGGCCAGGCGACACAACAGCTGCAATCAAGGATACAATTCGACATGGCCAACTCCCATCACAGAGGAGCTCCTCTATGGGAAGGGGGGTCTAGATCAATGTTTTCTGGAGGGCACACCAAGCCTGGAAGAGGCTGGCTGCAAACCTATCAGCGAAGGAGGTGCTGAACTCTCTCACAGGGGCCACAGAAAAGAACCATCGCACATCTAGAGTCCAGGACCCACCCCAGGATGGCGGCCGAGAGGAAATGCGACTCAAGGGGAAATTCTTCCAGGTCGCTGCTGACCTTGGCTGACCGCAAACTGTCAACTTTCCCAGAAGGGCTCTGCTCTGTACCGCAGGGTCAATGGGATCAAGGCCTCCCTGCTGAGAGGGTTGTACAAGCACTCTCCAGGCCACCTTGGCCCTTGCGCCTGTCATTGCCTTTTGAACAAAGAAAGTTCTGGATCTGCCACTACACCTGGCCATAGCAGGAGTGCGATGGAAGGCCCAGCAGGATGTGATGTACCACATGGTGGCGAGGAGGACCTCGTGACCACTACGGCCGGCCAGTGAGGGAGAGGCGGGCAGTGCTCCAATAGAGAATTTTCCTCCGAATACTCGAGGAGAGGGGCAATCTGCTGTGCTCCGACATAATGTCAAGTCCCAACTGACATCCAAGGTTGTGTACTAGAGTGCCAAGGGGGATGCACTAAAACCGTCAACTGGCTGCCAAGTCGGGTTGGGTGCCCTCCTCACCCAGAAATCACACAACTTGTGCCAATCGATCCGAGCTCCTGGGAGGCGAGGCAAAAATCCTCAATTGCTACCATAGATCGGCGAAGGTTGCCCTCCGAGCCCTCCGGGTATGCCGCAGTGTCATTGGCAAACTCAGAATCAAGGGGCTCCAAGAGAGTGCGAATGGGGAGACGGAGATACTAGAGTCATGTGTCCTGAGCCTGGAGGTAAAAGTGCATCGGCTCTGCAACGAAGAGGAAGAGGAAGGGTGCTAGCGCGCAGCCTGCTGCACAAAGAGCGAAATGGCAAAGCGGTCGCCTCTCTGTCCTTGTATAAAAACATGGCGTACTTGGAAAACTTTACACCAAAAGAGAAAAAGCTAACGACATTCCTTCTGGCATGCTTTCTGGTCTTGGATGCTTGATGGAACTTTTCTTGTTCTCCCTCCTTGTAAACTTGATTAAATTTGTCGATCTACCCCTTGGACAAAGGCCTGGATGTCATCTCCTCCCATCCCTAGTAGCTATCTCCTGAGGTAATGATCTTGAGTAGCCTTTTCTGACTGCAAAAGCCTTGCCAGAGACTAGGAATCTCTTTCCTAGGCTTACTCCAGCAGTTCATACTCAGTGATTTTTCTTTTGAAAATGTGACTATCACTTGAGGTGAAAATATTCAGGCTTGTAGTGCCTCCCAAAAGTAGAGGATGGCCACCTAGAAACTGATCATTTCACTTCCATTGTGCACTCTGGCATGGCCAAACCCCTCTGTATTCTTCAGGACCACAGCCTAGCCATTCAAGCTTCAAGCATGAAGCGTACGCATGGAACTTGCAAGCAGCCTGGAATAATCATCAATAATTATTGGTTTATCCCCCCACCACCACAAAAAAAAGAAAAGAAAAGAAAACTCCTTCCTTTCTCCCTGTCAGTTGAATAGCCAGTAGCATAATACCTTCACAAATAAACCAAGACCACAGAGTGCAGCATGCACTACATTAAGCGAGACTTCATGAGAGAGATCCCAAGGCACACACCATTCTAAGGATGTGGTTTCATGGATATCCAAACTATGTGTATTGATCAAGATTCCATACCTTGGACAAGTTCATGGTATCATGATTGTTCAGTCTCATTAATTTACTTCAAGGACAAGTTCATATGGTATCATGATTGTTCAGTCTCATTTATTTACTTTCCAAGGCATACTGTTAAAATGCAAATGATATGTATACACAAAAAGAGAGCATTCTTACCTCAAAATGAAGCACATATGGACTCACAAGATCATGCAGTCGTAGAACTTTGATGCTAGCAGAGTTGGTGTCTTGGACCCCTCGACGTCCCTCAAGCTGAATGGCGATGCACCATCTTGCCCTATTCCATCCGTTTCTGTTACTACGTAGATAAATGGTAAGAGCATCATGGCTGCATTATACCTACTTGAGGCAATATACTTTGTCCAAAGCATGTGCTACTTAACATGCATAATGCCTTGTCATGACTCACTACTTTCGCAACCATGTCTCGTGAACATCCATGTAAATGTGGGCCTTACAAGCTCCTTCCTAAAGCTGTGTAATATGCATGCATGGCCCATATGCATGTATAGCATGGCCAACCACTTACATGTAAATGCAAAATTCTAATCAGCACATCACATGCATGCCTCATTAGTATATGCATGGTCAGTCTGCATATCACAGGAGTGTGCCTGTCAACATCTGCATGTGAATGTACGACAACAGTGTATAGTGTTCTTTTTTCCCAACTTTCCGACGATATACCTGCATTAATCAAATGTTATGTAACTATCGGCAAATGACCTGTGTTTGAGAGGCTCTTGAAAATTAACCCTGATGTCTATTCATTCATCTCGTACTACTAATATTGAGCATACAAGTTTATGTATGATATTGTTTATTCAGTCAAATTGTTAATTAATAAAGAACAAAATAGCCCTACGACTGCCCTTTTTTTTGGCTGCTAAGGAGGAGCCCGAATGAGAGATGATTGGTGAAGGGAGAGGTGTCCACATACCTCGCTGCTGCTATTCCTATGTTTGCTCGGGTTAAATAAGTCACAGCGGTCTGCTTGCTGCTTGCCCATTACTGTGGAGCTCGAGATATGGCTAACTACTTGGGCTAAATATGCAGGCCCCTTCGAATGTAGCTGTGTTGCTGAAGGGTGTTGCTCTCGTAGTTTTTCATGTTGGCACGAAGACGCAGCATACATAGTTGCAAAAACACGAAAATTTCGTAGTTTTGCATGCTGTCCATACGCGAGAGAGAGAGAGAGAGAGAGAGAGAGAGAGCGAGCTAGCTTCTCACTGCCCTCCTATGCGAGAAAAGCATTGTTTTCCTTGTCCCCCTCCATACCCACAATGCGTTGCTTCTCTGTCCCCCTCCAGCACCATCCATACAATGACTTGAGGAGAACTGTAGTTGAAGCAGACGAGAGAGGGGCTGCGGCTGCCCCTTTACCGAAGAATCTAGCAAATAACCACCAGTGAAACAAACTATATCTATAATATATACTAGTATTGGACCCGTGCGTAGGTTGCAGAAAAGAACTGGTTCTCTCTCTCTTCCTCCCTCCAGGCATGTCCAGATATCTCTCTCTCTCACACACGCACACACACGCATGCACGCACGCACACTACTCTTTTCTCACTCTCCCACACATATAAGCCTCTCTCTCACACACACATATAAGCCTCTCTCTCACACACACACACACAAAATATTATGTAAATATTAGTATATATAATATTATGTTTTAGATACATATAGGTGAATTTAAAAATATAAACACACACATACATAATTTTGATTAAATTATAAAGTATGGAGATGGGTGGTAAAGATATATTATACACAGACAAACACACATACACGCACACAGATATATATTTCTATATATATATGTGTGTGTATACATTTACATATATATATATATGTATGTACATACACACACACACACATCTGTATATACACACACATACATACATATGTATATTTGTATGTATACATATATATATATATATATTATTTAATTTAATTATATTTATATTTTATTAAAAGCTACTTTTTATTCTCTCTTTTCACTCTCTCCCTCTTTGCACCTCTCTCTCTCTCTCTCTCTCTCTCTCTCTCTTCTAGGCATGTCCCATCTCGCTCTCTCTCAAGCACACACACATAGATGCAGATGTACACACACGCATGCACACACACTCTCTCTCTCTCTCTCTCTCTCTCACACACACACACACATGTAAACACCCGCACATGCACTAATGCAAACACACACACTCTCCTCCCACACAAACTATCTCACACATAGAAATTCTCTCTCTCTCTCTCTCTCTCTCTCTCTCTCTCTCTCACGCACACACACTCTCTCTCTCTCTCTCATGCACAAACACACTCTCTCTCTTCACTCTCTCTCTCTCTCTCTCTCTCACACACACACACACATAAGTTTAATTAATCAAATTTTAATGGTGGGGATGCATGGTGAGGTTTGTGCACGCACACATGCACATGCACACCCTCTCTCTCTCTCTCTCTCTCTCACACACACACACACACACACACATGTACACACCTGCACATGCACTAATGCAAACACACTCTACCCCCCACACACACACACTCACACAGACTTCCACGTCTCTCTCTCTCTCTCTCTCTCTCTCTCTCTCCAGTCACACACACACACTCTCTCTCTTCTCACACACACTCTCCCACATATAGAAACTCTCTCTCTCTCTCTCTCTCTCTCTCTCTCTCTCTCTCTCATACACACACAAACACACACTCTCTTTGTCATGCACGCATGCACACACACACTCACAGATATATGTAAATATATATTATCTATAATATTATGTTTTATTATATTTAGAGACATATATGTGTGAGTGTGTGTGCATATACCTATATACACGTGTATTTACCTATATATACATGTGCATTTATAAAATAAATAAACACACATACACAAACTTTTAATTAATAATAAATTTTAATACTTAGGGATACATGGTGAGGTGTGCTCTCTTAAATAATTGTATCTTACATAGAATGTCTTTTGTGTTTTCTTTTGCACGCTAATGTGTGTGATTGTATGTACACATCCACACGTATACGTGATTGTGTAATGTCAACTTCATGTGCGTATGTGTCGTGCAAGTCTCTTGATTGTGTGTATGGTGTGAGTGTGTGTACGTGGTGTGTATGTTTGTGTTTGTGTGTATCCATGTGCGAGTGTGTGCATGTACGTGTGTGTGACCATGTGAATATATCCATGTACATCTTTTTTATCTATGTGTGTACGTGCAAATACATATGTGTGTGTGAGTGTGTGCATGTACCATGTGCAAATGTGTATGAGCTTATGTCTATGAATACATGTCTGCACATGTACTTGTGAATGTGAGTGTATGTATGTGTGTACATGTATGTGCTTGTGTGCATATACACGCATGTATGTGTGTGAAAGCTTGAGTGTGTGTGCATGTAAGTGTGCATATCTCTGTGTATACACGTGTGTCCATGAGTCGAGTGTGTATTTGTGTGCATGTGTGCATGTGTGCATGTATCATGTGTGTGTGTGCCCATGCACATACATGTGTATGTCGACATACATACAGATCTATTTATATATACATGCTTACATACCTATAGATAGATACATATATATATATTATATTTGTGTGTGTGTGTGTATTTATCTATGTATGCTTACATACCTATAGATAGATACATACATATATATTATATTTGTGTGTGTGTGTGTGTATATTTATCTATGTATGCTTACATACCTATAGATAGATAGATACATATATATTATATTTGTGTGTGTGTGTGTGTGTGTGTGTGTATTTATCTAGATATAATACATACATATAAATGTGTGCATGTATCATGTGTGTGTGTGTGCCCATGTACATACATGTGTACGTCGACATACATACAGATCTATTTATGTATACATGCTTACATACCTATAGATAGATACATACATATATATTATATTTGTGTGTGTGTGTGTGTGTATTTATCTATGTATGTATAGGTAGGCATATTCTCTCTCTTACACATGCATATAATATAATATTAGAAGATGTGTGTGTGTGTGTGTGTGTGTGTGTGTGTGTGTGTGTGTGTGTGTGAGGAGGAGGAGGAGGAGGGAGTGGTGGGTAATTTGCTTTCTAATGTATTTTATAAGAAACTCATTCAATGAGCAAATGACTTGATGGTGATAATTGATTGTGAGCCCCAATGTAGCTAGGCATATGGGAAAGAAACCCCCAAAGACTATTTTCTCTTCTCCTTTCTTCTTTTCAAAAGTTCTCCCTCTCCTTTCTCCACATAAAGGCTAGGTTTATAGGGTAGGCACCCTTGCTTTATCTTGTACATATATAGATGTATGTGTATATATACGTGTATATGTGTGTGAGAGTGTGTGCATGTACACGTGCAATTGTGTATGCATGTGTGTCTATGTATACATATGTGTACATGTGTACTTGTGTATGTGAGTGTGTGTATGTGTGTATCTATTTGTGCTTATATGTGTGCATATACATGTATGTGTATGTGCAAGCTTGAGTGTATGTGTGTGTGTAAGTGTGCATATCTTTGTGTGTGTATGCGTGTCCATGCATGCAAGCGTGTGCTTGTGTAGGTGAGTGTACATGTGCGTGTATGCATATACAAACGTGCAACTCTATGCATATGTTTGCGTAGGTGAGTGTATGTGTATACATGTTTATGTGTGTGTACGTCTAAGTGTGTGTACGTCTAAGTGTGTGTGCATGTACTTTATGTGGTGTCCATTCCATGTGTATACACATGTGTTTATATGTGCAAGTGTATGTGTGTATGTTCGTGTGTGTGTATGTATGCATGTGCATGTGTACATGCGTGTGTGTGTGTCTCTCACAGAGACACACTCAATCTCCCACGTATACGCATACAAACATCCTCACATATACATATACACATGCACATGCACCCATCCTCTCTCTCTCTCTCTCTCTCTCTCTCTCTCTCTCTCTCTCACACACACACACACACAGTCACACCTCTCTCTCTCTCTCTCTCTCTCTCTCTCTCTCTCCCCCACACACGCACACACATACTTGCACGCTCATCTGTGTGACTGTGTATGTACATACACACGTGTCTGTGATTATGTAATGTCAACTTCATGCCTTCATGCATCGTGCAAGTGTCTTGATTGGGCGCATGTGCTAGTGTGTGTATGTGTACGGTGTGAGTGTGTGTGCGTGTGTGTATGTTTGTGTTTGTATGTCCATGGGTGAGTGTGTGAGCATGTGAATGTGTTTGTGTGTGTATCTTTGTGTCTATGTGTGTGCATGTACACGTGTAAATGTGTATGCATGTGCATCTATGTATACATGGATGTGCATGTGGGTGTGCACACGTGTACTTGTGTGTGTGAGTTTGTGTATGTGTGTATATATATGTATATACTTATGTGCGTGCATATGCATGTATACGTGTGTGTAAGCTCAAGTGTGTGTGTGTGTGCATGAATACATGTACGTTCATGTGTGTGCATGTATGTGTGTGTGTGTGTCTCTCTCTCTCTCACATAGACACAATCTCCCATGCATGCATACACCGACATCCTATCTTTTCACATGCATGCACATACACGTGCAATATACCTCTCTCTCTCTCTCTCTCTCTCTCTCTCTCTCTCTCTCTCACACACACACACACACACCTCTCTCTTATGCATGAAAAGATGCAGGGGGGAAGAGAGCTTGAGCTCTTGCAAGCATGCACACACTCACAAAACCCTAATAGAGAACACACAAGGTGAGAGGCTGAAAATCTTCTTCTTCTTCACTCAACACTTAACACTCCATATACAAGATAAGAGTACACACAATATGAAAGGTACTCAACCAATACATACACGGGTTCTCTATAGTGTGAACCCAACTAAATGAGCTAGCGCTATAACTATGCTAGTCTCTAGAAAGGCTGTCACATAGCCTGTCATCCCACTGGCCGCATATCACCCATGATCTCACCAACCATGCCAGTGGTGTAAGTATGGAGCCTATCCCCCAGGTGGGTCATCAATGTCCACCGCCTCACTAGACGAGCTCGATATCTCAACACTCCCCCTCGAGCTCAACTCCATCTCATGTGCACCAAGTGAAGCCCTGAATCTGCGGAGCTTCTCTGTACCCAATGCTTTGGTGAAGATGTCAGCGACCTGATCCTCTGTGCTGACATAAACAAGGTCAAGGTCTCCTGCTAAGACCTTCTCTCTGACGAAATGGTAGTGGACCTCTATATGCTTCGTGCGAGCATGAAAAACTGGGTTCCTGGCCAACTGTATACTGCTAATGTTATCACAAAAAATGACAACTTGTCTATCCACTGATAGACCCAAATCTGCAAGTAGCTTTCTCAACCAAGCTACCTCACATGCTGCCATAGCAGCTCCTCTGTACTCGGCCTCTGTACTGGATAGAACAACCGTAGGCTGCTTCTTGCTGCTCCAAGTCACAGCAGCACTCCCCAAAGAAAACATGAATCCACTAGTAGATCTTCTATCTGAGATACTACCAGCCCAATCAGCATCTGTGTACCCATGTACACATATCTCTGTCCTAGTCTCATAGAATAGTCCACAATGCAAAGTAGACCTCACATACCTCAGTATGCGTCTTAATGCATCCAAATACGGTTTCTGTGGAACCTGCATAAACTGACTCACCAACCCAATAGCATAGCTCAAATCTGGCCTGGTGATCGTCATGTATATCAAGCTTCCTACTATGCGCCTATACATAGTAGGATCCTCCAAAATCTCTCCTAAATCTGCACTCAATTTGCCATTCTGATCCAATGGCACTGAGATAGGCTTACAGCCTGTCATACCATACTTGGACAACATGTCCAAGCCATACTGTCTCTGCAGTAATCCAATACCATGTGGTGACTTAATCACCTCAATGCCCAAGAAATATCTGAGCTCCCCCAGAACCTTCATCTCAAACTTCTGTCTAAGCAAGATCTTTACATCAAAGATCTCTGCATCATGGTCCCCTATAATGATCAAGTCATCTACATAGATGACAACAAGCACAACCCCTCTATCACCATGTTTCACATATAGCGAGAAATCTTCATTGGCTACATGAAAGCCAATAGTGACAAGATATTCAGAAATCTTGTCAGACCATGCTCTTAGTGCTTGCTTTAAGCCATACAAGGCTTTCTTCAACCTGCAAACTTGCTCGGGGTGACTCACATCCTCATAACCAGGTGGCTGCAACATATACACCTCTTCTTGCAAATCCCCATGCAAGAATGCATTCTTTACATCCATCTGATGTAAAGACCATTGCTTTGACGCAGCCACTGCTATCACAACTCTCACTGTTGCCATCTTGGCAACTGGACTGAAAGTTTCCTCATAATCAATGCCATATGTCTGCGTACACCCTTTGGCTACCAACCTAGCCTTATACCTGTTTATGCTTCCATCACTGTTATGTTTTACTTTGTACACCCACTTGCATCCAATGGCTTTCTTGCCTTCAGGCAATTACACTAAGTCCCAAGTTTTATTTCCATATAGTGCATTCATCTCCTCATCCATAGCTTTCTCCCAACACACATTTCCAACAGCCTCATCAATGCATGTGGGCTCAACAACCTGCACAACCTTTGCCATATATGCATAGTGATGTGCCACATAACTATCATAGGTAAATCTCTGCATAGGATTTTTCACTCTCCCAGATCTTCGCAGCTTTTCATTCATGGCTTCCATAGCCTTCTTTACACCAGGTGTTCTCATAGCTGGGATCCCAAGCTCCTCATCAAGGCTCATATCTGAGCCACTAGACTCTCCATCAACATGAGAATGCCCTGCAGAAATGTCAGGCATACCAAGGGGTTCAACCACTTTCTCTTTTCCTTTACATGATGTACTAATCACATTTGCAGGACTGGTATTATGACACAGCCTGCCACTCCATGGTCTATCAACAGACCCACTAGATGAGGACTCTCCTGGTCCACTCAAAGACTCTGATTGCTTACTTGCATTCTGTGCAACCACACTTCCACTCACATCAGCCCCAACAGCTTCTTTTTCAGCAGCATACCAGCTGCTCATCTCATCAAAGACAACATCCTTGCTTACCCTCAACTCACGTGCAGTAGGGTTATAACACCTGTATCCCTTTTGCTCAAGGGAATATCCAATAAACACACATTTTTCAGCTTTCGGATCCAGCTTAGTTCTTAGCTCATTTGGCACATGCACATATGCAATGCATCCAAAGACTTTCAGATGAGACAAATCTGGTTTTCTACCAGTAAACCTCTCCTCTGGAGTTACATCATGTATGGCTGTAGTTGGAGTCCTATTCATGATGTATACTACTGTAGAAACAGCCTCAGCCCAATAGCTATGCAGCATATTCTTCTCTTCCATCAATGCTTGTGCAATCTCAGCAATGTGCCTGTTTTTTCGCTCAGCAACTCCATTTTGCTGCGGAGTGTATCTGCATGTAAACTGTCTCCGAATACCATTCTTCTTCAAAAATTCAGAGAACTCATTGGAGAAGTACTCTCCCCCTCCATCTGACCTTAGGCACTTTATATATTTCCAAACTCTGAAATTCTGAAAGTGAGTGAACACCTCACTCTTCTCCTTCACGAAATATACCCACACTTTCCTTGTGTGGTCATCAATGAATGTCACATAATACCTGCAGCCTCCCATAGACATGGTCTTCATAGGACCCCATACATCTGAATGCACAACATCTAGTGCATTTCTGCTCACATATCTGTTACGTGGAAATACATGCTTTGTTTGCTTTCCAAATTGGCATGCTTCACATATTCTCTGCATACCTTCCACTTTAAACTTTGGCAGCCCTATCACAATTCCTTTTGTCTGCATAGACTTCATTCTCTGCACATTCACATGTCCAATTCTTTTATGCTAAATGTCTGTGTCTGCAACAATTCCTGAACCATTTGCAAAAATCGTAGCACTCATTTCAGGCATGTCTACATTCAACGTAAACATTCTGCCCACTCTATTGCCTTTTGCAACCAACCTGCACTTGTCTTTAGAGTCTTCAACATAACAACCATCAGGGTTGAACCTGCAACTCAATCATCTGGCCAACTGAAACCAGATTTTTTGTTATGTTCGGAACGTGAAGTACATCTGCAAGGTACTTCACTTTGCCATCCTGCATAGACAATGGCACATCTCCAACATGGGCAATTGGATGAGCAGTGTCATCCCCTATTTCCACAAAACCTGGTCTTTCAAGGTTTTTCATCTCCTTGAACCACTTTCCATGACTTGTCATGTGGTTTGAAGCACCTGAATCCACATACCATACATCATCTTTTTGTGCTGTTTCAACATTTTTAGACATGGCATTCACGACATGCTGCATAACAAACAAGCTTTCATTATCCTCATTGTTTCTGCTTGAGGATGCATAGTTGTTCTGCTGCACTTTCCCATTTTGCATGTCAGCCTGCTTCTTATAACATTCTGCCTGCACATGTCCAGGCTTACCACAATAAAAGCATTCACGTGCATCATTATATTTCCTTTGCCAATTTCCACGTCCTCTTTGACTCCCCCTGCCTCTGAATTTGCCTCTTCCACTTGTGTGTTGTTGATGTTGTGTTGTATTCTGGGATTGCTGCTGCTGCTGCTGCTGACCATAATTTTGATTACCTGTTCGGCCACCTCCTTGACTGCGTCCACGGCCTCCTCTACCTCGTCCTCTACCTGAAATTGTGTAGAAGGCCTGTTGCTCTGAACTGTTTTTGTTTTGTGAAGATTGTTGGTCTTCACCCAAGCCCTTCTCTTCTATAATCAGCATAGACACCAAATCTGTAAAGTTGGGAATGTTTTCCCGAGTCTGAATAGACGTCTTGAACGCCTTGTATTGTGGCTCGAGACCACGTAGACAGACTTCCACCTTATCATCATCATCTACTGACACACCAATAGATGCAAGGGATTCCACAATACCCTTTATCTTCAACGCATAGTCATTCACAGACATGCTCTTTTTCTCCACAGTATGAAGTTCATTCTTCAACTGTATCTTACGTGCCGTGGTATTTGTTTCATAAAGCTTTACCAAGGTGTCCCATGCCTCCTTGGGGGACTTGGCATCCTGAATGTGCCCAATCATGGTGTCATGTATACTAATGGAGAGCCAATACATAACTTTCCTGGCTCCTTGGTTCCAGTCTTTAAACTCTTTCACATCTGCAGCAGTCGGATTTATGTCCGGTATATCTGGGTGCCTCTTCATGCTCACCTTCTATATAGTCCCAATAGCCCTTTCCCATCAGGAAATTCGTCAACCTGAACCTCCAAGCATGGAAGTTATTCTTATCAAGCTTCTCAGTCCCCACAATCTGTGTTATGCCATCATTTGACATCTTGCCAGACACACAATTTTACCAGAAACAGTACTCTGGTTTGTCCTGCACAAACTGTTATATTTCTGCAGCAGTGCTGTAGTACTCTCAAATGTCACAACCAGTGACCTCAATGTGCATACATACACCCAATGGCAACTGTTGACCTCTTTGCAGCACCCACAGTGTGCACAGCCAATCTGTCTTCCTGCAGTTCTTAAAACAGATTTCTGTAGAGAATCGATGACTTACCCGCAGTGCTCGAAATCGCCTGCTTTCTGAAAAACGGAGGTCCAGACACGCCTGAAACTCGTTTTTGGCCTGAAAAATTTTATCCGATAGGGCCAAAAGGATAGAATAGTTGCCCTATATAGCTTTACTCCCGCGAAGAAAGCTCCTCAATCAGAGATCGTTTGCCGGTGCCTCCCGTAGAGCTCCCGACAAGGGTGTAGTCACCAACACAAATAGGGAAGAGTAGTTGAAGCTCTTACCCTCGTACCGCTTCCTGTGGTTCTCTTGCTTGCGGCTCAGCCCTTAGCACGAACCAGGCTCTAATACCATGAAAAGATGCAGGGGGGAAGAGAGCTTGAGCTCTTGCAAACTCACAAAACCCTAATAGAGAACACACAAGGTGAGAGGCTGAAAATCTTCTTCTTCTTCACTCAACACTCAACACTCCATATACAAGATAAGAGTACACACAATATGAAAGGTACTCAACCAATACATACACGGGTTCTCTATAGTGTGAACCCAACTAAATGAGCTGGCGTTATAACTATGCCAGTCTCTAGAAAGGCTGTCACACAGCTTGTCATCCCACTGGCCGCATATCACCCATGATCTCACCAACCATGCCAGTGGTGTAAGTGTGGGGCCTATCCCCCAGGCGGGTCATCAGTGTCCACCGCCTCACTAGACGAGCTCGATATCTCAACAATGCATACACATGCACATGCACTCTCTCTTCACACCCCCTCACACACGCATAGAAACACACACACATTCTCTCTCTCTCTCTCTCTCTCTCTCTCTCTCTCTCTCTCTCTCTCTCCACACACACACACACACACTTGCACGCATACGTGTGTGACTATGTGTGCACATATATACGTGTGTGATTGTGTAATCTCAACTTCATGCATTGTGCAAGTGTCTTGATTGTGCATATAGCTAGTGTATGTATGTGTACATGGTGCGTATGTTTATGTTTATGTGTATCCATGTACGAGTGTGTGTATATACGTGTGTGTGAACATGTGAATATGTTCGTATATACATCTTTAGGTCTATGTGTGTGCACGTGCACATGCACATGTGTGAGTGTGTGTGTGTGCATGTAGCATGTGTGAATGTGTATGCGTTTCCATCTATGTATACATGTGTGCATGCATGTACTTGTGTATGTGAGGTTATGTTGTGCACGTATCACGTGCGTGTGTTTGTATGGTGTGCATGTGCGTGTGTGTGTATAGATCTATTTATATATACATGCTTACATACCTATAGATACATACATACATAATATATATGTGTGTGTGTGTGTGTGTGTGTGTGTGTATGTATTTATATATATGTGTGTGTATGTATCACTTACACATGCACATAATATAATATTAGAAAATATGTGTGTGTATGTGAAGGAGGGGGGCATTGCTTTCTAATGTATGATATATATATATTTATATTTATATTTATATATACATGCTAACATACCTATAAATACATACATACATACACAATATATGTGTGTGTGTGTATGTATGTGTGTATTTATCTATGTATGCATTGGTTTTTTATATTCTCTCTCTTACACATGTACATAATATAATATTAGAAGATATATATGTGTGTGTGTGGAAGGGTGGGCAATTTGCTTTCTAATGTATTTTATATATATATATATATATATATATATATATATATATATATATATATATATATATATATATATATATATATATATATATATATAAGAAACTCATTCAATGAGCAAATGGCTTGACGGTGACAATTAATTGTGAGCCCCAATGCATGTAGGTGTGTGGGAAACAAACCCCCAAAGAGTGTCTTCTCTTCTCCTTTCTTCTTTTCAAAATTTATCCCTCTCCTTTGTCCACGTAAAAAGGGTAGTAGATAGATAGATTTGAATAAATGCCTCCTCCTTTGCCCATGTGAAGGGAGAGGTAGTCATCTTTTATCTTGTATAGATAAATATATATAAAAGACTGAAGTCTCTTTTGACACGTGTCATCAGAGAGCGGGGGAGAGAGAAAGGAGAGAGGGCTGAAAAGAGAGAGAGGTGTCAACCCTGAGAGAGGGGAGAGGGCCGAAGAGAGAGAGAGAGAGAGAGAGAGAGAGAGAGAGAGAGAGAGAGAGAGAGAGAGAGAGAGAGAGAGAGAGAGAGAGAGGTGCCAAGCCCGTCAGAGACGAGCGAGAGTTCTCTTTACAAAAATTAATGTATGTCAGACATTACTCTTTCAAGGTCTCATAGTTGCCAACCTCACAAAACTATTTTTTGTACCTTAAACTCATCGCAAAATATAGAATTTAATTAATCACTAGTGGGATTCATTCATTGATATTCCTCCACACTCGGACGTGCACGCTAGAAAGAATTCGACAAAGAGATCCAACAAAGAGCTACTCCTCCTACATGCCCATATATATATATATATATATATATATATATATATATATATATATATATATAATATTATATTATATTATATATATATATATATATATAGAGAGAGAGAGAGAGAGTCCCTTAGCTCCTTGCCTTGTAGATAGAGGCCCCTTAGCACCTCAAAGTATCCCCTACCTCTGCGTGTGCGTCGGGGGGGAGGAGAGAGAGAGAGAGAGAGAGAGAGAGAGAGAGAGAGAGAGCCAACCAACCAACGGGGTTAGGAAGAGATATTTGCCTGCCAACCCCAGCGGAGTTAGGAAGAGATATCTGTAAGCATTTACAAATTTTGGGGAATGAGAAGAATGTGGAGGAGAGGGTGAACCTGCAAGCGCTCTTCTTCACATGCACACACAAGAGTAAACAAGCACACAAGTGAGATGGATGCACACAAGTGGGATGGATGGCTGAATTTTCTACTACCTTCTTCACTTCTCTACAGCCATAACATAAAGATAAGAGAACATACTATCTTTTTCACTTCTCTACAATCATCCCAACATGTGTAATAGGATGCATTATACCATCACACATGTTTCTACATAACCTAGTTTTTCCAAATCCCTTAATTCTATGAACCACTCACCATGGATGGGCATGTGGTTTGAGGCACTCAAACCAACATACCATACATATCCTGAATTTAGTGCATCTACTATCGTGGAACTAAGCATATGCTGCATCAAAAAAAGTTTATCACTTGCTACATCACAAAAATTTCACTTCTATCTTCACATAGTTTCCTTGCTACAACTTCTCACTTTTTATGTCATTTTGCTTTTTATAGCAATCCTTCGCTATATGCCATGGTTTGCCATAGTAATCATGAACATTCTATGCTCTTTTCACTTTGATTTATTTACCATCCATGTTAGCCCCTTTGACTCCCTCTGTCTCTAGAGTGGCCTCTTCCACCTATTTGCAAATTGGAATCATATTGTTGTTGTCCATGATTCCTATTTCCATAGCGGCTTGCACCTCAACCTCTAGATGAAGATCTGCCTCTATCTCTACTAGTGTCTCTATGTAAAAGGCTTGTTTTTGTGAATCTACGAGAGTATGATTTATTTCCAACATTCATCTCCTCATTAATCAAAAGGGCAATAAGATCCTAAGGTTTGGGAAATTTTGATCATAGTCTTTTCCAAGCCCATTTAAAGTGACCAACACCAAGTTGTCGTCATCAACTAGTGCTCTAATAGACGTAAGGGTATCTGCGGGCCCTTTAATCTTCAATGAGCAATCATTGATACATAGCTTATTTCTTTACACATTATGCAGCACTTGCTTAACTACTTGAGGTTTTAGGTATACGTACATGTGAGAGTGGTGGAGACATGAGCTTATAAGAAATAATTTATCAGCATGTAGATAGCACTAAGTTGTGTTTGGATTTTAAACCTCGTCAAATTTACCGCCGCCGTTGGGGGAGGTGCTGGGATCTTCACATATATGGCATATGTATGTTGATGTTCAAATATAAAGGCTGCATAATAAGTTTTAATACCAATGTTATATATGTATATATGTCAAACATATTATTGGATACTGTAGGATAGTTATGAGTACATAAGTTTTAATAAGTTCTATTTGGCCTACAAAATATTATATTTGGTGCAGGTGAAAGTTACTACAAATTAACAATGTTTGACTGTCCATATTAGGAGCGAGAAGCTAGACAAGAACAACTTTCACAAGATGAAAAACTTCCTCATGGGAAAAGTATATTGGAGTCTACTTTATAGGTGATGAAAAGAATATTGGAAGTCTACTATAGGTGACAAGAAGGAACTTGAGCTTCTGGAAGAAAATCCCCCTCCACAACAGGTACATGCCTTTAATGCATGGCATGAGAGGTCCAACAAGGATATCTATTGGCTCTCTATTATGTGTCTGACTGTATAATTTGTCATGTGCGAGATGCAATGACACCTAAAGATGCATGGGACACCTTGGTTAAGCTATATAGCACTCTTGATTACTCATTTAAGATTAAAGGGCTTATAGATATCCTTATCTCTATTTGAACTCTTGTGGTGGGATGATGACTACATGGTGTTGGCAAATACTTTTAAATGGGCTTGGAAAAGATTATGTCCATTTTCAAACATCTATTAGAACTTTGGAAATTTTTCCTATTTTTCATGACCTTATATAGCACTTTTGATAGTGAGAGGAGATAAATCTCGAGAGTAAATAGGAGAGTAGTAGGCCTTCCACTCTAATGCAAGTAGAGATAGATCTTCAGCTAGAGGCTGAGGTATAGGTCGATATAAAAATAGGAACCATGAATAAAAATATCATGATTCTTAATCATCACAAACACATGGAAGAGGCCAGTATAGAGGAAGGGGATCAAAATTGGACAGGTGGATGTCATAGAAATCAGAGAGTGCTAATATTATTGTGGCAAAACCAAGCCATATATCAAAGGATTATTATAAAAACTAGAATGATATAAAAAGAAGCAAGTAAATAGGTTGAAGATAGATTAAAGTAAATAGGTAAAAGAAGCAAGTAAATAGCTTGAAGATAGATTAAAGTAAATAGGTAAAAGATAGAAATGAGAAGCTATTTGTGATGCAACATATGCTTAGTTACACGACTGCATGCATGAAATTTAGGTGATTATGTAGAAATAGGTGATGATATAACACACCCCATATTGCACATGTTGTTGGTTGGCTTTAGTGTTTAGGTTTTTAGGGTAAATCTCCTTTTTAAATGAAGTAGTTTGTTGTTCATGTGCCAAATATAAAAAAAGAACGTGGTTTCTGTTGGGAAAATGATTGAGCAAGGTTTACAGTGAGGTTTAACACTTTTACAAAGCGTTCCAAGGTAAGCAAGCTAAGCATGCATTTCCACATGATAAGAAGGTACGTCAAAGACCTTGCATTCTAATGTTTAGGGACCAACTAAGATGGCAAGCAAGATAAGCATGCATTTCCACATGATAAACAGGTAAGTCAAAGACCTTGCATCCTAATGTTTAGGGACCAACTAAGATGGCTTCAAAGGACACCATTATTATGTATCTTTCATTGATGACCACACCAGGAAAGTGTGAGTGTATTTAATGAAAGAGAAGAGTGAAGTTTTTACTCACTTTTAGAGCTTCAAAGCTATGGTAGAGAAAGATAAATACATGCACATAAAATGCCTAAGGTCAAATGTTGAATTTCATGACTATTTGAGAGAGTATGGGATAAAGGGTTACCCTGCAACAACAAAATGGGCTTTCCAAAAATTGCCCATGCATTGATTCAATTTCACCAGCTCCCAAAGAATAGTACTCAAGAACAAATTTTCTCACATTGATAAAGACCCGGGAAGTCATAGAAATTATGTCCTAAAGATTTAGACTCGTGTCTAAAACTTTTAAGATAGACTTGATGAAATGGAGTGATCATAAGTTGAGATTAGGGACAATCTGATTAACATGCAATTAGCAAGAAATCATGCATAATTACTAAGTGATTTAGCCTTTCACCAAAGTATGGAAACAACCTTCCATAAGCCAAGGCTGGAAGCCATGTGGGCTCCAAGAGTCATGATGACTAATATCAAAAGATATCAAAATGTGTCAAAAGGTAAAAAAGGTTCAATGATAGTCCATGAGCCCCCTTTTATACTCGAATCCATGACCAAAGTCCTAAACCCAATCTAAATGTGTTGCTTCATTACAAACCATCCCCTACTATAATGATTTCGTCCTCGCAATAAAAGAGTGGTCTTGCACCAGGAAAAGACATATACAAGTGGCTATGTAGAAAAGCCAAAAATCACATCCATGACTGATTGTCGATGTAGCGGAAGACCCATACATGAATCATATGACCCCTAGGGTCAAATGGAAAGGATGAAGGGCTCCCATTGATGATGAGGCTATCCATGTAATCGCTTGGATAAAAAATAAATCCAAGGCATGCAGAATCAAACGCAATGGTCCCACAATAATTTGGTGCAAGTGGAGAGGATAAGGAACCACTATCATAGATGAGATGAAGCTAGTCGAGTATCCTCTAGGATTAAAAGGATATGTATGGTATACATCCCGAACCGTCGAAGCTAAAATGGTAGTAGCTCTCGGGTCAAAAGAAAAGCTCATCTCCAAAGCCAAAGTAATGGTAGATCCTGAATCAAAAGAAAAGCTCGACTTCAAAGAAATAGTAGCTCTAGGGTCAAAAGGAAAACTTGTAAGCCCATCCGCACCCCCACAATGTGAATCTCACATGAAAGGTATCCACCGAAGACGCTCAAAACTCCTGGCCAGAATGTTAAATGGTCTTGGTGCAAGAGAACCCTTGTGTAGGACAAGACTAAGATATGTCATAGGTGTATCTAAATGTCGAGTCACATATCCAAAAACTATGCTCCTTAAGTGGCAAAGAATGCATCCAAAAGAAAATGTCCTAGCTCCAAAGAACATAGGCTTGTGTTGACACCTGTGTGGGAGCCAAATGAACATAGCTCGAGGTCGACCTGGCATGTAGAGTCAAATGTGAACCCATGCCATCATCCCATTAGCACCACTCGAAAAGTCAAAGGCATGATCCACCATATCAATGTATGTATGAGTATGATCCAACCCATGCACAATATCTCCAAGTGCAAGACACTCTATATGTGTGTGTCCCTCTAAGACAAAAGCTAGATGACCATAAAGATCACCATCACTAAGCATTGACAACGTGTCTACACAAGAGAGATAAGTGGTATCAATGGAATCTCCAAGGCCACTAAGGTCATCCCCAAAGGTATAGACAATCTCCATCAATGGTGTCCCCGTATGACCTAAATCTCTGTTATGGGCTACCACACCTCCAAGAGGGAACTCTACACATTCACCTAATGGATGAGCAATAGATCACAACTGTCGTAGGGTACTTACCAATGATTCGATCTTGAGTCCCTTGAGATCTCCAAGCTAGCTTGTTAAGCTCCAAACTCCAAGCTCCACCTCCACACGGTCACCGTGGAGTCGCTCACACCATCACATAGAGCAATCACTCTCTCTCTCACTCTCTCACACAAGCATAAATCACACAAGCATGAAAGAGGCACAATGCAAGAATGCTCTCACTCCTTCAATCTCTCTCAAGACACAAAGGGAGAGCTCTCAATAGCACAAAGGGGATTGTGTCTTTTCATTATGAGAAAATGCGTTATATACATTTGGCCCTTATTCACCCTTGGGTGCCCAAAACTCACTTACTAGGCCTTGGGTGGCCAATATCTCATTATGTACAACTTTTATAGTGCCGTTTCATGAAACTTATTAATGTCCTCAATTGAGAATCATGTTTGTTAATCCAAAATGGGATTAACATCCTCCCTTCCTGATGTAGGCTTTGTCCTCAAAACCTGTTACCTAGGTCAGAAGACCTGGTCACCAAACTCATTCGGTAAAAATTTCTTCTGGAATTAGAGCTTCTTAAGTGTACGTTGGAAAGCTGAATGGGATCTCCAAAATTTAGTATCCACCGTATCTTCAAAAGTGATGTGCATGTATCTTGGAAGACATCAAAGATGATAGGGTCAAGAATGTTGCACCATGCCTGGATCCATGTCAATATTTGTTGTCTTTGTTCCTGAATGTGGCCAAAAGTTGCTGGTACAAAGATTGGGAAGTTGTAGCACACATGAGAGTCGTGCCTTTTGGCTTCTTGAAACTCCAGTGTCCATCTTCAAGTGTACAAGCGAGCTTGGAGTTTGGAGCCTAACAAGTGAGCTTGGAGACCTCAAGGCACACATGAGAGTCGCGCCAAGTGTACAATGGATCGACCCGCAATGTTGGTGGTGCGGTCATGTACACTTAGCTGTATTCTAGAATTGTTAGGTACTCTTTCCTCTAGTCGGGTTGAATTCCGAAATCCTCTAGGCGAGGGTGCTCTTCAGTAGTTACGATTGTGGTGTAGCCACCTCTTGTGTGCACGAGGTTTGCTTTTCGCCACTTGCGAAAACAATAGCTAATCATAAATGTTACTATCCTTATCTCCAGTAAGTCAGCTAATTGCGGATTGGCGAGCTTTGTGTGCTTGGCCACATTTCCCATAACGTGCCCTCTCCGGCCAATGGAAGAAGTTCTTCTAGATCAGGTCATGGGGCACAGAGAGGGTATGGTACATTATGCTGCTTTGTGTTGGAGTGACCTTTGAGTATGCTTCAGGCATGATCTGTCGTGTAGGCTCAAAGGAATAATCTGCATTAGTACCTTGAACATTAATTTGGGCTTCAAAAGAGGACTGCTTGCTCTTATGAGGAGTCCCTCGTATTGTGTAGCTAACAAAGAATCCAAGATTGGTTCATCAGTAAATGGTTCAAGGTTATCTTGCGAAATTGTTTGTCTTACCTCTTCAGCGTGCCTCGTTGGAAATGGGGTAGGTGCCAATACCTCCGGGCGTCTCTGGGATGTCATCTGGGACAAACATGTCTAATTTTTCAACACTGTTGTCCAGAATTTCTGAGTTTTGGAGCACGCGACACCAACTATGAAGGTTATGCAGGGGATATAAAAAGATATCCGGAGGGTTAGTCGATACTAAGTCACCCCGCAAAACTCCCATGATTATGGTGGGATCAGCATCTCTTTCTGTATTTTGTTTGACAACTTTTTGAAGCACTATTAAGCACTCAGAAGCAACAAAAGGCACTTAGAAGCACACAAAAACATTTAGATGCACTTGTCCTTACCAAGCAAATATGCAAGAGAGACCCTAGTGGTGCTTTCTGTAATAAAACTGAAAGAGAATTCTTGAAGCTCGCAAATCCGCTTGGCAAACTTCCCTACAAGGTTAGGTTGCAAACCAAGAATTGTAAATAAGGCTGAGATGTAAGGAAGAAGAAAGGGCGAGGTAGTAAGTATGATCTAAACTTCTTCACTCACTGAAAAAAAGAGACAACCCTTCTTTTTCCATTTCACCATACCTCTCCTCAGCATCAGTGAGTTGTCGACTTGCATAATACACCAGTTGCATGCATCCTTGGTTCCCCTTTTTTAAGAGTATAGCTCCCACTGAATGTGATGAGACACTTGGATTCACATAAAAGTCTTCCCCCCACCTAGGAGGCTGCACAATTAGACTCTAGCTCATGCATTCCTTAAGCAAACAAAAAGACTGAGTTTGTTCTGGCCCCCATTGGAAGGAAACATTATTCTTTGTCAACAAGTTTATGGGATACATCTTCTCAGAGAACATGTCAACAAAGCACTGGTAGTACTTTGTCATACCCAAAATCCTTACCTCCCTTACATTGGTTGGTGGTGGGAGAGCCAAAATTGCTTGCACTTTCTCAGGATCCATTTCTATGCCTTCCTCTGAGATGACATGTCCTAAGAGAACCACCTTTTTACGATTAAGACACCCTTTTACATCATCAACACTTTGCAAAGCCATCCATTTCTATGCCTTCCTCTGAGATGACATGTCCTAAGAGAACCACCTTTTTACGATGAAGACACCCTTTTACATCATCAACACTTTGCAAAGCCAACCTCAATTTTTTCAAATGATCCATGGCGGCTCGAATAAATGCAAAAATCATCCAGGAAGACCCTCCGACTCTTGATGTTGTACCGTACCTTCTTGCAGCCTCTTTGAAGAATGAGATCACTTGTCTCCCATTTTTGAACTGCCTGCACTTTGCAGAGCCATGGCCTTCCCAAAATCAAAGGATAAGCCTTAGCATTAGGCTTGGTAGGAATCACCTGAAAAGTAGTAGGCACAGAAATTCCACAAACATCTACTTCCAAATCTCTTACTACTCCTAGGGTTTTCACCCTAGTGTTATCTGCAAGTTTGATGCAGTATGGAGAATTAGTAGAGGATAGCTTCAAACCCACATCCTTCATTGTCTTCTCACTCATCACATTGATAGAAGCACCCCCATCAATGTATGCATTAGATATGGATTGCCCATCTATGATGACATCGACTACTACTGGAACATCATCTCCTACATCAATGTCCACCTTTTGAGCTGTAGGAGTCTCATCACCCTTCTTCTTCTTTCTCTTTCCTTCTCTTGTGCTTGCTAATCTCCCCCACTCCTTTCTAAGCTTTGGGGAAAGTGCAAGGAGTTGGCCAAATGTGATATGAGCATTTTGATCCCTTAAGTTGGTGAGAAGATCATAGCTAAGGGATCCTTGTCCAAGAGGAAAATCAGATTGGCTAATTTTTCTCCTAGATGACTTCTTCTTCTTCCTATGATTCTCTTCCTCCTCCATCCTCTCATCTTCCTTAGCTTCTTAGGGCTTCTTGAAAACTTTTGGGGTCTTTGCTTAAGACCTTTCCTCGCGCAAAGAAGGAGCCAAGGCCATGACAAACCGGCTCATTTTTAGGTGCTCCATTGCCAAGGAGCTCTTAGAATCCACCATGGAAGAAGAAGGAGAAGAAGCAACATGTAAGGTGTGTAGGTATTTGTTGAACAAGGCTTTATACCTCATGGAGAAAGCAAGAACCGACTCCCCTTCTTTTTGAGAAAGCTGATCCAATTGTAGAAGCAAGGCATTTGGTGACTCCACTAACCCAAACCTCTCCTTCATTGCCTTGGTTAGCTCTTCCCAATCCTTTTGAGAATTTTATGGCAAGCCTTCATACCATGCCAAAGCTGCACCTTCCAAGAAATCAGGAAGAAGTATCTCTGCTCGCTGCTCCAATGCCCAACTTGCTATCCTACATGCTCGACTAAACTCTCGCAGAGGTAGGCCCTTGGATCTTCTCCTTCACCATGGAATACTGGAATGTTAAGCATCTTTGCAATTGGGAAAGAAATGCACAAGCCTTGGCACTTTGTTTTACAAGCACAATACTAACTTGACTATGAATCCCTTCACAAATTCTTTCCACCATGTGATCTTTGACAATATCATTGAACCTAAATGACCCACAAGTATGAGGAATCCATTGGGTGTGAATGCAATTCAAGTGAATCCTTCTTACAACAACGGGTAATGAACATAGCAACTTGAGAGCATGATACTCCTCCTTATTTGCATTACAAAAGAAGGAAAAAACATCATGTACATTCTCAAAGGTATCATCTACATTGATCCACCAACTTAACTGGTCTGCACACCATGAAGCTATTGTTGGTCACCAAACCCCATGCTATCATGGTGTACCTTATCAGCGTTGACGACTCATGAGGGTATTCAATAAAGGAAAACATGAAAGCAGTCATTATGATTACTAACCAAATTGCTTGATGATCTCCTTCACTTTCTTCCAATTCTCGAAGCCGGGTGGCAATCTCCTCTAATGGTGTCCTCACTAGTATGAAGTCTTTAGACCCATTCACAAAGACCGTTAGGTAAGACGGGTTTAAAAAAACCAAAGCCAAACTTGTCCGTAGCCTCCACCAAAAGATGTGACACAAAATTGGGGGTTTATTTCGGTCACTTCTTAAGATCATGTGTTGAAGAAGGAAGAAGAGATTTTGGTGCTAAATGAGGACAAGAGACAGTCTCACTTCCTATCTCCCTAGAGCAAAACAAAGATATAGACATCAAAAGTGAGGTTGTAATCCATAGATGGAAATAGAAATGGCTTAGGGGAAGCATTAATTTGGGCTAACCAATCAGCCCCAAAAGCAAGGACAAGTCTCTACTGGAAGAAAATCTTTCGGCTTAGCACTATGTGAATAGAGGTGAAAGGGGTATATTGATATGGCTCATTTGGACGTATTGGACAATTTGGATGAAGCATTGGGAAGTGAATGGTAGTAGAAATAGGTTACAAATGATTTAAATACATGGGGTTTCACATGGGCAAGATGATTAAGAGGAAATAATTGTGATTAAGGAGAGGGATGACCAAATATGCAAAAAAATAACAAAACACAGAGAATTACTGTTTGCAATCCTTATGGCTGCACTCAAATTAGACTACATAGATACGTAGAGCTCGAAGAGAGTTTTGTGCCTATATATAAAAACTTTTGAAAACGGATAACCGAGTGGAAAGTTATGGGCATTTTACTAACAGCATAGAAAGCTGTCCATAAAAAAAAAGACTTTAAGCTAGCAATTTTAGGAGAGATTTTGATCATCATTTTATTATGAGATGAAATAATTGATTACACATGTAGAAAGATTATTGAAAGATATTTCTAACCATATAAACTATTTTAGAAAAGATCACCCAAGAAAAGAGTAATTACCAATAGAAAGTAGGAGTTAAAACCACCAAAACTGCATTCTTCTTTGCATTTGAGACTCCAACTTAGCAAAGTCCTTGCCTTTCATCTCATTCATGATACAAACTAGAGTAAGGGTTAATATTGCATAGTGGACGACACAAATCTACCCATGGTTCCCAAAGTCTTCCCAGGGGACTGCATAAACTGACTCGCAAGTCTAACAGCATAGCTCAAGTATGGCCTTGTAATGGTCATGTAGATCAAACTACCCACTATGCACCTGTATGTAGTGGGATCCCCCAAAATCTCACTTGTATCTATGGAAAGCTTTGTGTTCTGCTCCAATGGCACTGAAATAGGCTTACAGCCTGTCATACCATACTTGGAGAACATGTCCAAGCCATATTGCCTCTTCAATAGCAAAATTCCATGAGGTAATCTCACCACCTCTATGCCCAGGAAATACCATAGCTCACCCAAATCCTTCATCTCAAACTTCTGCTTCAAGAGACATCATGTATGTCTGCATCACTATTACCAGTGATAATCAAGTCATCCACATAGATGACTAATAGCACTCATTACCGTTAAAGCCATTGGTACCTCCAAAGGAGGGCGGCAATAAGGCAAGGGCTACCTTGAGAAGTCATAGGCCCACCGAGATAATAACTCCTTATCTCCCTTAGTTTGGATCATCAAGAGTTCCAATCTTAGGGTAAGGCCTTAGGAGCTAATGCTAAGTAAGCCTACATATGCAAAGAGAGTATCTTGGGAAGAGGATTAAGAGAATTGGGAGAGTGATAATGACACAAGAATTCTCAAAAGCTCAATTGTAGAGGCTTCACTCATTGATTTGAAAGGGAGAGAAGGACTCCTTTTATAGATGGACAAGTGACCCCCTCTCACCTTGTTACAAGTTACAATTGTAGAATCCTTCCACCTCCCATGACACATGTGAGGAGGTCACATGAAATGTCTCTTTAGGCAAAGTCTTTCTTCTATTTTTTTATTTAGAGATCTTTGACTAAAGATACTTGCATGAGACAAGGTTGTACCCAAGTTGGCACCTATGTGGCCTTTTCACTTTACAAATTTCAAAAAGCTCCTCATCCATGTAGGATTTCTAGAAGAATCTTCTCTAATTATACACCTACACACACTTCTCCACATGCCTTCCACATGCTAGCTTGTGGCAAATAGCATTTAAATATTACAAAGGTGAGCTATGCATACATTTAGGCCTACTTTTATTTTCCACATCACTCACCTATACAACCATACCAAAGCATTTATAGAACATACTTGGTATTTACAATGGGCACATCCACACATTACACAAACTTTAGGAAATGCAAAATATTGATGAGAGACTCCGTCCGGGTAGCCCCCAAGCCGTTGCCATGATGTCATTTTATGATGGGCTTGCCGCAATCTTCTTGGACAAGATTCCACCTTATTACCATTGCAAAGCCACAAAACCATATACAAAGTTGAAAATGAAAAACATTATTTTTTCATGTCACAGTACAATATCTATTTTCAATAAATTGCATTTGTCCCTTCCTTTTGTAATAAAAATCGATAGTTTTGATTTAAATTAAATAAGGAAAGTAGTTTAGTAATCTTTGTAGATTTTTCAATACTAGAGACCTCGAAGGTCTAGACTTTACCCTTTTGTGTTTAAATAATACCCAAACCTTGGTTGAACCTTAGTAAATTTAGGAGCCTTTTTGTTATCTTGAACATACTTTTACCATTAAGCTCTCTAAAGCTGGAGAAGAAGTATGGGGATGAATTTTTATGTTTTATTGAACCATTAATGAATGAGGTGGTGCAATAGACTTTCATAGATACCTTTAAGCTTCGTGCACATTGTAAGCTAGTTCACGCATACAATGATCTTACCATTCTTTTTAGTATTATGACCACTGGTGAAACCCAATCTATGTGCTTGATCTTATATATGAAACATGTAAAAATAAGTCTCTTCATAATCTTGGAATAGGTTTCATTGTACTTGTAAGGATGTTGTTTAATTGGCCTCACAATGTCCCCCCACGGTGGAATTGTATGATGGCATACTTTTAGAAGGACTCTCGTGAGATTCGAGTACTCCAATCTAATAGTACTCTTTAAGTAACTCCATTGATTTCCCTTGTTGGTAGTACTAGGTCAATTTGTTTAGCATCTTAGAGTCTATCATAAAATATCCCTATTTCTTTTGGTTTTTCTCTTTTTGGTGTTGGTGCACACACCTTCTTATTACCCTTTGGACTGTTTCTATTTGGTGCTCGGGAGATGGAGGTTTTGAGTCCATTGTGGATGAAGCGGGACACTTTTTAGTATCATGGTCAAAGGTTTTACAATATATGCGGTATAGAAGAATAGGTGCCTTGTATGCACAATGAGGATTGGGATGGTCGTAGTGATTGCATTCAACATAAGACATTTCGTTCCTCACTTTTAAAGGCATTAAGGATGTCTGGTTTTGAAGGTTTTCATCCTCTCTTAGAGAAGTTAGCTGTAAGGTTTTAAGCAAGGCTGCATAAAATTTTGGGAATGTTTATTCCGAGATCGATCTGTCTTTTGCCATTGGTTCACTTAGTTTAGATAAGGAACACCTCGTAGCATGATCATCTTCTAGCATGTTGTCATTTAAACATATTGCTTCTTTGCAACATTGATCGAATGTTTTTGGATTGGATACAATGATCAAGTTGTGTAAGCTGTTATTCTTCAAGCCCATCATGAAACATCTCTTCAATTGAACATCGTTTAATTTTTCCCATGACTCATAACGTGAGTCCAAGAGTTTTATCCTAAGAATAAAATCTCTAATGGAGGTTTTAAAGTTGGTCTTGATCACCGGCATCAATGTGATGAACCATCAACTAGCTTTTCCCTCTAAGCATAAGTTCAACGTATGTACCTTAGTGGGGCAATTGGGATTTCCAAAGGCTTCACATCTCTGTTCAAACATTTGAATGAATTGAACAGGGTCTGTTGTTTCGTCATATTTGCCCATAATTTTGAAAATTTACACGATCGTATTTTTGTATGAATCACTGAGGCCGTATGTGAGTGCTCTTGTTGGAAGAGACTTAGTGAGTCCTTGGGCCACTCCCCTTCCTAGACTAGTCAGTATGTCCAAGGTATGGGCATCTAAGAAAGGGTTGGGCCACTCCCCTTCCTAGACTAGTCAGTATGTCCAAGGTATGGGCATCTAAGAAAGGGTTGGTACTTATAGGATTTGCAGGAATGTTAGACAAGGGACCAAAGCCTGGTAGGATTGAAGTGATAGGGGGTATAAAACCTGATGACACGTTTGTCATAGGTATGGCCAATGGTATTGGGAGCTGAACTTGTGGCATAGATCTCAATGGCTCAAAGATGTCAGCCACCATTGGGTTCAGTGCTTGTGTGATCCTTGGCAATCTCTCTATCGTGACAATGTCAAAGTGCCTAAATGCTTTTTATACTTTTCCACAGTTCGTTACAGCCTCAAGAGGCTTGGCGTACTCTTCGTTGGGTCAAACGGGTGTCCGTTCGCTCTAATTAGCTTAGGCGCTATACGCACATGAACGACAGAGATATTTTTTCAAAAAAAACGTATGCTAGAAACTTCCCAGATAAGAGGAGGTCCTAAAACCTATTTTCCATCACTATCTCAAGACAAAAAAAAAAATCCAAGAATTTTTTCATGTTTCGCAACATGTTTTTGAGAGTGTTCCAAAAGGAATTTTAAAGAACTCTGTATCAGGGAGTTGTAGTATTTTTGGAATACTACAACTTTGTTTCCCTAAGTCGTCCGTGATTTTGTTGTTTAGACCCTCAAAAAATAGCCCGAATATGGCTCGTCGTCGTTTTCGCGCTAATTTTTTGATTTTTTGTGGTTTTTGGGTATTTTTTGCCTTGATTTCCGGGTTAAACTTTGAGACTGGTGATCGAAGGCCAAAATAGTCGATTTTGACTTCGGACAGGTAGTCCAAAGTCGAAGAGCTCGATGTCAGCTTTTCGATGAGCCCTAGAGCGCCTTCATCGGATATACGGTTTAGAGATACGGGTCTCCAAACAGGGGTGGTTTCCAGAGTCTTTTTTTTTTGGCCGACGGACCCCCTTTTCACGTCGACGGACTTCACGAGTTTTATTAATTTTTATTTATTTTTTAAACGCCATGAAACCTTAGGTTTTCATGGCGTGAAACATTCAATGTTTCACGCCGTGAAACCGGACTCATGGAATATTAAATTCGATTTTTTTTTCATGTGAAACCTTAGGTTTTCACACCGTGAACCGTTCAATGTTTCACGCCGTGAACCGGACTCCACGGAATATTAAATTTGATTTTTTTTAAAAACTAAACTTTCACGACCAGAATTTTCTTTCATGGCCGAAATTTTCACCGAAATTCCGTTCACAGTTGGATTTTTTTTATAAATATTTGGAGTCTAGTGGGAAATACGAAATTTTCTTTTTTTGGGGGAGGGGAATACTTTTGAATTTAAAACCAAAGGGGTATGGACATTTTCCCAAAAAAGTAAGTGGGAATTTAAAAAAAGTCAACCTTTTAATGACACCCCTTACACCCTTCATAAATGACCCCCAAAATGGACAATTTTGACAACTCATGAGCATCTACTCATTGAATGCTCATTAGCCTTAATTGTTGGAATTAGGGTTGCAGGAATGCACACACAACTTCAAGAAGATGAGGAAGCTTGAGCACAACACAGTAGTGTATTATGAGTGCCAAAAATGAAAGATAACCAGCCCTAGAAGATAATGGGCGTATATACAATGCACGGGGGAAAAAACCTCCTAGTGAGGGAAAAAGTGCCCCGGCGGTCCTAAGTGTGTTCACACACATCACTACTATAATATGGTAACAAATCCCCCCTGGAGTGATGCGGTGAACAAGAGCTAGCACTCATGTATAGGGAAGTGTCTAGCTATGTGGACGAATCCACAAAAGGGAGTAAGCCCAAAGCTTTGCGAAAAGCTTCGAACTTCTCACGAGGCAGAGCCTTTGTGAAAAGGTCTGCAAGGTTATCCTGTGTTGGCACATAAGCCAAACTGATCTCTCCTGCAGAGAGTCTCTCCCTGACATAATGGTAGTGCACCTCAATGTGCTTCGTACGAGCATGGAACACTGGGTTCCGCGCAACTGCCAATGCGCTCTGACTGTCAGTGAAGATGGTGGTGGCAGATGGCTGCCCAACACCCAAATCAGCCATAAGGCGTCTGAGCCACACACACTCAACCGTAGCTGTGAAAGCTGCCCTGTACTCAGCTTCACAACTAGAAGTGGCCACAGTAGGCTGCTTCTTGCTCAACCATGATATGCATGAGCTTCCAAGCATGAAGCAAAAACCACTCGTGGACACGCGTGTGTCATAACAACCAGCCCAGTCAGAATCTGAAAAAACATGTAAATCTGGCGGCAATGATCCCCCCTTGGGATAAAACAACCCAAGATGCCGAGTACCACTCAAATAGCGAAAGATACGCTTCACTGCCTGCCAATGCTTAATGCCTGGGCTATGCATAAATCTGCTCACCTGTGAGACTGCAAACTGAATGTCTGGCCTCGTAATGCATACATAAATGAGGCAACCAACAGCTGTCTGATAGAGTGTGACATCAAAGTGATCTCTAGCATCATGAAGACTCAACTTCAAACCTGTCTCCATTGGAGTAGCAATAGGCTTGCAGTCTTCAAGGCCAAATCTCCGCAACAATGTTTCAATATACTTTGTCTGACACAAAGCAATACCTCCATCACACTGCTTAAATTGTATCCCCAAATAATGATGCAAATGCCCCAAATCTGACATCTCAAAAGAGGCATTCAAATCAGCCTTAAAATCAGCAATATGACTCTCATTTGGTCCTGTGAGCAGCATGTCATCGACATAGAGAGCAATGATTAGATGTACACCATCCACACGTTTAACATACAAAGTGCTTTCTGTTGGACTATTCTGAAACCCATGTGCAGTCAAATATGCATGTATTTTTTCATACCAAGCTCGTGGAGCTTGCTTTAAACCATATAAAGCCTTTTTTAACCTGCACACTTTGTTTTCCTGCCCTCTTTGAACAAAACCACGAGGCTGCGATACATACACCTCCTCATGCAAATCTCCATTTAAGAACGCAGTCTTTATGTCCAGCTGATGTACATTCCAACCATTATGAGCTGCTAATGCACAGATGCTACGAACAGTGGTCATACGACATGTGGGAGCAAAAGTCTCATCAAAATCAATGCCCTTCTCTTGAGCATAACCTTTTGCAACAAGCCTAGCCTTATGGCGATCCACTGTGCCATCAGGCTTACGCTTCAATTTGTATACCCACTTAGTGCCAATGGCCTTCTTGCCAGGGGGCAAGTCACATAAAGACCATGTACTATTCTTCATAATAGCATCGTATTCTACTTGCATAGCAGCCATCCAATTTTCCGAACTTTGTGCCTCATCAAATGAAACAGGCTCACTTTCATCGCACATACTAGAAACAGCCAATGCATAACAATCTGATGCATAAGAGGCACCATGAGAGCCAGAACGAGTGCGACTAGACAAAGGGGCATCCAACTTGCTGTCACGCAAAGTCTGCACCAGCCATCTAGGCATGTTCCTAGAGCCCTCAATCTCTTGTCTCTCATCCTCAAGTGCATCATGCACATCTGCATCAGATATAGGCTGATCTGTGCCATCATTTAAAACCTGCATAGGCTGAAAAACTGCCTCATGAGGTATTGCACTTGACTGTGCACCACTGAAAAGAGGCAACAATGTATCATAGACATCACGTGAGCTGATATCTGTCTCCTTAGTACATGAAACCAAGGGCTGAACTGCATCTTCCACAAATACAACATCACGGCTAACCAAAATGCGCTTTGTCTGTGGATGATACAAACGATAGCCTTTGCTCTCAGCACTATATCCAACAAAAATGCATTTGACAGCTTTGTCATCCAATTTTCTGCGATGTTGCACAGGCACTAATGCATATGCCAGGCAACCAAAAACACGTAAATGGCCAACAGATGGCTTGCGGCTATGCCAAGCCTCATATGGAGTGACAACCTGTAATGCTTTGGTGGGACACCTGTTTAGTACATAAGTGGCACACATGACAGCGTCAAGCCAAAAACCATGTGGTAGACTTTGACTCTTAACCATACATCTTGCCATTTCCATGAGAGACCTGTTTTTTCTCTCAGCCACACCATTTTGCTGTGGTGTATACGGCACTGTACATTGGTGTTTTATCCCACGCTCAGCCAGAAATGCATTAAATTCTGAAGACATATACTCCCCCCCTCGATCTGAACGGAGGGTGCCCATCTTACTTTCTGACACATTTTCAGCCATAACCAAAAACTGTTTGAAGCATAAAAACACTTCGGACTTTGCCTTCAAAGGATATACCCATGCATGCCTGGTAAAATCATCAATGAAAGTCACGAAGTAAAGGTAGTTTCCAAATGATGGAGTTTGCATGGGACCACAAACATCACTGTGAACAAGCTGCAATCTGCGTTCAGCTCTCACTGATCCATCTTTGGGAAAGGAAGCACGCTGCATTTTACCCAATATGCAGCCCTCACAAACATGCTTGACAGGTGCCTCAAGCTTAGGCAAAGAAGACACCATTTCAGATTTCTGCAGGCGCAGCAAACTTGCAAAATTCAGATGACCAAAACGTGCATGCCACAGTTTTGCATTTGAAATAGCCTGCGTATCCATAATAGCACATGCTGAATCCTCTACACATTTGCCATCCATATTGAGCTTATACAGCCCTCGACATAGTGAACCAGATGCTACAATGATGTCACCACAAGAGAGATCATGAACAGTACATCTGTCATCCACAAATTTTACAACCAAACCTGTTTTGGCAAATGCGGAGACTGACAGCAGATTCTTTTTGATCCCTGGCACATACAATGCATCATAAAGTGTAAAGGTGTTGCAATTTGCAACATTCAGCACAATCTGTCCAACTCCTTTAACGGGATAAGAGGAGTTATTGGCACAAGTGACAGTATTCCCTGTGGGAGCAGACTCAAGGAAAGTGAATAAACTGCGCTGCGAGGTGATATGCTTAGTGGCACCACTGTCAAAGTACCATACATCTGAATCTACTGCAGACATACATGTGTCATGCAAAGATGGGTCATAACTGCACTGCGCATTGAATGCCCATTCTGTATCTTGAACAACATTAGCAGATTCATTGTTAGAAGGAGAGGCATCTGCAACAGCCATACCAGCCTCTTTCTTCTTAGCCTCTTTCGCAGCCAGCTTAGGACACGCTTTGATGACATGATCATTTCCCTTACAGTACTTGCAAAATGTCTTCTGTTTGTCACCCTTCTTCTCATCTTTGTCTTCCTTCTTTGGTTGCGCAGCATTTGCAGATTTCTGCTTACTAGAAGAAAAGCCAGCTTTACCTTTCCCGCTTCTCTGATTAGCAACGAAAGCTTGATCTGCGACACGCATAATATTCCTGTTTTGCCTTGACTGGTCTTCTTGCAGCAAAACAGAAACTAACTCCTCAAATGATAAGGCATTGGGATTGCCTTTCATCATCAAGCGAAGAGTGGAAGCAAAACCCTGATAAGAATCTGGTAGACCATTCAAAACAGTCTGCACAAGTGAACTGTCTGACAGGATTTCATCTGCAGAAATGAGCTGCTCTTTGAAATCCTTGATCTTTGTCAAAAAGCTATCCATAGAATCACCTTCGTTCATATGCTCACTCTCCAACTGTTTTCGGAGATAAGCAACACGAGCCTCATTTCTTGCCTGATACAATGTGGCAAGTACATCCCAAGCATCCTTAGAAGTCCTGCAGGAGCGAATATGTGGGATAATGGTACGTTTGACAGACAGCGCAATCAAGGCATGAGCCTGCGCATCTCTACCATCCCAACGAATCTGCTCTGCTGAAAGTGGTGGTTCTCGAACAGCTGCTACAGCACTTGTGCCTGCACCATCATCAACAGTACCTGTTTCTGATGTGTTTGCAGCATTCCCAGCCACAATAGGACGTGCATCAATACCCTACACAATGTTCCATAACCCCTTTGCTACCAATACATGTCGCATCATATATGCCCACAATGGATAGTTGGTGCCATCCAACTTATCCTCAGCAGCCAACATGCGGAATACATCATTGTTGTCAGCCATGGCCAATGACTGTACTACTAGATGTAAATGCTGTCTGTAAGAGGTAAACCTGTATAAAATCGACCTGTGCTATGTAGCACAGCCCAAAACAGACGAATGGGCACCTGTCCTGCAGATTTTAATCTTGACAGAAAATCTGCACAGTAGGACGATTTTGCCTGCGCAGTACTTGGAATGCAAAAACGGAGGGCGAAATGACTTCAGATCAAAATTCTGAAACGAACAAGCCCTTCGGGCTTTCCCACGGCATATACTAACCTGCAGACGCTCGTGAAACCTCGTCGCAATCGGAGGAGATGAAGCGGCAGGTGCCGGTGATGCTGCCCGGGAGGAGGAAGCCTGCTCTGATACCAATTGTTGGAATTAGGGTTGCAGGAATGCACACACAACTTCAAGAAGATGAGGAAGCTTGAGCACAACACAGTAGTGTATTATGAGTGCCAAAAATGAAAGATAACCAGCCCTAGAAGATAATGGGCGTATATACAATGCACGGGGGAAAAAACCTCCTAGTGAGGGAAAAAGTGCCCCGGCGGTCCTAAGTGTGTTCACACACATCACTACTATAATATGGTAACATTAATGAGTTATGTAAAAAAAGTGATTAAAGATTAATCTAAGATTAATTCTTTCACTAATCTTTCCCTCTTTTATACTAATCAGGACTCTAATTAACCATTAATCCTTAATTAATTCACACAATTGAGCACATCATTGGATAGAGCAAGGGAATGCTAATCTTTGTGCATCAACAATTGTGTAAATTAATCTAAAATAGGGGATTAATTAGACTCTTAATTATGGCCTCCTCTTTTAAGACAAAATTAAGCATGAAAAAATTGATGTCATTAGGTGTTTTGATGTATCTAGATGCTCTTAAAACACTCAAAAATCCCAATTTTGACTACTCATATAATCAATTTAGACCCCAATTAACACATTTTCTAAATTTTTGGCCTCTTGAACAAGATTAATCACCCTTAATGACAAAAACAAGTCAATTAAGAGATATTATTCAAATTCAAGGGTTTTTTGATGGTTTAAAGAAATTTTTTGAAAGATTAAGCTACTCCTAATGCTTGTTAACACTATGTTCCAAACAATTTCAATAATAAACTAGAATTAATGATCTTGGTTATATGTTTAACACTAAAGAGAGCTAACATTCACACTAAAAATTGCATTATATTGCATTGTTTGATTCAATTGATGCAAACTAAGCCTAATACAAACTATGTGCAAGCCCTAAGAACGTGAAAAACCAAAAAAACAATAACAAAAACAACAAATTAATCGAAAAATTAAGCAAAAAGCATTCTTTTCAAAAACAAAAAAGAGAGCTATTCTACATCAAATCTCACACAAATCACCATCAAATCCATGTCTTTTTTATGGAAAACCATTAATCAAGATAATGGGCAATGTGTTATGTGTAGATTAGAGGCAAAACGATGGAAAAAGCCAAGGAATGGCTCCCCGGCAAACAGTGCCAAAAATGTTATGGCTCACCCTAACCCTCCTTGAAACACATATGGAAAAAGAGATTACCTGGTGAATCGCAACTGTTATTAGAGGATTAGCAAGAGCAAGACTCAATTGCACAATGGGAGAGTATGTTGTATTATGAGAGAAATTCACTTATATACATGGCTATAAGTGTTCACACTCACTTAAACTATGATCGGCCTAGTACTTTAGGCTCATAAGAGGCCTAATGCTATTACAATGACTACTCTCATAATATATCCATGAGTTACATCACTTAGGACTTCATCCTAACTTGCTACCACATGCTCTTGAAGTGGGAATTGCCCATAAATACTCCGTCACACCATTATGGGTGCCCGTCCAAGTTGTAGTTTTGGACACTATTGCTTTATATCTTCATATCTTGAATGTATGACCCTCTGGTGTATCTACCATGGCTCCTTAATGTAAGATAATGGCGGTAGCTCTTGTTAATCCTAGAATTGGATTAACACTTTGCATCTAGTCTTTACCTCCTCAAAGAACCACCTCTAAGAGTGTGTGGTGCTATGCAAAGAATGCTCGAGATAGCTCTCATCTCCCTTGCCATGTGGGCTTTACAAATGGCTGCTACAATACCACGAATGAGTAGCCCAATGCATCCAAGGTATTCCTCTTCTTGATGGATGCATATGAGCGACAAACACTATTAAGAACCTTAGCGCCTGCTTTCCTCTCTCGACGCTCACCAATCCCAGCAATAGCTTGAGCTTGGTCAGGATGGTTAATAAGGGATGTGAGAAGAATAGATTGTGATAAGGGAGTGAGATCTTAAAAGAAGTTGCGAATGATTTTGGACACACGACGACGTATGGCTGGCTTGCCTATGGTGGCTCCTACATTCACACTCTCACTAGGAGAAGGAGGAGGCTCACGTGCTTCAACCAAACCAAGGGGGGCAATAGTAGGGAGAGGTGGAGGAGGCTCATGTGGAGGAGGTGAGGGTGGTGCTGGCCCGCCAACATTAGTGGGCGACTGCCCATTGGCATGCTCTCCACTCTCTTTTTCGCTCACGAGCTATCCTCTTTCTCTTCGTTTCTTGAGCCTCATGAGCACGGGGTTTCCTATTCCTATCAGATTTATTACTCTCTACGACTTTGTGAGCCCATTCTCTACAAAATGCTATGAAGACTAGACACCAAGCTATGATTGAATGAAATGAGCATAGAAGTGTGTGCATTTGTAGGAAACAACACTCTCTTATCTTGTATTGTATTAGATATTCTAATTCATAAGATAAGATTTTCCTTATTTAATTGGATTATTATGGATTAATAGATATATCTTTTTAATTAAACCTACATGATATCTTTTGTTAGATTTTTAAAATGGAGAGGATTTTAATATAGTATATTTTTAAAAAATATTTAAAAATAAAAATTTAAAAATAAAGAAAATCTCTTTTAAGAAGAAGACATAAAATATATTTCTTTTGACTATAAAATCATATATTTTTTAATTTAAATATATTATTTATTATTAAAATTTATTATTGAAAAAAGAAAAAAACATATCAAAATATATATATATCAAATAAAATAATAAATTTAGCTATTTTTTAAAAATCATATAGGTGAAATAACATATTTTCTAATTGACATATATTTTTATTAAAAAAATAAATATCATAAGAATATTTTACATACATATGCATGGATTATCTATAATTTCAATATATATATATATTTTACATGTATGTGAAACCATGAATGGAGGCACCCATGCATGGGAGGTGATGAAGACATGGGAACTCAAATTGATGACATGGCATGGCCGATTGACGTTGCCTACACTTGTGACAAGTGGCACCAACTCAAGATAAGGTGGTAGATGATGTGTTAATGCATGTGACATGGTATCTAATGAGGTGACTTAAAAATGAATTTGGTTTAATTGTAATGTGCTTGAGTATGCAACAAAGCCTTAAATCACTCCAAAATCCTAGTTTATTGTAGATGAAAACAGAAAACATCATACAAAATAGAAGAAATATAAAATTGGTAGATTTAAATTGCAATACACAAGTTAATTGAGAAGTTGAAAAGTAATGAAATAGAAAAAGATGCTGCTGACACGTTAAGGGGATCCCCTTCAAGTATACAAAGTTAAACACAATAGTTCATCAAAAGACCAAATTAGTTATTAAAAAAAAGCATACTTTTTAGGCTAACAAGGATCTCTGAACCAGTTGATTATTATCTTCCTTGTTTGGAGATAAAAAATGTGGAAGGCTAAGATGTCACATATTTATATAGTGCTCAAGCTACATGCCATATCTTTGCATACATTTAATTGCATGCCATATCCTCCTTGTTTGGACATAAACAATATGGAAGGCAAAGAGGTCACATATTCATTTACTAAAAAGCATAGGCTTCTATGTAGTACATGCCATATCTTTGCTGTTGCTATGGATCAAGCTCTCCTAAAGACATAACATCTACCTAATGATAAACTAATCCTACACTAATCACAACACTAATCTACTCTAAGGTGGATAAAAATGAAAGAGACTCAATGTAATGAGTGTGTGCTAATTAAGTTTAGACTCAAGTTTAGTTAGGTTATAAGATAACTTGTACTCATAAAAAGACTTGAGATGTTGTGCTTGTATTCCATTGCTTGAAATGTCCCCCTTTTGTATGAGGAGAATACAACTTGGCCTTTCTCTTGCATGTGGGATAATTCTCACTAGGTGATGTGGATTCTCACACTCACTCCATATTTTCCTTGTGCTCCATGGCACCATATTTCTCAACACCCCCCCTTGGTGCCAAATCTTTGGGCTACTCAAGGTGGTTAGATGTTGGTTACATAATGTTTGAATTTTTCCTTTCTACATTCCCCTATGTGCTATGAGCAACTTTGGCCCATGTGCTACTTTGGCACTTCCCTCCCTTAATGCTACTTTGGCTCTTAGGTGAGGGATGAATTTCTAGCTTAGGTACATCATTGGTCCCAGAGGCTAGTTACAAGAACTTTTTGTAGGAAGTAGGATTTTTTTACCAACACATTTTTGTTTAAGAGATGGGCAGTGAGAAGATTTTTGATTGCGTGCTCATTGGGCCGCTTACAACAGATTTTGAAAAGATTTTTTGATGATGAAAATTCGGATGACTTCTTGATCACATTGTTTGATGCTGTTAAGACCCATGTAGACGAAGTCCAAAAACACACATTTTGAAAACCATAGCATAGTGCTATGAAGCTCCTTTTAAGTACATGTGAACATGTCTTTATATAACACACTTCACACTTGTTTTTTTTAATTTAAAAAATAATAATTTGCAACCCTTATCTTGTTATTGCGCCATGCCCTAAAAAATTTTGTGGCGCTGTGGCTGGTTCTCTACAGCATCGTCTTCTCTATCCTTCACTCTTGTGTGTTGATGCTCGCTATGGTCCTGCTCACTGTTACTCCTCTAGTGTCTTCTTTCTCTTTAGAGGTAGCTTCTTGGAGATACGCAACTAACGGATTCATGGCAGTTTACATTGGAGTGGCGCTACCAAGGACTTTGCCTTTCTTGTAGATTTTGAAAACCTACTCTGGTCTGTGCCTCTGTTGGCTGTGCAAGATCATATAGATGCTTAAGTGCATTGCACTATCCACCTCTTATCCGCTATGTTGGGTCTGAGAAAAAATGCCTTGCTACGTACAAAGCAGTTGCAGCATGCGCTCATGCACTTCTTTTTTTGGCTGCCTTCCTTTGCTTGTTTTGGCCATCTTACTTCCTCAGGATGTTGTGCTTCTCTACAGCCGAGCCCCTTTGCACGATGCTGGCCACGGTGTCTTCAACAACCTGGCCGCTTTAATGACTTTTGGTTTATGGCAAGCTTTTGAGCTCTCTAGGCTTGACTGCTGCTTTGTGTCAACCATGTCGTTGGTGCAGTTGTGGAGTGGATTGTCAATTGCATATAGAAGCTCCGTCAACGACACATAATGGGCTAGCCTTACTTTTCTTCACTCTACTGTTCTTGAAATGGCTGCTTTACTTTTTCTTGTATGTGCTCTGAAATGTTCAATGCTTAATGCACAGATAAAAACTTAGCATATTGTAAGCAATCTCTCTCCACATAAGAAAACAAACCTACACGAGAAATTCAATCATGAAAGGCTAAAAGAGATATTTAATCTGAATTCTAATCACTCCCTAAACTACCTAACCTATGCTTTTGCTAATGAGCTGAACCTAAACTAGGAGAGCTAGACCTAAGCTCTGATACCATGTTGAAATTATGGATCAAGCTCTCCTAAAGACATAACATCTACCTAATGATGAAACTAATCCTACACTAATCACAACACTAATCTACTCTAATGACATTGCTAATCTAAGGTGGATAAAAATGAAAGAGACTCAGTGTAATGAGTGTGTGCTAATTAAGTTTAGACTCAAGTTCAGTTAGGTTACAATATAGAAACTTGTACTCGTAAAAAGACTTGAGATGTTGTGCTTGTATTCCATTGCTTGAAATGTCCTCCTTTTATATGAGGAGAATACAACTTGGCCTTTCTCTTGCATGCGGGATAATTCTCACTAGGTGATGTGGCTTCTCACACTCACTCCATATTTTCCTTGTGCTCCATGGCACCATATTTTTCAACATTTGCATCGTGGGATCTTTAATGTAAGCCATAATAATTACATGCCATGTTTTTACATAGATTTTATCATGGGATGTCTAAAGCAAGGCATAATAATTATCTCATGAATTTATGTGCTGATAAAAAATAGTTCTTTATTTAAAGCATCAAGGGTATTATTGTTTAATTGAAAGTATCATTTTAAATGATGATAGAAAACTTAGGAGACTTGTTGATGGTGGCCTAATCCATATGAAATTTTGATAATTGAAGTAAACATTTTCCATGTATGACCACCAAAATGGGTTAGGATTTTAACAAATCTCTAAAAGATATGCAAGAGTTTCCTTACATATCATAATATGATATTTGGCATGCTTAGTAAAAAAATGAGTACACATGACTTACGTGTGCAATTGGAGAATGAAATGACAATTGATTCATTCTAGGTATAGGATCAATGCTTGCAACTCACGCATTCACAACCTGCATGGAAGTGAGAACTTACCAATATGGAGCATGTTTGAAATGGATGAGAGCTTGAAAATCCCCTTTATAGGTATTGCAACTTGCATAACAATAACAGGCATGGCTTAGCATCATGATATACTCTCCACACATGTATGTGTAAGCACACGTGTGTGTGTGTGTGTGTGTGTGAGAGAGAGAGAGAGAGAGAGAGAGAGAGTGCACATAAATGAAGTGGAGAATGTGTGACTAAACTCAAAGGGTTGTTCGTGCAAGCTCCAAAATGTGAAACCGCATCAAGCTAATGTTCATGTAATATATTTTGAAAGTGGAGAGAGAGAGAGAGAGAGAGAGAGAGAGAGTGCACATAAATGAAGTGGAGAATGTGTGACTAAACTCAAAGGGTTGTTCATGCAAGCTCCAAAATGTGAAACCGCATCAAGCTAATGTTCATGTAATATATTTTGAAAGTGGAGATGAATAAAAATTAATGTGCACTAAAAGGTAATTATTAATAATGTTAATGTGAGTAAGTTATTTTGCACTCTTCAAGGTGGTTTTATAGTCCCTTCGTGTGGTTTAAAGTTCTTAGGAGGTTTTGTAGGCTTTGACTACTCTCTTTGGAGCATGGTGGTGATGGAATACGTAATCAAAGGCTTGGTTGCTCATTTGAGCACCCTAGTGGCAAGGCATGCTCAATAGTACTACCATTCATTGGCCTGTATGAGCAAATTTTCTAGTCAAGCAAGGGGGCTATATGTTTTTTTTTTGGTTGGAGGGAGAAGAAGCACAATGGCACATTGAATTAAATGTGTACTTGTGCCACTAGGGGAATTGAATATGTAGTAGTGCCTCCAAGTGCTATTCTAGTGGGGCGTTCCAGTGTGCGAGGACCACCATGGGGGGTGTGTTTGAGTCAATGTTGAAAAAATAATGTTCTTTTCCAACTAATCAAAATAAAGGCGATTCTTAATGCTTAAAAGCACTAAAAAATTAAAGAAACGGTGGATTATAACTAAATTGTATAATTTTTGCCCCTTGAAAATAAAGGCAATTTCAAATTTCAACCATGACTTTTGAATATCATCTAATTGCTAGGAGGTGGCTATTGTTGCCATTCACCATAATGAAGTGGTACAATGTCATGGATGATAAACTTTTCACCTACATGTTGCATGGACCACAACATGGCTACTCATCATGTCCTACCCACCACTATCCTTGGGATGGTTCCCATTTACTAGATCATGACATGTTCAACACTCTCCTAGAATTTGAAGACTACGCTACTTTACCAAGGGGTTATCCTGTGCTAGAAAAAAAATTATTCCTTCAAAACAAAGGCCTTGTTTTGAGAAAAAAATTAGTGCACCCTTCTTGATATCTTTACATGGAAATAGAGGTTTGAAATGAGCCATTTACATGAAATTTAAGGGTCACTCACCCTTCAAATTTCAACAGGCTTTGATATAACTACAAGCGTTGTAGTGTAGCAGATAGGGTGTTTGAAGAAGTGGGTTCGAAACCCTCTCACTACACCCGCAAGTTGCTGTAACAAGGAGGTAGGCATGTGTGTGTAACAATTCTCGCAAAAAAAAGGTTATGCATCGATATAAATGAGAGGTTGTGAGAGGGGGGTTTTCAGTTGGGTTATCTTTCCTACTGGCCATAGCTTGTATATTTGAGGGGTTGAACTGCTATTGGGAGTTTTATTTCTATATATATATATATATATATATATATATATATATATTCCCAAAAAGAAAATTGAGAGGTTGTGAGATATAGGGCTAGAAAAAGAAAATTGAGAGGTTGTGAGATATAAGGCTAGCCGACCTACTACTCGCCTTAGAGTAAAATGAGCATGAAATGGTGATACGCTACTAACCACCTTAGTACCTATCAATATCACACACCCTGGGCGGGACCCTTTTACACGGGTAAAAAGGTAGGCCGCCAGGACGGAAAAAGTTCGTCGTCTTCTCAGAATTTTGAGGGCATTTTGTCTTCCATTTCGGGTCTACAAATAGCCCCTTCTCGCAAGTGTCCAGTTCTGAAAGTCAGGAGAAGAACTCGAACTCGCCATCGCTGTGGCTTTCTTCAAGCTTGTTCACCATCGCTGTAATTTCTTTAGCTTCTCTGCCATCTCTGGTTTTGCACAGGCGAAGAATTTCCGTGCGAAAACGCCTCATTTAACCTACCACTCTTCACTAGTATGCTTTCCTACCTTCCCCTTTGAACGGTTTCTTGCCCGGGCTCGCGTCTTTCGCTAGCCAGAAAGTCCTTGCATAATTCTTTGAACACAGCGTTTCCATAGCGAGAAAAATCCTTGCAGTTTTGCAGAGAAAGGCTGCACAGTTTCTACCGGTAAGGTCTAGCTGCAGCAGAAACAGAAAAGGTTGCGTGCGCGCGCGTTTTTTCTGGAGCTCTCAGCCCTCTGTAGTTAAGGCTGTTGTAGCTGCACATGTTTTTTTCTGAAATCCAGGCCCGAATCTGTGCCCTGCTCTCGTTTTTGCGGAAGTAAGCCAAGCAGAGCTGGATTTTCTACCCTTTTCTGTCAGAACGTCTGTTACCACGGATCCCCCTCCGCTTCGCCTCTCTGCGACACGCCTTCTTGTCAAGCTTCCTGTAAGTCCCGGCCATACTGCGACAAGATTCCTGTAAGACCCCTGTCTCTCTCTCTCTCTCTCTCTCTCTCTCTCTCTCTCTCTCTATACTGTTTATTATTTCTGCTTAGCGTGCAATGAGAAGAAGTTAGCAAAGAGTTTTGAAACTGTGTGCTTCTTTTGCATAAGTGTTTTTTGCATGCTTCATGCTCAATTTGCTTATTTGTGCGATTTGAACCTTTGCCTTCATGTTCAGTCTGTACGCTATGATTCTTTGCCTTCGTGCGTAATATTAGCCTTTGCCTTCCTGCGCCTGAGTTCTTGTTTTTAAGCGTTGCAAATCAATGCAACCATTACTTGGTTTTAAGGTCTGCAAACCTAGGCGAGGTCATCAATACTTGATTGAAGCCTTACGATGAAAATAGAGGTGCTTAATTTACATTTAGAACAGGGGTAATTAGTGCTTGATTTTTAAAGCTTTGTAGCTCAATCTGTGCTTGATAGGCAACGGCTTTTGTGTCATTCCTGGCACATAATCCTGCGGAGAATTCCATGCATTTTGGCTATGTTAGTTAACATGCTATAGGAGTATCGTCGTAGTGCTTTCACGTTACTATGGAAAAATTCACAGTGCCAGTTAATTTGTTCTGGTTTACAGGTCTTTGCAGTCTGAGTTAACAGGCTAGGAGGGTCAATGTAGTTTTACTGGTCTGCTTTCATGGTTTACTTTGCACAGCCTGACAGAGCTCAAACTATTTACTTTCTGCAGTGGCCTTTCCAGTTCACAAGATGGGGCACCGTATGCCAGCAATGGTGGTAATGGGAAGAGGAAATGGTACGTTTGTAAGAGGGGACAGTGTGAAGCACAAAGCAAGGTTCAAATGGAGGAAGAAGAAAGGGGGAAGGTTTCAGGAAACACACTTTCAGGCTGCATCAAGAAGAGGAGGGGGAGGCTTTCTCATGCAGAAGCACACGGGATATCATCCTCCTGAAGCCCCCCGCAACACCACCTCCTACATTATCCACTCCAAATCCATGGTGGAGGCCATGGCTCCAGTGGTGACCCCTTCCCCTTTCACACCAGCACTTTTGTCAACCCCAGGCCTCTCCCCTCTGCCTAGATACAAAGAACAGTTTGCAGAGGAGGTCAAGGAGTGGGGGGTGAATGGCTATGGTTCTATGAACGGCCTTATCAGAATGAAAGCGAGAGACAAGAGAAGGGATGGCAGCTTGGAGGCAGAAGAAGAAGAAGAAGAAGAAGAAGAAGAAGACGAGCAGGAAGGAGAAGAAGAAGAAGAAAATGAAGGCCAGTATGCAGAGTCTCTTCAGCAGCTGGAGCAACGTTTGGACCACGGTCTGAGCCGGTTTGAGATGGTTTACCCTTGCATTACTGATGATGACGATGATGCCAATGAAGCACCTCCTCTGGAGGTTCGCCTTGTTGATCAGGAGTATCACATTGCTCAGCTTGAAGAGGAGAACATTACTTTGAGAGAACGCTTGATCTTGATTGAGCAGGAGCTTGGTGATCTTAGGAGCCGCATGCACATGCTGGAAGGTGGAAGTGACCACTATGAACCAGGAGAAGTGGTCTCTGAAAAGAGCATAGGCACTGTGTACCCAGTGAGTCCTAGGTAAGAAATGAACCATGTGGCTTGCTTGTATGCTCCATCATGCTTTTGTCTTCTTGTTGAAAGAGTAATAAGAAACGAGCTTTTTAACAATGGCCTGCATAACATTTTTAACTTTTCAATTGCTTTTTTCAGGCAGCAAGTTGCTGTAATCGAGGAAGGTTGATGGCATCTTATATCTAAAAAAGATTAAAGATTGGATATAAGGTGCTTTCTGTGATTAAAAGCATGTATATACTTTTAAAGTCTCTAGGTTTAAGAGCCCCTTGAAGTCAAAGGCAGTGTCATCTTTTTACATGTTAATATGTAAACCCAATGCACAACTGCAGTGAATTTGCCTGTTGCAAGTGCGCTCTCCATAAATTTTGTTACCAGACCAAATGTGCTCCACAGCCTCTTTCAGCAAAGCCAGATTGGTGTTGTATACATAGCTGCCGACCTTGGACAGAAGAGTGTAGATGCCTTGACTATACCAGCCGGGATATGTTTCTCGTTGGCTCTTGTTGGCTTGATCTTTGGCCTTCCTGTTGTATTGTGTGATGTGCAGGCTTTCAATGTAACTCATTTTTCAGTGCATCTCATGTTTACTTACATTGGTTTACAAGGGTCTTCAAACAACGACATCCAGTAGATGAGTGTCAACTTGACCGGTGAAGATTGCAATTTGAAGCTGCAGGCAAAAGGGTTTTACTTCTACGGTTTCTCATACCCTCATCTCTCCATGCCCAGAGAGAGAGAGAGAGAATTTCACATTATTATCCACATGATATGAAAACAAGGATACGTAACACAATCAAGATAAAAGAGAGGAGACGAGTGGATATATTGATATGCTTGAGAGAGAGAGAGAGAGAGAGAGAGAGAGAGAGAGAGAGAATCTTTCTTTTTACCATCTATTGAGGCAGAATATGGCCTATGAGACATGGACAATGGCATGCCATGCACATACAAAGGCTGGAGTAAATGGCTCCATACAACGGTCAAGAACTGAGTCAAGGCTAAGAAGTAAGTGTGTCTTGATGCCATAGTACCCCTCTACGCAATGCTTTTTCCTTCTCGTGAGAACAACTATGGATTTTGTGTTCTCCCTCAAGTAAACAAGGAAAATGCTGTGGATGGTTGCATAAGCTAGGCATTCCAAGAGAGCATGTTGCTTCCAAGAGGGCAATGTCTGCTTATTCTGTTGGACTTTGAGCCTCCATTTCATTGCCGAATTTGGAAAGGCAACAATATTGCGAATAACATATTATAGGACTGCTTCCTCACATAAGGAGGGGTCTTGTAACTTTTCTGTAAGAGGAAGGTAAGCTTAGGATTTTTCATTGATGTGTAGTGTTAGCATCTAGAACCACCTTTTCTTTCACAACTAGTAAGGCATTGTTACTGGAGGACTACTTTACTGACAAGTTGGTTGGTAGGTGTAAGGCATCTCATCAAGAAAACTATAGTTTGTTATTCTGCATCCACCTTGAGTTTGGTATTTTACCCTTGTGTGTTTCGTGTGTTATTCTGCCTTCTGCAACTTGCTGCCACATGAACTGTCTCGGACAGGAGTATTATCTGTCCAGACTTTGGATTTGTCAAAGTAGATGCTGGTATGGAATCTTCTTTCAGATTTTTCAGATTTGACTAGTTTGTGCGTGGTGGGTTTTCTTGACCTAGTCCGCGAGAAGATCCGCCACCATATGGCTTGAAGCATCATCCTGATTTTTGGTAATCTGCAAAGACCTATGTACCGAAGTACGGGATTGGTACTGCATGATGGTTTTCCACTTCTCTGCATACCTAGAGTCTTCCTGAACTTGTACACATGTTTCTTCAAAAGAATCCGGGTTAAAGGTCCTTTAAGTTGCATGGCCTTAACTACTCTTATCCAAGCAGGCAAGGAAATCATGGGGTTTTCGGCCATGAAAGAGCAATGCTTTGTGGTACCAGTCTCAGGTACCAAGTCGACTACCACCAAAATGCTCTTGTTCCCACGCCTTGATCCTCGTTGCTTTACCTCTGCAGTGGACAGAAGGTAGTCCTCCACCGGGGCATCAGTAGCATGAGTCTCTAGAGCAATGAGAGACGAGTAGTAGTAGCCACTTGAAGTGAGACACACCTCACTTGTGGTACACAGAAGATAGGCCAGTGGGAAGGCGAGGTGCCGTGTGGTAGGTCGTGGACTTGGCTGACAGTAGGAAAACAAAATGACGAGTAGCATTGGTGCAGCCAAATCGTCATAATCATCTACTTTCCTCAGTGTTGGACTTCACAGAGTGTTTCTCTATATGTGAAGGTCACAGGGCTGCAGACATTTTCACTTAGCCATATCTATTGTACTAGAGATTCAGTTGTATTACTTACTCTTGTACATAATATAGATAGTAGTTTAGGACGCTTACTCTGAGAACCCTAGCACAGAGGCACAATTGTTTTATAGTTGGCATCAAAGCCTAGTGAACTTGCAATTTGTTTTCTCTTTTCTGGCACCTGTGTTTGTTGGCTGCATGGATAGGGTGGAGTTCCTAGGCTCCAAGAGTGGGACAAGGTTGGTGGGTTTGGGAAAAGCCATTACTTGGGTTCTTTTTGGTATTTGTGGTGAAGGGTAGTGTGAAAGCTTTCATCCTTTTGCCATCATTCTTTATCCCTGGTTTTGAACGACTTGTTATGGATCCCATAGAGCTTGTGGATTTGCTTTAGGGTCTCAAAGCAAGCGTGGATGCCATGTCTAATCATCTTGATTGGGTAGTGTTGGTACCATGAGTGCCTATTCTTCCAGGTTGGCATCTTCCAAGGTTTGTGTCTCTCAACAAGGGCTTGACAATTCCGAGAATGAAGTGGCGAAATTTTTGAAGAAGGGGTTTTCACTCCTTTGGATATAGGTAGGGATGTATCGGATGAGCATTGCTCTCGGTGTGACAGTCATCATTCTACACTTACATGCAGTCAGCATATGAGAGAAGACATTACAGTGAAAGCGCTCTCCACCAGATTCATTGGGACATCGGGATATTATTGGATTGCCGAGCTCTTCCTCCATGTCTCGTGAGGAATGAACTCAGTCATTGAGGTTTCTAAACAAGAAGATGGATGGAGAAGTCATCACCAAGTAGGCCCGCAAGATGGCCACCACGTTGCTGGTAGTAGGTGGTTTCAATGTTCTTTAGCTCCATTTGGCACCACTCCGTAACTTGCTTTCATAACTGGTGTGTATGGCTTCAACATGTGTTATCCTCTTGTGGTGGGAAGACCACCTTAGGCACCACTCTGTAACTTGCTTTGATAACTGGTGTGTATGGCTTCGACATGTGTTGTCCTCTTGTGGTGGGAAGACCACCTTAGGCACCACTCTGTAACTTGCTTTAAGAATTGTTGAAAGGCAGTCTTGAAGTAGTTTATTCATGTGGACTGTTACTGGGAGCTAAAGTTGCAATAGGAGCGCTTTACTTAGAAGAGGGTAAGCAAGTAATTAAACTTTGACACATTTTTGGAAGCTTATGCTCATGTTTTTAAGCATTGATAATTAGAGCAAGTTGAGCGTGTTGTGGATGGTTTAAAACCTTCTTTCAATGCATATGTTTGTGCACACTAGCCCCATAAATTTTGGACCCATTTTGTCTTGCTATGACCCTTGAGACACGGGAGAGTTCCAAGTCTGGAACTCTACAAAAAGTCCAGCAACAAAAGGGTAAGGAAAGGATGGAGTTGTTCAAGCCATGGAGGAGAGAAATAGTTCTAATGGGGGAGAGTCACGGACATGACTCTCCGAACCAAGAAGGAATTGGTTGGTCAATGTTTCAAGTGTGACTTCATCAAGCACATCGTGAAGGATTGTTGGAGGACCTTGGAGGAGCAATATGAGGATGCGGCTTCTTCAGAACGAAAGGAGTAGTTGTTGGAGGCGGCGGCCTCTTTAGAATCGGAGGATATGTGTGAAGGAGAAGCATGTGTGCGTATGTCAACTTTTTTCATTTCTTGGGTTGAGCGCCCACCAAGGGTGCTTCATTGCATTAGCCCACATGCACGAACAAAGGAAGTATTAGAGGGAGAGTCTTCATAGTTTTCGTCTGTGTTAGATGGAGAAACTTTGGCCTTAGTGGTGGTTGCTTCGGTTTTGGGGCTAATGTAAGAGGACTCTTCTTACTTGCCATTGTCGTTTGCAATTGGTGGAGTCTTAGTGTCAGATGTCATGGAGGCACCATAGGAGAACAGATTATCGAATTGCCTTCACCTTGGGAGGATGTGCTAGTAGGTGCGTCTTTGCATTACACAAATTTCTTGGAGGTTGTATCGACAGCATCTAGAGTTTTGCTTTGGTTGGATGTATTTTTTGGGAATATGTATCAAAATACAAGATGATGGTCTAGACATAAAGGTGCTGAGTAGTACGGCTAGATACACATTTGGTGTAACTCTTTTGAGGAGTCTCGTTCGTGGTCCTTTTTTCTTCCTTTAGGGTGGTACATTGGCATTGGTGCAAGTAGGTATTGTGATCCATCATAGCCGATGCATTAGTGGATGGAGTGTGGATAGTGGAATTTTCCCAGGGCTTTCTTTACGTGGGCTATCGGAGGATGCTCAGTGGTTTGCAGTGTTTTTTTATGGACGGTTGGTGGACATATGGAAAGTGCTAGCTAAGACAAAACTTGGTCATTCACAAGTTTCTTTGTAGGCCTTTGTGTTGATGTGGTTAGGACGGAACATGAGCCTTCGCATTGGATGCAAAGTGGTCTCATAGTGTTAAGGATCTTGGGTACCTTGGATGAGCTTTGCTTGGATCTTTTCCTTTTATGACGTCGCGAGGACGGAATATGAGCCTTCACATTGGACACAAAGTGGTCTCGTAGTGTTCAAGATCTTGGGTACCTTAGATGAGCTTTGCTTGGATCTTTTTCTTTTATGGACCTGCACTTTATATGGACACCATCTAACTGAGGTCACCTCGTCTCTGTGATACATAGAAGATAGGCCAGTGAGCAAGTACAAATTCCATGTGGTAAGTGATGATGTGGCAAGTTGTGGACTTGGTCGACAATAGTAAAATAAACCACCGATAGCATTGGTTCATAAATATATGTGGGTAGTCAAATTGTTATAATCATATGCTTTCTTTGAAGTTGAACTTCATAGAGCATTTCTCTGTGAGCGAAGTGTTAGTATACACTCAATGCCTGCCTCTCAGTATGTATCTCACTTTGATGTATAATGCACATTTTTTAGACTCCCATTATAAGTAGCTATGGTGCATATGAGTGGGCGAGAGTCCCCGAGGCGATGGTATGAGGAATATTCTCTAGAGTATTCCCTTGGATACTAGGTCCATCATTAGTGGGCAGTGGTCGGTGAGCCACGTTCTTGATACGTGGGCGATAATCGTGTTTATGCAGTGTAACCGTTCTCATTGTAGACACGTCTACCACACCGCCTACAGTACTATATATGGATATGGTTGCCATGAGCTAAGGTATCAAATGCTTGTGAGTATCCACCCCCTTTTACACTTCGTATATACTCCATCCAAAGTTTATCTAGATCGTCATCTAAGCCCTACTTGAGAGGGCACAGATGCACATCACCATCGCTTATATCTCTTTGGTATAATTAGAATTTTAAATTCTCTCCATTGTGTATCTATTGAATTATCTATTGTGCTTTGTCTTGCTAGGTCTTCCGCATTCATCCACCTGCCTTCATGGAAGGCAAGCTTGATTGGACGAACTATACTCTTTGGAAATTCAAAATCAATGCCATTCTAGACTCTTATGAGCTACTAGAAACTGTTCTGGGAATGGATGCAGAACCAGTGGGAAGCCTCAATCCCAACAACCCTGCAAACATGCTTCCGCTAGATGCTACACTTCTTAAGGCATGGACTGACACACTTTGTGCCATCGTCACCAGCGTAAGTGACTTTATTCTCACTTTGATTCAACATACTACCAAGGCTATAGAGGCTCGGATCATACTAAGAAATCAATATGAGACTCGCAATCAAACCAGGAAAAAAAACCTGGAGAATTAGCTTGCTGCTGAAAAGTTTGCTGAAGGAGAAGCTGTTGAAGCATTTATCTCGCGGATCAAAAATCTATGAGATCAAATGACTGCTGTAGGGATTACACACAGTGAGGAGTTGGCTTAGAGGTGCATCCGAATTCTTCCACAGACGTATGATAGCTTAGCTACATCACTAAACACTCAGGTTAGAGTACCATCTTTATCATTTGAAGAATTTAGTGCTATGCTACTTGAGGAGGAGATGCGACTGAAGACCCGTAATGGTAGTGATGCTGCATTTTCAGCCAATGCTAAAGGCAAAGGCGTGACATCTTTTGATGAAAAGAAGAAGAAGCCAAAGAAGAAGAAGTTTCAAGGGAGTTGTTATTACTGTGACAAGAAGGGTCATGTTATCAAAGACTATAGAAAGAAGCAAACTGACGAGAAGAACGGTACCTTGAAGTCTTCATGGAAGGGAAAGAAGTCAGTCAACAATGTCGAGACCGAGCTTGAACTTTAGGTCGCCATTGAAGAGGTATGTTCATCTGCTTAGGCTCCAATTGATGATTCATGGGTTTTGGATAGTGGAGCATCTTGACACATGACTAGTAAGAAGGGCTGGTATAGTTCTTGGAAGCCTTTACAACAATGTCGAGACCGAGCTTGATCGCCATTGAAGAGGTATGTTCATCTGCTTAGGCTCCAATTGATGATTCATGGGTTTTGGATAGTGGAGCATCCTGACACATGACTAGTAAGAAGGGCTAGTATAGTTCTTGGAAGCCTTTACAAGAACCCATGAGTGTTGTTGGAAATAATGCTAAATGTTTAGCCGAAGGGTTTGGAACCATCTCTTTTGTGGCAGCTATAGGTGAAGAGAAGAAGCTGTAAGATGTGCTCTATGTATCCCAGATAAAGAGAAATCTACTATCAGTTGTTGCGATGACAGATCGTGGGCTTGAAGTACGCTTCAAGAAAACTGAAGCAAAATTCTAGATGCTGTTGGCAAGGTAGTCGGCAAAGGACTAAGGCGCAACAATCTCTACGAGCTAAGTACCCTTACAGTGTCTGCAGATAAGAGCACAAGCAAGCTTTGGTACGAGCGATTTGGTCACATTGGATTTGCGGTGCTAAAGGAGATGTCGAAAAAGGGTATGGTAGCTAATTTGCCTGCATTTTCAAAATTGTAGGAACCATGTGAAGATTGTATGATGATGGGCAAGCAACAACGCGAGGCATTTCCACAGGAAAGCAACAATCGGGCAAAGACTCCTCTAGAGCTGGTACATGCTGATCTTTGTGGTAAAATGTCTACTACTGCATTAGGGGGATCTTCTTACTTTATGCATTTAGTCGATGATTACAGTAGGAAGATGTGGGTTTATTTCCTTTGGGATAAGGTTGAAGCTTTTGGCAAGTTCAAACAGTGGCATAAGCTTGTGGAAAATGAGACAAGAAAGAAGGTGAAGAAGTTTCATACAGATTGAGGAGGAGAATTCCTTTCAACAGAATTTGACAGCTACTGCAAGGAGAATGGCATCAAGCGCCAACTCCACTGCTCACACACCTCAGCAAAATGGTGTTGTAGAACGTTGCAATTGAACTGTCATGGAGATGGCTCGATGCATGTTGAAGGCGAAGGGTTTGCCCAATACATTTTGGGCTGCAGCAGTCAACATAGCAGTTTATGTCCTTAATCGGAGCTACACAAAGGCACTCAAGGATGTCACACCTCAAGAGGCCTACTTTGGTAAGAAACCTTTAGTTTCTCATTTCAGAACATTTGGCTGTGAATGTTATGTGCATATTCTAGATGCATCCAGGACTAAGCTAGATGCCAAAAGCAAGAAGTGTATCTTTCTTGGATATAGTCAAGAGTCGAAGACATATCGGCTCTATGATACAAAGGCAAAGAAGATTGTGGCTAGCCGAGATGTGGTATTTGCAGAACAACCACACTTAGTGGAGGAAGGAGGTCCGTCCACTCTATCATCAGCCGGAGAAATAGTCCACCATGAGCCCAACCCATGAGTCAGATTTCCTCTCAAGGAGGATGCGTTTTCAGAGGATGTAGACTCACACATCACAACAGCCTGCCTGTTGCACCACAAGGAAAGCCACTTCCAAAGTGGGCACAACAGCTCTTTGATGAGCGTAATCTAGTACATGAAAAGCCAGAATCTTCAGCAGATGGACCACGCAGATCAAGGAGAATAGAGGAGCAGAGAAGAGCATCTGATCTCATTGTCAATATGTCTTTGATGGCTTAGATAATGGGAACAGTGAAGAAACCAGCCACCTTGGATGAAGCCTTAACAAATCCAAAGTGGAAAGCCGCGATGCAGTCTGAGTATGACAGCATCATAAAGAACAACACTTGGGAGCTAGTTGACCGACCACCAAACAGAAAGGTAATTGGTTCCAAATGGGTTTGGAAAGCTAAGTATAAGGCTGATGGCTCACTCGAAAAATACAAAGCTAGATTGGTTGCTCAGGGATTTGCACAGGGAGAGGGTTTTGACTTTGATGAAACCTTTGCTCCCACAGCTCCTATAACCACTATCAGGGTGGTACTTGCCTTGGCTGCTCACAAAAAGTCTCCAGTCTTTCACATGGATGTCAACTCAACATTTCTGAATAGCCATCTCAAGGAGGAGGTATATGTAGCTCAGCCACCAGGTTTTGAGATGCCCAAATCAGAAAACAAAGTTTGCAAGTTGAAGAAGGCATTGTATGGGTCGAAACAGGCCCCAAGGGCATGGTATCACATGATAGACCAATTTTTCAAATTCTTCTTGTATGTAATACAAGAAGAAATAATACAGACAATTATTTAGGACTCTTGAGGTATTATTTCTTCTTGTACATAATACAGACATAATACAAGAAGAAATAATACATATAATAGTTTAGATCTCTTGTGGTATTATTTATTCTTGTATATACAGACAATAGTTTAGGACTCTTATGTGTGCTGTGTGTGATTCCACTGTTCTTTCTCTCTTTGAAAACCCTCGTGTGAATAGTCATAAGTGTTTCATGTGAACAAGTGTTCTACATGAAGGTTGGTGCTCTCGAAAATATATTTGTCTTGGAAATCATGAACTGTTTGGAGATGTTGCTCCAAAACCTTTGATGTGCAATCCTTGGCAGCTTTTCCCTCTTGCTGCAAGCGCGGTCACTTTAGCTTCCAAAGCCACTCCTTGTAAATTGTCCTCTAGAACTGCGTCACATGTGATAAGCATATCCTAAAGCTTTTGCATAGTCTTTGTCTTGCAGATTGGTTGATATTGGAGGCGATGATGGTGAGCTAAGCCAAAGGTTGATGAGGCTAGAGTCACTTGCGAGACGATTGGTATTGATGTAGGAATTGGTGTTTGCTTAGGAGTACGATTTGGTGCTCTGCACTAGGATTCATGTGACTAGCTCCACATGAAAATACTTGCTTCTTTCCACTTATTCTTGATGGTACACTGATTAAGGTCTTTATAATCCACACATAGCCTAAGAGTGTTGTCCTCCTTTTGGAGGCTCCCCATGGTGACACACTTGGTTAAGTGAATCCCTGTTCTAACAATTGATCCAATTGTTTCTTTAATTTAATAGCTTTGGGGACACACATCTTATAAGCTCTTTTTGCCATTTGGCAAGATCCGAGTTCTAGCTCTATCTCATGATCCACATGTCAAGTAAGGGTAAATGAGTGAGTACCTTTAGGAAGATGTTAGCATACTCACTTAACCACTCGGGCTCATATTCCACTTTATGGTCTTCTTCCACATTTTGGTCTTCCATCTTATCGAGCTTAATTACAAATGATGCAAATGACTACGTGAGAAGGTAACAAATGGTAGGCTTAATACAATGAAGGTGACGAATCACATAAAATTGAAAGAATAAACAAGCCATAAATGGATGATCGCTCTCAACCCAAGGGTGAATCACGAATGTGAGTACATAACTTGATAAAATATTTGCTAAAAATGCACCACATCTACACAAAGTTGGATTTCATGACAGCATTTCATCTAGAGTCCAATAGACAAACCGAAGTTACTAATAGTATGATTCTTAGAGACTATGTTTCATCCCAACCTAGACTTTGGGATAAATACATTCACCTTATTCAGTTTGCTTATAACAATACACCTCATTAAGCTACGGACCATGCACCATTTGAGATTATTTATGGGAACCCATTCCTGTCTCTTGCATTTCTCATAAAGTAGAGGCTGTTGATGAGTTTACTGGAGATTTTGAGAGTATACTTCAACAAGTACACCAAGCAATATGCAAATCCCAAGAAGTGTATGTTTAACAAGCAAACAATAAATATAAAGTCATTTCTTTTAAAGAATGTGATTATGTCCTCATTAAAATTGAAAAGAAGTGTCTCAAAAGGGTTGAGAAGAACTTAATAGTGAAATTGACACCAAGGTCTTATGGACCATTTAGCATCACCAAAAATATTAATGACCTTAGCGTATTGATTAGGTATGCCATCACATTGGCATATTCATAAAATTTTCCACATTATTTTGTTAAAACCATTTAGATGACCATTTTCTTCATATCCTACTGGAGATTTTGAGAGTATACTTCAACAAGTACGCCAAGCAATATGCAAATCCCAAGAAGTGTATGTTTAACAAGCAAACAATAAATATAAAGTCATTTCTTTTAAAGAATGTGATTATGTCCTCTTTAAAATTGAAAAGAAGTGTCTCAAAACGGTTGAGAAGAACTTAATAGTGAAATTGACACCAAGGTCTTATGGACCATTTAGCATCACCAAAAATATTAATGACCTTAGCGTATTGATTAGGTATGCCATCACATTGGCATATTCATAAAATTTTCCACATTATTTTGTTAAAACCATTTAGATGACCATTTTCTTCATATCCTACTTATGAAGAGCAATCTCTAATTGTTGTTCAAGAGAAAATACTTGAACTTGACACAATCATTGACCAGCACACTACTACACACACGAGAAACACTTACACTAAATATCTTTTGACTTTCAAAAGAACCATCCTAAAGAGGATGCTCTGTGGATGCTTGAGCAATATTTTTGCACTTGTCTAGACCTTATCCACTCATATAAGCAAACATGCAATTACAGACAATTACAAACTCGAGCAAGAAGGGGATGATAGTAGCTAGATCCTTCTACGGTAGATTAGGATGCCTGATATGCCATTGCACCATGGTGGTAGGTATCATGGATGATTCCATTATTAAATTCTAACAGGCTAGTGTTATTAGTGTATGCACATTTGGGGTCGTACTAGTGTTATTTGGTATTGCGGGTGATTCCGTGTTATATATTGAGCTAGCATTATTGGTGTATATGTTTGTACCTATTATATGTTATCATGTTGGGATTTATTTTGAGGACTCCAATTGATTATATATAACTAACATAGTTGGCATTATTGAGTAATAGGTGATTACTACGATGGAGTTGACTAGAAAGTAATATGGGCGTGGGGCTGTGTATAACACATATTTATCGTTTGTATTATCTTATGGAGTTACTTCATTTATTTGGCCCACGAGACGACATTTTGTTATTATACTCGCTACCCATATTGTATAATTGGGGTGGCATGTAATATTTTGTGCACATGTGAATTTATGGTTATAACGTTAGTTATAAGACTTATGGTTATTTTTATAAAAGATAAGCCCAATTTTGTAAGGAAAGTTATTTATGGCTCCTTGGGTTATTTTGGAAGAAATATAAAAAATACCTATGTGTGGAAAGTGGGGCCACTCACATCGAGGAGTTGGGGGAGAGAGAGAGGGAGAGAGAGCGAGAGAGATTGCACCCAATGCTTTCTGTTATGTTGATTTCTTCATAATTTTACACATTTTTCTATGCTTTTACCATGGTTAATTTATTCGCACACGTTGTTTAGTTTTGGTTTGAAAGGCAAGTGAGTGGTGAGAGATTTCTCTTTGTACCATGATCTTATTACTATTGCAAGGGACTGATTGTCTCTTGCTTATTAGAAAAAATGACTTTCATTTAAATATCTAGTTTTAACACTAGGTCGGCCAAACTTAAAAATATCTAGTTTTAACACTAGGTCGGCCAAACTTAAAAATAGTCTTTAGAGTATTACTATCAATCAACTATGTACACTAAGTCCATAGACTTTCCCTCCAACATTAAGCACGAGGTAAGGTTGCTTAATATATTCTAGCATTGTCTTACAAAGGATAACGGGTTGCACAAGTAAGATGGCAAAGCACCTTTGGTAGGTTGGGCGGTTGAAATCATGTTAATCTATGGAGTTGACATATCCCCCTTCCTAATGGTGACCGGGCCCTCGTGTCACCTGTCGATAACTTCCACATGGAAAGGTGATGGTTCATGATTCACCATGGAGTTGGTGGGCCAAGGTTAAGCAGTATAGTTTGGGGCCGATATGCAGTTAGATTTAGGGCAAAGTGATGGGAACCTTTGGGTAGCCTTGATGGCAGGCAACTTCTCGAGGTGGCATGGAAAGTGATAGGTGAGATGTGGAGGTTCTTCATGTCGGGTCTCCTGCAGTCGTGGAAGTGCTGTGGACCCTTTAACATGAGTTGGTTGGTAAAAGCAGTCCTCACCTTGTGATTAGTAGAATAAGCTCTAGGACCACCATGGAATGATTTACATGGGGGGGATAGCGGTGTAGATCTTCAACATGAGAGTATGGCCCAATATCAAATTGTGATCCTAAGAGATAAGGCTTGTTTATGATGAATACATCAGCCAAGGCAAGGTTGTGTTGGTGAAAATGGGCCCGCAAGGGATTGGACATGTAGTAGGTCGGGCGTGACATGGGGTGTTACTTACCAACCCATGTAGTAGGTCGGGCGTGACATTGGGTGTTACTTACCAACCCATGTTGCCACCAAATATGCCACTGGTCTTATAGAAAGATGTGATGAAGGGCTTGGAGAAAGCCATTGACCGGGTCAGTGCATGATCTCAAAGGGCTTCGAAACCATGTATTGGGCATATCTTTGAAAGTGAACACTCTATGTCGTAAATATCGAGGTGCCAAACAACGGAAGTTGAGAACTTCAATGAGATCAAAGATCAGCTGCTCTGTGCTTGTCCATTGGTTCTTGGGAGCCTTCTCTTGGATGAGGATATGATAAGCTAGAAGAACTGGCATGTGGTGATGATAGCGGGGTGGTTAGGGACTTTGGCGTGGTAGAGGTCACTGAAGAATTGGCATGTGGCGACGATAGGCAGGGTCAAAGACCTTGGCATAGTAGAGGTCATTGAAGTTCTTCATTCAGAGCTACATCTCCATGTGGTGGCGAGGGGTGTGGTGCCACTAATGTAGGGGAAGTTATAATCTAGCCCTTTTCCTTCTACGCAGAGGAACTTGCATGCCAAAAACACCTTTATTTGATTGGCATGAACTTGGGCTTAGTGCAGATTTCTCTGGGTGCAGCTATGTATTCCCGCCACATTCAGTGAGCACCGAGGAGATAGGGCATGCCCCACTTGGGTTGGAATCCTATGTGACCTATAGTTAGTTAGTCTCGGGAATAAACAAAGTACCAACCTCCTCCCGTGTGCCACAGGTGGTCAATCAACCACTATTGGGCAAAAAAGGAATCCATGCATCGGTTCACCATGGAGATTTTGGCCATGTCAAAGGCTGTATCCAAGTGACTATGAAAGTTTCTTTAGAATGTTAGATCTGTGTGCATGTTCATGGACAGGTAAGGACACCCCTAGGTCCTTGTCATCGTCTTCATTAGAATCTTGAGGAGTCATGACGGTGGTACCTCATGAAATTTAGCCCCTCATGGAATGATTCGAGGATGGGGGGATCGTGGATGCGGCTAATGAGGGAGTTGAGTTGGTTGAGAAGGTCGAGGCTTAGGGGTTGAGCGGTGGACAAGGTAGGGGTTCCCATGGAAGCAGCTTGCTAGGAGGGTCTTGGGTGGGAGTTGGGTTAAGTGGAGAGGTAGGGGGTTGACTCTGGGGGATTTGCTTTGTCACCCAAACTGGCCAACAAGGGGGCTTGATTGGATTGTGCAGCTTCTTCTTGAGAAGATGGGTGTCGGCCCTAAGTTTCTTGTGAGGACTTATCGAGGTCCTCCTCCTCATCATTAGGCTTATGGCTTTAGAAGAAGGTGAAGGGTCCATGCAGATGTCTTGCAAGTAAGTCATATATGGATGGTCTAAATGGTGGCTTAATTGATGAGGAGGGCTTGTTCAAGGTCAGAGTAGACTATATGATATATTCGGAGGATGCCTAGCAGCGGGTTGTACTCATGTCTCTATAGAAATGACTTGGTTGGCCCCAATCTCCAGAAATGAAAGGCCAATTTATAGAAGGTCCCATGAGACAATAAAATCGATGATAACTTTAAGGCTACTAAACTAGGACATAGATCATCCACATCAACCAATCGGTCCAAAATGACCAACCGACTTGAATGGGACCATATTGGATGATTACGTAGTCCCATGGAGACTATGCGCAACTGCCATAACCCTCTGAGACCATTTGGACCCTCAAATAGGCCTCGTAAATGTGAGAAAAATGTGTCCTTGGTTTGTTGCTCAACACTCACTAATCCAATAACATCTCCCCCACAAGCATGATGGACGGGGTAGTTGAGGCCGTGTGGTGCCATGAGGTCAAAGAAATGATATTCCTCGATAAAGAGTGTGGAATTCACAAACAAATGACACTAGGTGGTGAGGTTTGACACAAGCGGATGGGATTATATGGATTAAAGGAGTGTAACATCCAAGATGGAGAACAGGGTGAGTTTTGCCACGCAATGTTGATGTAGGCTAAGATGGTGTGAAAGGCGGGGGCAGAAAAATGGTCCAATAAAAAGATGTAGAACTGAAGTAAATACATAGCCAAGGTATGATTGATGAGGGTAAGGGTATCCATGGGAGACTGGCTCATGGTGGAGATGTTGGTAGGTTTGACAACGTAATATTCCTTGAACTCCAGATAACCCCTCTCTGCTAAGCTTAGATCCATTCATAATCCATTTACTAGCCTGATTCATTTATTTGCTATCCTATTCCGAAATATTGTATTTAATTCCTTGATCTTTTTACCTCAGTATTCTCTAACATGACTTTGAAACAATGCAAGCTCGCTTCCATGATTACAGTCATTGTATACAAACTTATGATGTGGGAGGTATAAGCTCAACGAATCTAGCCTTATAATGAACTCTTCTAAGTATGGAGGCTCGTATTTCTATATGCTATACTTCTTCACTAACCTCATATTTTCCATATTCATTGCTAGGACAAGGTTCTCTTGGGCATAGGGTTGACAACTTAAGCCTATATGAAGAAAAAATTTGTTCGATGCTCTATCCCTTGTGGCTTTCCACCTAAAGGCACATTTAGAGTGGAAAAGATATCTCATATGTTCTTCATGACTCGTTCTCTAGCTAGATCTTTTATAAGTGAACACTACTCTATTCCAGCATTCATCAATCCTTGTAAGTCTTGACTACTCTATTCCAGCATTCATCAATCCTTGTAAGTCTTGACAACTAGGTAGACATCTTTCCCACATCCGATTTCCATCTTTGTTGAGAATCTCTGTGATAAAAAAATATTACTCACTCAAGAAAAATATTACTCTCTCAAGAAAAAGAAAACATAAATTATTAATTTAAATTATTTTAGGGACTAAATCCATTACCTAGAAATTTCAAAAATTGCTTGAACTATCCAATCATTGCGTAAAATTATCACTCATGAACTGTAATAATTTAGAAATTGTCTCAAGTTAATTTGTAAAAAACTGACATTCTTTAAGAAGATTAAAAAAGAAACAAAATTTTTATTTCACTATCCAATGTTTCTTTATGTACAAGGAGACTCAACAATCTAGGACTCCATAACCTGCTCCTCTACTCTCATCTAAGCTCGCGACTCTCTCGAGCATATTCCTAACATACTCTCTAGTCAAAATGCTAGATAGTCGTAGTCTATAGCTTGACGAGGCAAATATATCATGGGAGGTAAATAGTTGATGATTATATAAATTCTTTGATATGATCTAAATTCTTGATGTAGAGACCCAAATAGATGAAGCTCGAGTGCTACTCTGATCCCTAAACATGATTGTGGTCAAACATAAATTTCCTCTAAACATACTATCCTAGCTACAATAGGTGTTGATAATGGTGTCTCTGCTTAGTGGTGGTGGGAAAGTGGAGTTGCTCAAAGTGTCACGCTAAGGAAATCCTTTCGTTCTCAAAGTGTCATGCTAAGGCAATCCTTTCGTGCCATCCCTAGTTCAATTATAAGTGCTTAAAAGAAAAGGCTCTATCAAGTCTCCAATAAGCCTATAATCTTAACAGATATATCTTAGTTCATCTGAACATAAGGAATGTTCTCATAAGGACACATAATCCATCAAAGTACATAGCCAACTGATTTCATAAGTTTATCGCATTAGTTAAAAAACATGATTGAAACCTAATCCCAACAATCTAAAAAATCATTCTTGAAAAGAAGCACTCAAACATGGTTTAAAATTCCCTTGTCTTTTATACTAGGTTTCTACCCTTACTCTTAATGATTTTTGGATAGGTGTTGCAAGGGTACAATAATGCTCCTACATGGACAAGAGGGCCATGAGGTCTTTTCACACGCTCCATTGCCGCTAAAGCCAAGGGTACCTCCTTCCGAGTGTGATAATAAGATGAGGGCAACCTTAGAATCCCAACCTTCCTTCACAGGGACAATGACTCCTCATAGTCCTACCCAAGATCATCATGAGTAATCTAAGCTCATCAAACACCTAAGTATGATAGTTCTAGAGATAACATGGGTTTAAGCAACTTAAGGCTCTACTAACAGTCTATGAGGATCCTACCGCCCTAAATATACCATAAAATTTAGCGGAATCTATTCTTATTTGGGTAGAGTAACTCACTCAGGGCCTCTCCCTACGATATCATAAGCAACTACTCCAACAGAAAAATTAGGAAGGAAATCTCCCCAGGACTCATTATTAAAATACGATCAAGTCTAAGATATTTTTAACTTAAGTAATCTAGTCAAACCTTTAATTCCCTTACCAACCCTAACCCCATTTGGCCCATGCACCACCACCTAGGTGACACAAAGACATGATATCTTATTAATTTAAAGGTGGATTGTGCTTGGGTACAAAGTGTTCCTCACTCAAGCTCCCTAGCTAGCACTTTAACAGACATAGAAATCAAGCGCACATCAATAAAGAGATCTTTAACTCGCAGACACACACAATCACAATACCTAGAATTATAAAGTAAGAAAAATATTAAACCTTATGGAAGTATCTCTATTACATAAAATATCAAAATAAATTATTCTTCGTTTGAATCCCTCAGTAATTGTGGTTGGCCCCATGTTCTCATCTCATCAACCCTTGTAAACCACCATCATCTCGCCATAGATTTGATCCTCATGACCTGCCATGATCATATATTTTTCATTAGATGACCTAGGCTCACAAGTACCCCTGAGAGCCCGTCGTCTTTGAGGGGCCCATTAAGATTGAACGACTGGCCCCGATCGTACCATTCCCTCACCTATGGTCGGATTCACCTATACCATGATGCTATGGAGGACAGAGATTCCTTGCGATACTCCCCATCTTTTCTACATAACATACCAAAATCTCATCCATGTTTGATCGTGAGAGGGGTCAAGGTCATGGTTGACCGTGCCATCACATGAGCCACCCCGTGATTGCAACTCAAATGGAATAACAACCTGTGCAATAGCTCCATAGGCTCCACGTTCTCCAATGCTGAGTTCACCCTGTGCCAGTGGTCAATTTAACAATTTATCAAATTTAGGAACAAGAAAAAAAATACTGAGAATCATTTACATACAGAAAAGATATCATAATCAGCACTTTCTGGCATGCAATTCCCTTCCTTGCATTGGAGTTGACCAATTGCTTCAACTTTCCTGGATCTATCATTTTAGTACTAAGAGGAATCCACATTCAACGTTAAGATTCAATCCCATATTTTTACCCATTTGAAGTGTTTGTATGTCCAATTAATTCTCGCCCATACGACTTTACCAATTCAAACAACATTTGACTTTTAGTCCGGATAAATCTACATCCTTGAATTGTCCTTCATGGTCCATTTCTCTAGCTTAGAATAATTATCTGATCTATAAAAATTATTGATCAATATTTCCTCTCTAAGAATAATTAATTCATCTATAAACATTATTGAGCCATTTAACCTCTTTAAGAATCTTGATTTGATCTAAGATTAAATGACGATCAACATTGCTTATAGGTCTTGAGAATCAAACCAATTTAAATCAACTATCCCTTTAATAAATCAAACACAACCCTCAACCCTTGCATGTTATTATAATTTTAGATGTAGAATTTTCTCATTCTCCTACTTTCTCTTGCTAGATTGTTCACTAATTTTTTCTAAAGTCATTCTACTTTTTCTCTATGTTTAATATCTTAACTTAACCAATTTTTTTTTCTCAAAATCAACCTTATGTAAGCAGCTATACTAGTCTCTACACATATGGTCTTTCTCTCAAATTTGACCTTTAGTGTAAGAAGCTATACTAGTCTCTACACTTATGGTGTTCCTCTCTCTCTATATCCACCTACTCTACATGCAGCTAGGTCATTTACATCACACACACTCTCTCTAACTTGTTGGCATAATTTATGCATTCTCTCTCCAGAAATAGTCACGTTCGCTGTTCAAAAAATTAAACATATTTGAACCCTGAATGTTTAAGACTATTAATATTGAATGAGGGATTTTATTCACTTTTATACCCATGGGCCATAACCTAAATTATTTATCTAAATTCTCTCTCTAAAATCTGAGCCTTAGCTTAAATTCTTTCTCTAAAGATTCCATCCACCCTATCTCATATCTCACAATCTAGCCATACACATAATAATCATGAATTTAACATTCCTACATTTTCTATGGTCATCTAAGGCCAATTATTTATTTAGTTCATGTATATTTATATATTTTCTTTCTAGAAATTAATTAGTTAATATATTTATTTAGTTCATGTATATTTATATATTTTCTTTATAGAAATTAATTAGTTCATGTATATTTATATATTTTCTTTCTAGAAATTAATTAGCTAATATATTTATTTAGTTCATGTGTATTTATATATATTCTCTCTCTAGAAATTAATTAGCTAATATATTTATTTAGTTCATGTATATTTATATATTTTCTTTCTAGAAACGAATTAGCTAAATATTTATTTAGTTCATGTGTATTTATATATATTCTCTCTCTAGAAATTAATTAGCTAATATATTATTTTAAATTTATGAAATTATGCCAATCACCCTAATCTATCATTTAATCTCCCATCCTAGGTATAAATTTATCCGACCTCTAATTGGAAACTAGAAATCAATTTAAAAGGGTATACTATGGTATATGTTTGAAAATTTGACAAAAGGTAAACTAAAGTCTAAAGCTATTTCTTTGTTCTTGAAAAATGTGCAAGAAACTTGAATTTAAATAGGTATAGGATAAGGGTTGAATTATCATAATCAAATTTAATTTTTGGAAGTAAGCATAAATAGCTTTGGAAAATATAAGTTTGGAGATAGGTAAAGGCCTAATGTAAGGTACTACAGGGCTTCCTCCTTCTTTAAAAAAAACACCTAGAAGATGCTCTCCCGAATTTATTGAAGTACCACCAGTAATTTGTAGATAACAAAAACTATGAGCTCTTGTATATAATTCATTTTATGGAAATATGAAAAGGGACAATCCCATTTGTCTCATTTGAGCTTGCCTTTTCTCTCTCTCTCTCTCTCTCTCTCTCTCTCTCTCTCTCTCTCTCATTTGAGCTTGTGGATGCATGTTAGCTTGTGTTCTTGTTTTCTTGCATGTTTGATTGTCGGTGTATGTAAGTAGGGATGGTAATGCTCTCATTTCTCTTCTTCTCTACCCTCTCTTTCTTATCTACCAAGTCCCTTTTGCATGCTAGTTGCATGAGGTGAAGGTTGAGCTCTCCATAGCTTCCTTCCTTCTTTGCCGGTGACACAAGAAGAGGTGGAGTGAGCCCCTACCGGCTTCACATCAAGGAGTTAACCCTCTTAGGGTTGGCCAAGTGCAACTCTCCGGACTCAACCCTTGCATGTATCTCTCTTCTCTTCTCTTTCCTTCTTGTGTGCAAGGTAGCATGTTATCCTTAACAAGACTATATTTGGCTTGTTATCTATTGACTGACCTATCATTGTCCAACATCCCAAACCACAATTATAGTGCAACTTATTTCAAGGCCATATGAATGATTTTAACCACTTTGCCCCTGTTGTCATTTACACCCTGGCTTACAGCCTCAAAACTCAATCTCCTTTATTTTGCAAGGTCTTTCACTGCTAAAGAACCCATGTATCAAATCTCATCTCATTCTAAGCATGACACGTGCTAAAAATAGTTAACTATCAAAATTGGCCATTTCCATTAAAATTGTAAGATCCCTCCTTACTACCCCCAATATGTACATGTAAAAATTATCAATGGAAGGGTCAATTCTTGAGAATGTGCTATAGAGAGAGAAATTGTGTTAAAGATGTGTACTTTGGAGATATAAAGTGTTATAAAGCCATGAAATATTGAAAAAAGTGAAGAAAATAGTATAATACCAAAGATGCAATGAGAAATTGCAATATGGAACCTGAGAAAATTTACTTGGATCCCCTAGGGTATGCACAAGTGCACATAGGCACCATGCACATCCTTAAATCATAAAAATAATATAGTAAGAGAAAGTTAAATGTATGCACTTAGAGAAAATATAAAAATATAAATAGAAAATAAAATATTAAATTTGGAGTTAAAATAATAAGGGATTGAGTATAAAATAACAGCACGTGTGCATATGTGCACAAATCAATTAAATCAAGAAACCTTACATTGAGAATTGTAAGAATACTTGGATGATTTTGTTCTTGTTTTCTTTGATGATATCTTCGTATACTCAAAGAATGCTGTGGATCATGAAGATCATGTGCGCAAGGTCCTGGAAATCCTCAGGAAACACCAACTCTTTGCAAAGAAGAGCAAGTGTTCTTTCTCTGTTGACCAAGTAGAATACTTGGGATTCATAGTGTCAAAATGCTTTAGACTAAGGGTTGGAAGATTTAAAAATTATCCTTACATAAAAAAGGAGTGGTTTATAAGAAAAAGGCTAAAAATATGTAGAGTCATTACACAAGCCATAACCTTGGTCATCCCATGTCTCATATACAATAAGCGCATTGTGTGGTTACAAAAGATAGATTACAAAGAGTGTAGCCATGCAAAAGGTAATGTTAACCAGAGTGGTTTTAACATACACCCCTCCCTATTGTAGGTCCATCCTCGGAGCTGGCTGGATCTATCTGTAGTAGATGGAATAGGTGCGGATGAAGTCCTAGCATGAGATTAGAGTAGGGGGGATCCATGGAAGACCTTGTAGCTTGTCCAGAAGGTAGTCTCCATCATGTCTTTGAGGGTCTATAGGCGCTAGGTGGGCATCCACATGATACGCTCATAGTAGCCAAAAATTTGCTTGAGGGTTGGGCCTTTATTGATGTCAAAGGAGGCCAAACCTTGCTCTCCATGGAAGTGAAACGTCTTTGTAAAGGGAGGTAGTCCGGGATGATGCAGAGTGCGCGAGGTGTGTTGCAATAGGTCTCCCAGATGAAAGGTTTGAAAAGGAAAGGGTGCCTCTAGGCTGGTTGCTCACCCACGAGTTTGGACGTGATGGGCCGAGTAAGCGACGGGAGGCGAGGTATCCTCCGCGCATCCTTGGGGGGTGTTCTTGCCACACTGTGATGCTTGGCTTCAAGGTAAGGACGCAGGACATGGATGTCCATGCGGTCCATGATGTGAGTGATGGGATCTGCCTGGAGTTGTTGACTGAGAAGGATGATAATCACCTGCTCGAACTCCGTACAGTTGAGGGGGTCCCACCAGTTAAGAGGGTTGAGTGGAGGGTCAACCTCCTCACGCTCTAGTGGTGATGGGGACAGAATCTCTCCCTCTTCGAGGTTTTGTGGGGAGGGCTGTTGTATCGGGGTGAAGGTGGGTGGAGGGGTTGTTGAGGTGGAGGCTTCCTACTACTATGAGGCTTGCATTGAAGAGGGGTGGGGTTTTGTGGAGGTGGATGGAATGTCACAGAAGGTGGTGTGCATTCCAAGAGTGATAAAAAAGGGGGTGAGGGTGGTGTGGGTGAGGGAGGTGGTGTGGGGAAATGAATGGGGGGAGAAGAGGTTGGGGATGGAAGACTGGGAGGGTGGATGTGCCAGAGGGGGGTGGGATGATGAGGGTTGGGTGTTGGAAGAGGGGGGAGAAGAAGAGCATAGGAGTGGGGGTGGTAGACTATCATGGCCGTCATAGCTACCATCCTAGTTGTCGGGGGGGCAGGACCTACTTCGGCAGCATCCATGGGGTTGTGTGCATGGAAGAAAGATTCAGCACAGCTGCAGCTTCTTCGGAGGAGAACTCAAGAGGGAAGGCGACGTGAGAGTTGTCGAACTGGCAAATGCCAGTGGTGGCCATCACTTGTAGCTGCTCGTGGCACCTGTGGGGTAAAGGATGAGGAGGCCTTTGATGGAATACGGGGGGAGAGCATCAGCGGGGAGGCAGAGGTAGCGCTATTTACCACGTCCCAGCCGATATCCTGTAGATAATGTAGAGACCCTATAGAAATCTGGGAGGGGTAAGGATATGGGCAAATGCCGTCTGGAACTGAGAGGTCTATAAGCGCTGCTGGGTCGTTGGAGGGGAAGCCAAAACACGGAGTAGTTGGCACCAATTGGCCAACATGGCTTGGAGAGGCTGTTGAGGGAATTCATAGAAGTCATGGGGGTGTTGGAAAGAGAGAAGGACTTGAAAAAGAAGTGGGGGATGAGGATGATACTAGAGATGGGGAGCTTGGTGAGGAGGTACATGTAATTCTGTCGGGAAAGGGGCTCGTCCAAGTAGAGGTTGTGCTTGGAGGAGGTTTAGCCGGATGCTCCAGAAGTGGAGGTCAATGGCTGAACCTCCTCCAGCTTTGTGGGGGGAGTGCTAGGAGCTCAGTGGTTGTGTCCATCAAATCATCCACCTTGCGATCCAGGGTGCTGGAGGAAGGAGTGGAGGGGGTGGAAGGTGGTTGTGCCGCTCGGGCTTCAACATCACCAAGTTTCTCCTCTAGCTGGTGGATGGTGGTGTGGCTGAGACTTCACAAAAACACTAGAAGTGAGGGATGAGGGGGTGGGGCCCATATTTATAGGTTTCAAAAGGGTATGACCATGGAAGTTGAAGCAAACAACCATGGGATTACAAGCGAATGGCCACGACAACTCAAGCGAACAGCCATGGTAGTTGCAAAACAGGAGCGAGTGGGCGCGAGCTTTTTGAAATGGAGAAGGGAATGGGTGTTTGCTTTCAAAATCAGAAAGGAATGGGCAAGGCCTTTCACTACGTGGGTTGGAATGGCTGGAACGGTAGTGGCAAATTAGAACTTGTAAAAAGTACGGCCGTGGCAAATTCGGAAGGCCTGTGGCTTTTTTTTTTGGGTGGGCACCTTAAATTAGGTTTTGTACCCAAAGGCTATGCTGCCACTATTGTGCAAGAGAAAACACTCCTAGTTTCACAAAAGTGGTTTTAGCAAATTGAAGATGATTTGCAGATCCTTCTTTATGGATGTATGGAGTGAGGCTTGAGAATCATCCTCTTATTCTGAAATTTTTGGACAGTGGCCAAAACAGGATTTGTATAATCAAGGGCTCAAGATTTTTTCTCTCCTTTCTTCTTCAATAAATAGGCGGGCAATTTTGTTACATTTCAATCAATTGGAGAAAAAGATTTGAAATTAAGCATGTGCTTAATTTCAAATACCAATTGCTTCCAATTAGCAAAACTGTGGCATTAAGAGGGGCGACGTCAAACAAGCGAATTTTCTTCTCTCCCTCTGGCAAGGCGACAGTCGCAATGGGCACAACTTTTCTCTCTTTCGTTTTTTTTTTTTTTGTTTTCACAAAAGCGCACAGCATTGCTTCCAAGTGTGGAGAGGTCTTGTTTAAAAGCTTTATACTAAGCTTTAGTTAAAGCTTAGTTTATATATATAGATATACATATATATATATATACATATATATATATATACATATACATATATATATACATATATATATATATATATATATATATATATATATATATATATATATACATATATATATATATATACATATATATATATACATATATATATATACATATATATATATATATACATATATATATATATATACATATATATATATACATATATATATATATACATATATATATATATATACATATATATATATACATATATATATATATATATACACATATATATCTATGTATATACATATATATATATATATATATATATACATATCCATATATATATATATACATATATATATATACATATATATATATACATATATATACATATATACATATATATATATATATACATATATACATATATATATATATAAAAGCGTCTGTTATGGGCTACCACACCTCCCAAAAGAAAGAACTCTAAACATTCATCATTGGAAGAAGCAATAGATCACAACCATCATAGGGAACTTATCAATGCTTCGAGTTGTGTCCCTTGAGGTCTCCAAGCTCACTTCGAGAAGCTCCAATCCTCCAAGCTTCACCTCCATGCTGTCACCGTAGAGTCACTCACATCACCACACAAGGCAATATCTCTCTCACACACTCCTCTACACAAGCATACAAGTATAGAGAAGGCACATGTACTAGAGTACAATCTCACACTCTCTCTCAAGACAAGGCAAGAGCTCTCATAGCACAGTGGGGGATTATGTCCATTCATTATGAGAAAATAACTTATATACAACTGGCCCTTATTCACACTTGGATGCCCAAAACTTACTAAACAAGGCCTTGGGTGGCCAGTGTCTCATAATGTTACAACTTTTATAGTGCCTTTGCATGACACTTATTAATGTCCTCAAATGGAGGAGTATACTTGTTAATCCAATATGGGATTAACATCCCCCTACGTGATGTAGGTTTTGTCCTTAGAACTTGTAACTGAGGTCGAAAGACCTAGTCGCCAAACTCATGCGATGATAAAGTTCCGGTAGGACTGAAGCTTTTTTAGGGTTCTTCTGAATGCAGAATGTGAAGTCCAGAACCCGGTGTCTACCATGTCTTCAAATGTAACATGCATGTAAGCTGGTAGACATATGAGGCAGTGATAGTAAAACATCATGCCGTGCTCATTGGGGCCGTGGTTCATCTCAAAGAGTAACCGATTTGCCTCAAAGCCATCATATCTTTCTTTAGGTTGGTCAATAAGCACCATGATCAGCTTTAAGAATCCAACACTTGCCACAATTGCTGGATCTGGAATACGGCGCCATGCACGTATCCATGTCAGCATTTGATGTCGTTGTTGTGCTAGTGTCGCAAAAGCTACTGGGACAAACAATGGAAAGTTGTAGCATAGATGTGAGTTGTGTTGCTTTACATCATAGATTTCCAAGGGCGTCATCCTTCTTTTTATTGGTATGTATAGTGGGCCCACTCTTTGTGTGGGCGGGGCACACTAGTATTGTTGACTATACTCTGGAATGGTTAAGTATTCATTCCGCCATGCTGGTTGTATACCAAAATCTTCTATTTTGGGACTTGCATCATCTGTGACTATTATGGTTTAGCCCCCTCTTGTATGGACAGGATGCGCTTTTCGCCATCGGTGAAAACAATAGCTGATCATAAAAGTAACAATTCGGATCTCAAGTAGATCTGCCAAATGAGGGTTGGCCAGTTTGGTATACTTTGCCACATTTGCCCATAAAGTTTCTTCTCCCGCTAGTGGGCAATAATTCCTCCAGTTCTGGCATTGGTCCGCAGAGAGGATATGGTACATATGGCTTCTTTGTAGACGACGTGACTTTGGAGTAGGCTTCTGGTAGTATTCGTCTGGTTGGTTCAAATGGTGTGATTTGCATCAGCACCTTGAACATCAATTTTGGCTTTAACAAGGGATTGTCTGCTCTAATTAGTACTTCATATTCTGCACGAGACAAAGACTCAAGCACAGTGTCATCAGTAAAAGGCTGAATGTTATCTTGTGGTTGAATGTGATGCACCTCTTGAGTTGGCTGTGGTGGAGACGGGTGGGATGCCAGCAACTCCTCGGGGGCGAGAGTGTTAGTGGGAAATTCTAAAGGGATAGATGGAAGACGAGAGAATATACAATCTACCTCAAACTTGTTAGTAGGAGTAACACTAGGGTATGGATGCAATAGTTTACTAGCTACAGAGAAAAACACAGGGTAAGTGGTGAGATTTGAAGAACTTGGTGTTTCCTCTTGACCCTCTCTGGAGCTAGGGGGTGGGTGGGATGGCTTGTTAACCTTCATGAACTCCTAGAGTTCTATGATATCTTCATTAGTTATATCAAGATATTCGATGTGCACTTTATCAAAGTTATAGATTACTATAGTCATCATGTCTTCTAGATGTTTATGTATATAACGATAAAGTTTGAGAATGGTATAAGGATGATAGAGGGTAGATTCACTGATATTTAAATGTTGGTGTGTGTTATAAACTTTTAGCCATCCATGACTAATTATCCATTGATAACTTCTTGCTACAACCTCGTAGTTGGCTGGTGTATTTGGGATATCATCTCGTACATATAGGTCAAGTTTATCGACATTGTTGTCCAAGAAGTCCGAATTTTGCAACACCCTACACCAACTATGTAGGTTGAGCACAATGGGATGCAATGGATAGAAGAAGATATCTTTGGGGTCAGTTAGTACTATGTCCCCCCAAAAAATACCCATAATAATGGTTGGGTCAGCATCTCTTTCTATATTTTGCCTAATCAGTGTTAAATCCCTAGGCTTAAGTCTTCAGACAAGTCGATTTTAGATTAAGTAATGAGAGGGTTAGTGTAGATAAAAACCAAGAGTTTGAGGAGGGGACCGAGGAGTCACCAGCAAACAAACCTATCTCCGAGGCTCACTCAAGAAGTAGTCATAATTCGTCTATTAGCTCTTGTCTTTCGCTTCTTTCTCTAATTGCCCAACTGTTGGTGCTCCAATTCTTGTATCCTTGCCTCTTTAGTTGAGAGAAGATAGTATATTGCTGTTTCTCAAACCATTCTAGCCGCATCCAAGTCCTCAACCCTACGTGTGGATGCTTCTTGTGCTCTTCTTGCGGATGCTTCGAACCATTGAGCCTCTTCAATCCTCTTAAGCCTTTCTGCTACCAATACTTGGTTGTCCTTAAGATGCTAAGTGAGTTGGTCCACTTCTTGTTTATGGCTCTTAGACATTTGTTCCATTTCCAGGGACTTAGCATTAAGCATCTCATTTAATGTTCTTACTTTTTCTACATGTGCTTTGTTTGCATGTTCCCTTTCAGCCTCCTGAAGATGAAGTATCTTTTGGTTAGCAAATGCGAGGGCTTCATTTAGTGTAGCTATGGTCTTGGTGAAATCCTCTACCTTTTTGTTAGCTTCTTGAAGCTGTTGGGCATGTTGTTGTGCTTTTTGTTCCTTTGTGTGTGCAACTTCTTTTTGAATTTGTTGTTTGGCTTGCTCCACTTGCGCCTTTAGTTCTGTATTTTCCTTAATCCTCTGTACAATCGTTTGGTGGGCTGAGGACTTGATTGTTGCTCTCTAAGACCTGGTACCTTGCTTCTTGCTCTTCTACAGACTTTAACCCTTTGAGGATAACATCTTTGTGTGTAGATGCAATTACCGCCATTTGTTCTTGGAGCATTTGCACCTGGTCAGTTGCCTCTTGGACTTGCCTCCACAATGTAGCATTTCTGTCACTAAGCATGTGAGTGGTTAATAGGTGGCAGAGCCACACCCTCTGTTCCTATTCCCAAATGGAGGCACTTGTTTGTAGCTGCTCCTAATTCATAGTGTGGTAATTGTAACAAACTGTCCAGGCCCTCCACAGTCTCTTTAAGGAAGCGCTCATAATCCAGATTATGTAAGAAAGAAGTGGCCAAGATTCTGTCTGCATCATCCAGCCTTTGTCGTTTGCTTGGGCTGGTTTCTTCCTCATTTCTCTTTCTTTTGTTTGCTTCGTGTCTTTTGTCATCACGGACCTCCATAGGTGCTGAAGTTGCCTCTTCATGTTTTTGGTGCTCCTCCTCTTGCAACACCTCTTTTCCTGGGGCCTCCTTTGCGCTAATCTCTGCTGATGTATTCTGATCTAATATAATGGAATTACGAAGTGGTGAGAGGTTTCTGAAAATGATCTAAGCTGGGTTAGGAGGAGGTGTTTGTTGAGGTATTTCAGCTATTGTGCTTAGTGGAATTTCTAATAAACTTATTCACATGGCTTCCTTTTTCTCCACCACTTCCTGTCTGAGATAAGAAGCTATTTCCTTGGCCAGTTCTGCCTCCAGGCGTGCTGACTCCTCATCAATGACTCCGGATACCCCTCATTTTCTTGTTAGTCTTCTTTCTTTTACTCTTCTTTAGTTCCTTCATTATCTATTTTGTGTCCTTTATAGCAGTGCTGCTTACCCTTCTTGTAGCTCACCAGAGGTATTGGTTGCTCTACCTGTGCTGCTTGTTGTACCTGTTCCTCTGGCACTAATTCTGGAATGGGAAGCTCTGCAGTGTGACTTAGCACCTTTGTAAGCAAATAGGGGTTGCAAACTTTGGATCGGTGGGCCTTCAAGTAGTTTTCCATTTCCCTGTGGATGTACCATGCCCAATCTTCCTCTTTCTTGTCATGTACCTTAGTAATCCTATTTGAGAGGGACCCTATTATATCTGTCCCCCCACGGGTTTTACTTGCATGATGAGAGACATGGCACGACAGGCTTTCTCTGTCACCTCATCTCATACATTGTCGTATTCATCCCTTGTATGAGCTTTTCTTGAGCATGGCATCCAAGGGCATTTTATCGAAGTTTTCATAATGGATCTTCATTGTGGCGGTGGTAGCTGCAAGGCCTCACGGATCAAATCTTCAGAGATGAGGACCTATTCAGTTGTACCATATCTGCCTTGGTGACATGTCCCCTGCTCAGTGGCCCTCTCATAAGTCTTTAAATATTTAGCACACAACTCTGTGTTCATTATGCGGGGAAGGCATGCAACCATTTGTCCTAGCCCCACCTTCTTCATCTTTGCCTTGACTTCTACATCTTCTAGAATCTGCAACAAGCATTCTGGGTTGTGGTATTGCATGGCTATCTTCCCATGTACAGTTTGGATATCCTTAGTAATTATGTATCCATGGAACATATGCGCATACTGTCCCAAGTAGCTAAGCTTTGGACCATGTGATGGTCTCTTTTTTCTATCCATTGGTGACCCTGAGAGGCACTTGGCTGTGTGATCACCGGAGTTTCTGTGACTTCTGGTTCATGGGTTTCGGATGTCGACATCTGTAACATTGATTAGAGAGTCAGTCATAATGATTGGTGAGAGCATGTGGCCTTCTCTCCTTTTTATTTCTTTCTTTCTTTCTTCTTCTTCTTCTTTTTATAATCGTGTGTGTGTGTGTGTGTGTGTGTGTGTATGTGTGTGTGTGTGTGTGTTATTGAAGAGAAGGGTGTTAGTGGGGTGAGCAGTAAACAAATGTATAATACGTGAAGTTGTAGGCGGAAAGGCATAAACCGTGAGAATTCAGGGTCTATACCCATGAGATAGCTGGGTTTTAACCCGTGAGATAGTTAAAATGTGAGATGGTTAAGCCATGAAGTGGCTTAAACCGTGAGACAGTTAAGACGTGAGATGGTTAAGCCGTGAAGTGGCTTAAACCGTGAGACAATTAAGCCATGAGATGGTTAAAGCTGTGAAGTGGCTTAAACCGTGAGACAGTTAAGACGTGAGATGGTTAAGCCGTGAAGTGTCTTAAATCGTGAGAGTCTAGGGTCTTAGCTGTGAGATAGCAGGTGGCTTAGCCCATGAGACAACTTAGCGCGTGAGAGGGTTAAGCCATGAGATGGCTTAGCCCATGAGATAGCAAATTATGACCCATAAGATAGCAGGTTCCTAACCCATGAGTTAGTAGGTTCCTGACCCGCGAGTTAGCAGGGTCCGAACTCTAAGGGTTTTTTACTTTAAAAGCTTGATTTGTCAGCATTTTGAGAGAGATTATGTGGCCTCTTTCTAAGGAGCAAGGTGGGTGCCGTGAAATCTCAGTGCTAATTTACATGAAAATCAATCGCTCTATGAATGATCATTTTATGCACATTTCATAGGTACAATGAATGAACGTATGCACACATGTAGCAATTGTCAGCATTTTGAGAGACAGATTGTGTGGCCTCTTTCTAAGGAGCAAGGTGGGTGCCGTGAAATCTCAGTGCTAATTTACATGAAAATCAATCGCTCTATGAGTGATCATTTTATGCACATTTCATAGGTACGATGAATGAACGTATGCACACATGTAGCAATAGCGCAAAATAGAGCACTTGCAACACGGTTTCACCGCTCGCAAGATTTAACATGACATGCGATTTGTGTGGTAACAGTTCACAAAAGAAATAAAGGAAGGAAAAGAAAACAAAGAAAACAAGGGTAAAGCACAAGCTCCCACCTCAAACCAAAGTTGCAGTCTCAATATGGGGCTGAACAGCACTTGGAAATCTGAGAGTGATGAGCTGTGATTCGCGAGCGATGCAATTGTTGAAGAAATCGTACAAGCGGAATGCACAAAAGAGGAAAAATTTTGATTTTATTGAGCAGCCGCGCTGCCGTCGACCTTGGTAGCTATCTTAATGAAGTATGCCATGTGGCATTCTATGATTGGCAGAGGGAATGTGATCGTTTCACACCGTGAAGGAGTAAGGTGGTTCACGATGTGAACCATTTCGGACCAGTTCACGATGTGAAGTGCTAAGGGTCTTATGATGTGAACCATTTTTTATCAATTCACGGTGCAAAGGACTAAGGCATTTCATGACATGAACTATTTATGATTTTGTGCGTGCAAGGTTGATACCATTTCGGACCAGTTCACGATGTGAAGTGCTAAGGGTCTTATGATGTGAACCATTTTTTATCAATTCACGGTGTAAAGGACTAAGGCATTTCATGACATGAACTATTTATGATTTTGTGCGTGCAAGGTTGATACCCTATGCTCCTTACATGCTCAAACACTCAATCATGCAGTAAAAAATGGTTAAATAAACATGAAATGAATGATCATGTTTCATGGCATGAAGATCAAACATTTTTACGTTGTACCCATTATTGAGAAATGGATACATTTTGTTCTTCAACTCTGTTTATTGCCACAAAAACCAATGTGGTACCTTGACACTTGTGGGAATTTGTTGTTATGTTAAGTTCAGTGTGGGAGTGCTTGATCTTTCCCTCCATCCAACTGAAGATTGCCTCCACTGAACCTTATTGATTGGGTTCTGTTTCTTTTACATGTGGTTGCACGCTTTCTCTTCTTTTCTCCTTAACTTTGTTCAGCTCTTTTATCTTAGTGGGTGCAATTGGCGGTAGTGCTATCTTCAGTTCGGTGTGCTATCTTCTCCAAACCAATTTTTGTACCTTCTTAGCATTTGCTTTAGCTGGAAATTGGTCTTGTTTGCTTTTATTGTCCTTCCCTATTTTTTTGAAAGTATTTGCAGTACTGAACCTTGGGTAGGACTTTGGCACCCATATTGTCATATTGCCCTGGTAATAGTCTTGTGCAGCTCTAGCAAATCCTTTCAAACCTATTGCTTTTGAGTGCTTTGTCGATGGTGGATTTGTTTGGAATACTGCTGGTTGGCCATCTCTGTCCCTTGTCTATAGCTTGGACTTTTTGCTCTGATCCCCCAATTACTCCTTTTGCATCAGAGTATTTCTGGGCTCGAATTTGGTTCTTAGGAACCCACTACTGAATTACTGGAGACTTTGACTATTTTTTGTGTGGGGACTGTGATGTTGATGCCTTCTCTGGTATGATAGCTGCTTTCTTTGGCATTAGCATTTCTATGTCATCTATCATAGCCTGCTTTCCCTTGTTTAATGGGCTCCATAATGGCACGGCAATGAAATACTTGCCCTCAGAGAGTTGTGCAGCCCTCTTTTCCCATTGGATATTACAATTACTGGTGCAAATCCAAGATCGTCCAAGGATCATTTCTTCCTCCATAGCTCCTGTAGGCATAACAAACACATTTCCAACCAAGGGATTATTTTTTATGGAAATATTAACACTTAAGAATCCCACAGTTTTGGTAGTTGACAAATGCACACTTTGTACTTGTGCATTGGTGGCCTTAAGGTGAGGTTTGTTTAGAGCTTTCCATGTTTCATAAGAGATCAGGTTATGACTTGATCCCATATCAATTAATGCAATGCTCGTACATGACTTTTGGTCATAGACACTTTCACACTGAGACGTGTCAGCTCAATGTCCAGGTCATCTTCCTCAAAGAGGGTTAATGAAGCCATGTTCACATGCAATATTCTCTCCTGGTGTCTTTGTTTGGCCTTGGCTTCTCTTGTCTTGGCTTCTTCTTGAGATTGCTTTATTTTTTCCTTGGCAAGCTCTTTCTTTTGTTTTAGTAGATGCTCTTGCATGAGCATCTCTTGGGTCAATGGTCCTTAATACTTTTTAAGCTTGCTTCCATTGATGTAACCCTCCATTTGCACACCCTCAATAGTTCCAATTCAGACCAACCCTTGAGGTGTGATTTCAGACACTCGAAGTGGTCCTAATCCTCTATACTTGAGTTTCTTTTTTTTGGTGCTTCTAACACCATACATGAGGATAAGATCCCCCGTTTCTAGTTCTTTTTATTTTAGGTTATGGTCAAACCATTGCTTTCTATGCAATTTCTTGACCATAAGCTCATGTGATGCCATTAGCTAGGTTTCATCAAGTTTCTCTAAATCAACCAACCTTTCAGCTAATGCATTTTTAGTTAATCTCTCTTGCAGCGCAATTCGCAGGCTTGGAATTCCATAGACATTACTGCCTCAACACTATAAGCTAGACGGAAGGGAGTATATCCCATCACTACCTTATACAATGTTTGATGTGCCCATAAAGCTATTGTCAGCTTATGTTCCCAATATGTGCGACTTGCTTCTAATGTTTTTGTCAAGATAGTACATAAAATCTTATTTGTACTCTCTGCTTAACTATTTGCCTGTGAATAATAAGGTGATGACTTTCGGTGGACTATAAGGAATCCAGCAAGTAAGTGTTCAATCACCTCATTAATGAAATGTGAACCCCGATCACTGACTAATTACAATGGACAGCCGAATCTCAAAATGATTTGTTCATATAAGAACTTAGCCATTGTTCATGCATCAGGTCGCTTAGAGGCTCTTGCCTCTGCCCACTTCATGAAATAGTTTGTGGCCCACACGATCACATATCGGGCTTGTAATGGATGCGCAGTTGGACTAATGGGTCCAACAAAATCAATACCCCAGTTCTCAAAAGGTTTTCTTACAATCACAGGGGTAAGCGGCATCATGTCTCTTTGTTGTGGAATAGCGAATCTTTGACACTGTTCGTACCTTTTTACAAACCCCATGGCATCCCCAAATAACATAGGCCACCATAGCAGGGGCTCGCAGCACCTTGCGTGATGTGATCACTCCAGTGAAATGTCCTCCGGCTATTCCCGAGTGTGCTTCATCTAATATAGTGACAAATTCATCTTCCCGCACACATCTTCTTAGGACATTGTCCTTACCTAGCTTGTATAATTCTCTAGCAATTAATTGATAAGGTGCAACCAGCTTAATAAGTCGATGCATTTTATCTTTGTTCAAAGTTTGTTCTTGTGCGGAAAGCCATAAGCTAGACAGTCTGATATTTCTTCACTCCATTCAGGCACCATGTCTAGTTTGAACAAACAAACATCTGGGAGGTCATCATCAACACCAGTTGGCCAGTTCCCCATTTGGAATTATTGACATATGATCAGCCAACACATGTTGTGTTCCCTTTCTTACCGCCGCGACCGTGAAGTCAAATTCCAATAGTAATAACAACCAATGTGTGATTCTTCCTATGGTGGTGCAAGGCTTATTCACCAAGTATAATAAAGCCTGATGGTCCACAAAGAATACAAATTTGTTGGCCAATAGGTAATGTTGATACTTCTTGACAGCATAGACCATGGCCAAACCCTCTCATTTTGTGGTGGTGTAGTTTACCTCTGCATCATTCAATTAGCAACTAGCAAAGCAGATTGGGTAGTCCAATTTGAACTCACCAGGTTGTGCCAATACACATCCTATTGTAAAGTTCAATGCATCGATGTGCACATGGAATATAAGATCTTAGTTGGGTGGTCTCAGAATTGGTGCACTGGCCAGTGCTTGCTTCACTTTATCATATGCTTCTTGGCATTCTTTAGTCCATTCAAAGATAATGAGTAGTCTATATAATGGTCTGGCAATTTTCACATAGAATACTACAAGAAACGATGATAATACCCAACGTGGCCCATAAACCTCTGTACACCTTTGTAATTAGTGGTGGGTGGGAGAAATTCCAAGATCAGTTTGACCTTACTTTCAAATGTGGTTCTTAGAGAGAATGTGTCCCAAGATCACACCATGTTTGACCCAAAACTGGCATTTCAAAGGGTTTAAGGATATTCACACCATGTTTGATCCAAAATTGGCATTTCAAAGGGTTTAAGGATATTTGATACAATCGACATCACTCAAACACCTTTCTAAAACAAGCCAGATGTTCCAACCATCGTGAGTGTGCACACAGATCATCAATGAATACTTCCAACCACTTTTGCAAGTAGTCTTTGAAGGTTGTGCACATCAACCACCATTGAAAAGTTGCAGGGGCATTAGTGAGGCCAAAAGACATAAC
>NC_141051.1:19146561-19224061 GCF_041138505.1 Cibotium barometz
GTTTGTCTTTTTCTTTTTGCTATAAGGTAAATAGTATCACATGTAGATTTGAATAGAAAACCAAAGAGAAAGCTATTAGAGTGTTTCCCTAAATGTAAAAATCCTATTAAAAAAAGACGTCCACCCAAAGTCTATGTTACATAGCCTATTCTCTTATTGGTTGGGAGTATTTTTTTGGTGAAAATTTTTCAGGGGCTAAATGAGACCCCAAACACCCCTAATGGAGGGTGGATATTCATAGCTATACCCTGCTATACCCCTAATGGAGGGGTGGATATAGATGAGCATAACTAAATCTCCAAGTAAATTCCAAAGCAAAATGGTGTAAAGTGGTTGGGTTGCTTCACCCTTAAAACATCCTTGAAAAAGAGGAATACTTTATCGATGGATTTTGTGACTTGATTACTAATAACTTGGAATGGACTTGATGCTTGGATGTAGTTGACACATTAACAAAGTTGAAACTTGACACATTAACAAAGTTGAAACTTGACACATTAACAAAGTTGACTATACATCCTTGCATCATAAAAAAAGCTTCATACCTAAACAAATTTTCATAGATTAGTTGCTTTGATTCTATGGATTTTTATAAATTAGTTACCTCGATTCTAGGATTCTCATTAGATATTGTTAGTGGTTGTGAGACAATTCATTGGATACTTTTTTGGTCAAAGTATTTCAAGAGTTACAAACTACCTTGACTTTTTGTATGGGTAATCGTCTAGATGGAAATATTGAATCACTCTATGGAGGACAAACTATGAGTATCTATGGAGGACATACTACGAGCATCTGTTTCCCAAAAGCTACATGAGTGAGAAGCTTCCACTTATTGAGTTTGCTTATAATAGTGAGCCATGGCATATGGTCCTTGTGTTTGCTCAGTATGGGTTTCAACCCCGATCTCCTATCTAATTCAGTATTGAGGAAGTAAGAGTTTAGAAAATAGCAAACTTCTTGTATGACTTGCAAGAGATGCTTATGATAGTAAAATACAATGTCGCACATCATTATACCAATATGAAAAAAACATCTTGAGGCAGAGAGAGAGAGAGAGAGAGAGAGAGAGAGAGAGAGAGAGAGAGAGAGAGAGAGTTGAGTTGAGTTGAGTTAAAGTGGCATTTATATGGAGTACTAGGTGTGGCGGCGATCGTTGGGGGAGTGGGGGGCTCTCTCACACACGTGTTTGTGTATGCTCCCATACCTAGTGAAAGGTGATAGGTTGCATGTATGGATTGCCTCTGGGAGCATCAACCGGAAGAAGGAGATAATGACTAGAGGAGTTGGGGGATGGAGTTTCTAATGAGATGAAAAGGGCATGCGTAGCTGAGGATGAGGGAAGGGACCGCAAGAAGTCCTCACCTGAGAGAGTAGCTGAGAAGATCATTTTGCAGGCTCAAAAACCGTTTAACAAGAGGAGAGAAGGTATGTCTGCAAAGTGTCTCCCCTGATCTGATGAGGAGCCAGAAGGTATGTCTGCAAGTGTCTCCCCTGATCTGATGAGGAGCCAGATTGATTTGTTTTCTTTGTGTAGTGTGATTATCTTTTGCTTAGGAAGGGTGAGGTAGCGAGATGGCTACAAAAGATGACATTCTGCATGGTAGTGTGGTTTTCTCAAGTCTTTTATTTAGGTAAAGGTTTCTTTAACATTTTATTTACCAAGGCATAAACTATTCCGAAACTCTTTGCCAGAGCCCCCCTGTTCATGGATCACAAGTTGATACATGTTATTCCTTTTGACCCTTTCTTTGCTGTTAAATAAAAGCTTGCTTGCCATGTGTGAGTTGAAATCGTAGGGTTTCCCCCCTTGGCTTAGGGCCGCTTTGAGATAGATTGCCTGTGCGATTGGCCCAGTGCTTTATTTGCCTAAGGACAAAGCCGACAACAATAAGCAAGGCAACAATGTTTGTATTGCATGGCATAGAGCAGTCAAAACCCCTAAATCTGTAAAGGTGGATCTAGGCGAATTATGAAAGATGGAATTGAGGCTGAAATTTGGTCCCTTTCCCAGTGCATGCGCTTCAAATATGGGGGATTCAGGCATATTGCTAGAAATTGCGCCAAAGGGAACCTAGTGAGAGCAAAGGCTGAAAACATGGATAAGTTGGAGGGTGAGATGAAAAGCGGGGAGATGGAAGGAGGTAAGGGCAAAGGGCTAGTGGATAAGGGTAAAAATATTGAAGAAAATATGGGGGAGAGGGTGGATGGAAGACAATAAAGGGGAAAATGAATGTGAGACAAGCTAAAGATGAGGCCATATAAAAGGCAAGTGGGGGTGGGGTTGGGAATAACTAGGGCAATAAACAATCTGGTGGTTTAAGCCCAATGATGTACTCTAATCATTTTAACCCATTAGGGGATGATAATAGTGGAGCTTCATCAGTTCAGAAATTTAATTTTGGTAGGTGGATGAATCTTGGAAGGGGATTCAAAAAGAAGGGGATCAAGGGGGTAGTGGAGAAGAGGTAGAAATGGTTCCTGAGACTGCCCTCTCATGAGTTCCACTATCAAAATAAGTGGATGCTTGTGGAATATTAAGGGGATAAAAGATAAAAAGAAGAGTGTTGTTTTTTGGAGTCTGATTAAGGATTGGGATTTGTCTAATTTTGCCATTCAGGAACATAATCTGTTTGGGTCTAAAGTTTTGAGAAAAGACAAGTTTAAAGATTGGACTGTCTTGTATGGGGGGGTGAAAGGTGGGTTTAGTGGTGTCATGACTATTGTAAAAAATAGCTTATGCCCTATTATCATAGCTAATTATCCTAATGGGAGGATTTTGGTAGTAGAGATTGCTTTGGAAGGAGAGAAGATTTGGATAATTAACTTATATGGAGCTCACAACCATAAGGTAAGGAGTGGGATGTGGGAATGGATAGCCAACTTAAATTTCCAGGGGCACTGCATTCTCATGGGGGACTTTAATATGGTATAGAAATAAAGGGATAGGTGTGCGGGGAGTACTATGCTGGTGGGACATGAAAAGGTGAAATGGGAAGGTTTAAAAGGTAAGTTAGGCCTGAGATGGGAGATTGGAGCTCTGACCGGGACATACCTATTTTAGCTTGCAATGCTTTGGTTCATCCTCTAGAATTGACAGATTTTTTTCAACCAGCAAGCCACTTGGATACCTCATACTTTTAATATGTCCATTGACTCTAGCACTTCTCTTTCTGGCCATATGGCCCTTAACTAGGGATGGCATGTGCTTGGAAGAGAAGAAGCTGAATTGAATACGTTTCCCACTAGGAAACTAAGGGTTAATAATGTGCTTTTAAAGGATGAGTTGTTTGTCTATCAAACTGAGGAAACCATAGAGAGACTCAAAGGAAGAGGCTATGTGCAAGGGTCTTGGAGATTGTTCGATAATGAAATGCAGGGTATAATTAGGGGGGGTTGGGAAATTAAGGGCTAAGGAGGGTAGACAGGAAAGAAAGAGATGGGGTGATCTCTTGGAATCTCTTTAGAAGAAGAGGTAGGTGGGGAAATTAATTGCTGAAGAGACTAACTGGTATTTTAAGTCCCAAGCTGGGCTTAAAAGTGAGGATAAGAAATGCTCCAAGAAGGAAGAGGCTAGGTACAAATGGAAAACCTTTACCAATAAAAGGAGACTTGATGGGTATCTGTTTAAGCTAGTAGAAAAGTTGAGAGGCAAAGAGGTTATAGGTAGGATATTGGATGATAATGGGTAGGAGCTGAAAGGCATGAGTCTAATAGCCAAGAAATGAGTGGAGTACTTAGGTGCCACTCTCAGTCTCAAGGAGGATTTGTCAGATAGAAGGGTCCAAGCTGAATCCAAGATTCTGGAATAGGTTAATAGGAGTTTGGACTCTGATAGAGCCAAATGGCTTGAAAGCGATATTGAAATGGAGGAATGCTGGGAGACTCTCCTAAGACTGGGGAGAGAGAAATCTTCTGGCTAGGATGGGTTATATGTGGAGTTTTTCATTGCCTTTTGGTCCTCTCTTAAGGAGTTTGTGTGGAGAAAATGGAGTGAAGCCTTTAAATCAGGCAGCCTAGTTAGAGATTTTAAAGGAAGGGCTTGTGACAAGTTTAATCATTGGAGGCCTATCACATTATTGATTGTCATATACAAAATCTTAGCCAAAGTCATTACCATTAGAATAACCCCTGCTCTTTAGGAGATGTTCTCTAAGAAATAGCATGGCTTTATCAAGGGGAGATCCATTTATGACAACATTTATGCTGCTATGTTGGGTAGGGATGTGGCCTTGAGGACTAAACATAAATGTATTCTTTTGCAGCTAGATTTGGAGAAGGCATATGATAGGGTGCACTGGTCTTTTGTGGCCAGAGTAATGGACAAAATGGGATTTGGTTCCAAAATGTCTGCTTGCATATTACTCTCACCCAAGGGAGCAAGTCTAACTTATTGTTGAATGGAAGAGTTGTTGGAGGATTTGAGGTACACATATCAGTGAGACAAGGTTGTCTCCTTTCCCCCCTTCTCTTTGCTATTGCCTCCTACCCTCTGATTAGAGCCCTTAAGATGGTCTCCTTTGGTGGGAGGGTGAAGGGCTTAAAGCTAAGTAATGGGGAGTAATTGGGTACACAATGCTTTGCTGATGACTCCCTACTCTTCTTGTGGAAGCTGATAATGATAATGTTAGATTAGCCTTTGATATTATACAAGAGTTTGCTGATGCTTGAAGCTAAGTCATGGGGAGCAATTGGTTATACAATGCTTTGCTGATGACTCCCTACTCTTCTTGGAAGCTGATAATGATAATGTCAGATTGGCTCTTGATATTATACAAGAGTTTGCTGATGCTTCGGGCTCCAAATGCAATATTCACAAGTCTAAGCTAATTAGTTTGTCTGAGGAAAATGACTTTGATCAGGAGAGATGGGGGTGTGAGGTGGTGAGGAGAGGTCAAATTGTTAAATACCTAGGGGTTCCATTTGGGGTGGATGTGACAAATAAATAGTTGACTGATTGGACATTAGATAGTTTTTTTATGAAATTAAAGAAGTGGGAGGGTGTCAAGGTTCCATTTCATGATAGGGTGGCTGTATGCAACACAGTATTGAATGCCTATATTATGTTTCTCTGCCCTGCGCTGGATTTTGGTAAAGGGCACTGGCAGAAGATAATTAGGCCTATTAGAGATTTTGTGTGGAGGACTCCAATAAGAAGACTCTTGCCTGGCTAGCATGGGATAAAATTTGCATGCCTAAATCTAAAGGTGGGCTTGGCATTCTTCACCTCCCCTCTCATACCATTGCAAGATTGGTTGTGCTTTTGCCTAAATGTCTTAACCAGAAGGAAATATGGTTCAATATGTTAAGGGAACTGGTGGTATGCTTAGCTGTTTATCTAGATGGAGTGTGGCAAGGTCTAAGCTGGAAAGATAAAGTGTTTTCTCATGCCCCTCCCAAAATAATTGGTTCCCCACTGTGCAAGGATGTTGTGCACTAAATGGAAAGAGGTGTTGGAACTCATGGTCTGGGATGGATGTGGCAGAGCCTTAAGGAACTCTTTATTATGTTTAGGGATGTGGTGGACTCATAAGTTCAACCCCCCCCCCCCTCCCCCCCCTTTAGCCTTACAAGACTCCATAATAGCCAAAAGACCGAACAATAAGGGGCTGAGGAGATTTAAGGATTGCTGGATGAAGCATTAGTGGGATGGAGAGAGCCCGAGCAATTGGAGATGGATCTTGCTTTGTCCAACAGAGAAGCACAGCTGGTCAGGCATGTGTTGGAGGAGGTGCAGAAAGGCTGGACATCCACTGCTATGGATGATACTTGCTAGATCAGGGATTGGTCCTAGTTTAATGGTTCTAAGCTGGATAGAGGCACAACTAGAGTTCTGTACAATGCTTTGAGAGTAAGTGAAGACAATGTCATTTACTGTAACAAATTATGGAACGTGAATTGGAGCTCTAACTGTTTGGAAAAGGAAGTGGAAGGCAATATGGGAAATGGAAATACCTACTAAATCTTAGGTTTTTATGTGGAGAGTCTTCTGTATGGGAGGGGAGTGTGAGATATGATCTATCAATTGAGATTACCTGAGGTCACCGTTCATGAGGTCTTTCATTTGAGTGGGCTATAATTTAACTTGCATGATGATGAGTCTCTAGTTTCTCAAGAGAGAAGTTTGTTTAATTTGAAGCTTTGTCTTGAGAGGAGTTTGGTTAACTTGAGGCTTTGACTCGAGAGGAGAGGTTAACAAACTTGACATGATACTTGACCAATGGCAAAGGCAAGTTTGTAACTAAACATAATTTAAGTATTCAGTTTGTTGGAAGGGGAAATAAATGAGTAAATGTGGAGCACATGAAGAGGTGATTTCCTTTTATGAAGGCCATGAGCTCTTAAGGGGAGGATGAATGTTAGGAGATTGGGATTAGTTGTATTAACAAGTCTAAGGACATAGGGATGCACATAAAAAAAGCATATAGTTTTAAGGGTTTGAGCTATTTAGATTGAACTAAAGCTTGACCTAACCCAATATAGGCCGTATCACAAGTGATATGGATGCAAGAGATGATGTTTATGGATCTAGATGCCATTCTTATGCTTTTCAATGCTTAAGGTGAGCTTTATTAATTGCTGAGGTCTATGGTTGGGAGGTGAGATGGTGTTTGATTTCCATGTGATCATGTTAGCTTGACCTTCCATTTTAACAATTAATAACCTATTTGTTGTAACCAAGTCTCAGCAGTAATTTAGTTTGTGCAATATGTGCTCACTTATGTAAGATAAAGATCGTGCGTTTGCTATTGTGATTGTGTGCACACACATTATAATTTCTTATAGGAAGTGACTTTTAGACTCACTGAATGTCACACAGATAAAATGTAGATCCTTGCTAAAAATGCTACTTAAAAAAACAAAAAAAAACATAGAATTTGCTCCACCGTTATACCTAAATGCTGATTGACCAAGAAGCTTTGACTGAACCAAGAAACCCCTCACGCCCCATAATGCTTTACATTAGGCCACGACCACAAACTTATGAGCCTCCCTTCTTTCCACTTTCAAAAGGATAGGTTGCTTTCATATTTACTATAGAGCAGTAATAAAGGCTTTTGATTTAAAAGAAGGTATTTACATAATAAAGACTTTTCTAACCCGTTCCAACATAAGGCAGGCCAGGCCTCTCGTGAACTTTTTTGTGGTCCCACTAATTCATATTTCACGAGAGAGTCCTAATTTTCGGAAAAAGGAAAATATCTTCATTTTTTGATTTGAGACTTATATTTGAGAGAGGAGTGTGCAGGTCGTGCCCGATATGGTGTTAGGGTTTCTGTCGATGGTGTAGCCTCCTTATATAGTGCTGAAGTTTGCGGGTACACAGGAAAAGCTATGGCGCTAATGAATTCCCGGCCTTTGATTTGGGGAGTGCACCAAACTTCTGTGCCGTCAGATTGCTTCTTGAACACCTCCCACGCTTCAGCTTCCCCCTTTCCCAGATCAAATGGCACCCTACACAGGTTAGTCTGTTATATACATGGCTCTTTGATATATTCTGCTCAAGAAAAGCTCTTAAAGACATGTTTGCCTATGGTTTTATGGTTGAGAGTCTATGCATATACATGTAGTCGGCTAGCATGCTTTCGAATGAGTGCCCACTTCCTCACATTTTGTTGTGTGTTGTGTCACCACAACACCGCTTTCTACTGTCCGACGGTAGCACCCGTGCCTCTCTAGCATGTGTCACGAGGTATTGGGTTCGAATCTACACTAGGGACATTTAAAATTCAGTACCCTGTCTCACAATACAAAACCCCCAACCCCCCCCTCCCTCCTCCTCCCCCCCGCCCCCTCCCCCCAAAAAAAAAACAAGGCTTTCTACTTCAAGAGTTGTCTACAGACAGACATACTGTTTGAATATTCAATCTCAACAAGTAGGGTTATGCAGGAGCCCTGCCCACAGCATGGCTCATGTTATGTGAGTTTTCGGCATTCCTAGTCTTTGCAAGGGAATTGCTTTCTAATAGGATGACATAGAGTTAGCTGTTGTCATCTTGGAAATTTGAGTGTGAGTTGTCAAAATATGCAGCGGAGATGATAACCAAATCTGAGACCACGAGCAAGTAGAGTGCAGAAAATCGACAGCACAAGAGAAGGAGAGAGATAGGTGTGTAACTCTGCTCTATATACACAAGATCCCGAAGTGTAAACAAGATACAATGGCAAGGGGGCTATGGGGCCATTTTATATGCCCCCAAGTGAGAAGTTGGCCAGTAGAAGGGGCAGCCGACAGAGACATTCTCCACGATCAGCAACCTGCACCAGTCGGCCGGCTGTATCAAGTTGGCCAGCATCAGTGAAAGGTCGTGGACCTGAATGAACAGTCGGCCAGCTCATGGTGATGAACCCATGCAGTCGGCCAGCTACTGGGACATGCTGCCATCACAGGGCAGCCACCCAAGCCATGGAAAACTAGGAAAAATGGGGAAAAAATATGGGGAGTGAGGAAAAATGAGAAAACACCTACAAAGGGTGGGCACACCCACAACAGAGGCCCTGGTGTCTGATAAAGAAAGGAGATGACTTCTAACACCCCCTCTCAGCTCCTAGCTGTGAAATCAACCCTAGGGAGCTGCCTGAGCGTAGCATGAGGTAGAGACTTCGTGAAGAGGTCCGCCGCATTGTCCTTCGTTGAACAATAAAGTAGCAAGATGTCACCAACCAAGATCTTTTAACGTACAAAGTGATACTGTATCTCTATGTGCTTGGTCTAGGCATGGAAGACTGGGTTCCGAGTAATAGCTATACAACTCTGGTTATCACAGTGGATGACTGTGGGCTCCTTCTGTGGAAACCCGATCTCGCCTAGCAGCCTCCGCAGCCACACAACCTCGCAAGCAGTACCACAAGCAGCCGGGTACTCTGCCTCTGTCGAAGATAGGGCAATAGTTGGCTGCCTCTTATTGCTCCAAGAAACTGCTCCTGAGCCGAGGGTAAAATTGTAACCTAAAGTAGATCTCCTCGTGTTTGGATCTCCTCCCCAATCTGAGTCACTCCAACCCTGGAGTCTGACTCCATCCCCTCCTGTGTAGAAGAGTCCTAGATCCCTCATACTTTGCAGATACCGCAACATCCGCAATCCTACGTCCCAATGAGACTTCAATGGCGTTTGCATAAAAGAGCTCAACAGTCCCACGGAGAAGCTCAAGTCCAATCTGGTGTTCAGCAACCAGATCAATGAACCAACCAACTTTCGATACTGCGAGGCATCAATTGGCTCACAAGGATCATTAATAGTTAACTTTGTATTTGGGTCCATCGGGGAAGTAATAGGCTTGCAGTTCTCCATCCCAAAGGCCTCAAGCAACTCATGAACATACCGTTGCTGAGAGACAAAAAACCCCCTCAGGGTCTGCCAGATCTCCAATCCCAAAAAGAAGTGGAGTAAGCCTAGGTCGGCCATCTCAAACTCCTTTGACAAGGCAGCCTTCGTCATGCCAATGTGCTCCACATGACCGCCGGTGAGAATGAGCTCATCCACATAAAGGATGATAATCGTAACCATGCCGCGTTCTCGAAAGAGATAGAGGTTGGGATCTGCAAACGATCTCTGAAAACTAGTCCGAACAAGGAAGGAATCAATCTTCTAATTCCAAGCCCTGGGAGCCTGCTTAAGACCATACAAGGCCTTATGTAACTTGTAAACCATCCCTTCTGATCTTGGAACAACAAAGCCTGGAGGCTACTCAGCATACACCTCCTCCTGCAAGTCACCATTAAGGAACGCAGATTTTACATCCATTTGATATACAAGCCACCTCTGAGAAGAAGCAAGGGCAAGAACGGTCTGAATCGTGGTCATCCTTGTTGTTGGTGCAAAGGTATCCTTGTAGTTGATGCTTGGCCGTTGAGCATAACCTTTAGCCACGAGTCTGGCTTTGTGTTTGGCCACCGACCCATCTGACGCATATTTGGTCTTAAAGACCCATTTGACACCAATGTCTGACCGTTTTGATGGCCTCGATACCAACTCCCATGTGTTGTTCTTCTCGATGGCATCAAGTTCCACCTGCATGGCTTTCCTCCAAGTATCCTGTGAAAGGGCTTCCTTAACGGAAGTGGGCTCCTTGTCCCGCATAATATGAGACATCAAAGCATAGTTTACCTAAAGAAGCTCCGTTGTATTGCTTTTGTTGCGGACTCTGTGCGATCTTCGAGGGCTGTCCTCTGTGGTCCACTCGGAAGGTAGCTCGGTGACACCTGACGCCCGAAGGGTGTCCATCAACCTGTAACACGCGGAAGCTCTGGGAGTCTTCTTTCAGCCCTAAACACTCTTGGAAAGCATCTGATGCAAAACGCAGATATAGAGAGAGAGTAGAGAGAGAGAGATGTTGGAAAATTCAGTATATTACTATAGTACAAAAAGGTACTTGTCTGCAGCCCTAGGCTGTCTTGAAGAAAAGGTGATAACACCCAAAATTCTGTCCCCCTATGGGACTCCTATTGACCCAATCCCTAGAGGATTGAATGAATCTTTCAAGGAGCCTCTTGTGCTATTTATAGTTCTTTTGACTTTATGGAGAATTGGCTGACTGCTGGTCAGCCAGTTGATTGGACAAATAAATCATGTTTTGATGCGCTTGTAGTCCCTTTGCCATATCCTGATGCGTTTCAGTCGCCATACTCTCTGGTACAGCTGACAGAGCGTGTCTAGCCAACAGTACCCCCTTTCCAGGCAACCGACAGCATCCTCTTCTTGTTTTGCCCAAGCCTTGCTCCACACTGCCCAAAGCACCAGCAGAAGGGGCGTCGTGACACTCCTTAAGCATCTTGGACCTAATGTCCGGGATCTGTGGTACACAAATTGTCATTACGGAATAGTAAACCATTCCGAATCATCCACTGGCCTCCTGCAGCCTGAATGGTAGGCTGTTCAGTCATCGAGTCTTGGTCAATCAATGAGCTCCCGTCCTGGATCTTCTGCCAAAATGGACCAAAATAACTATTAGTCTTGCAAAGCCCTCTCAATGACTGGAATAAGTCAGTAGAAATCTCGGTGAACGACAAAGTATTCACCTCTCTAATTCGACTAAGCGCATCTGCAACACTATTCATGGACCCTTTTCGATAACGAATCTCAAGATCAAAATCTTGCATTAACTCAGCCCAACGAGCTTTCCTTCCTCTCAAATCATCCGCATCACACACATACTTGATGATCAGTCAATACCACAAATTTGGAGCCATATAAATAATGTCTCCAAACCTTGAGAGCGTGAATCACAGCATAAAGCTCCTTCTCAAGGGTTGGCCAACGAGATTGAGTGTCGTCTAGCTTTTTACTTTCAAAAGCAACCGATCTACCATCTTGAAATAGAGCAGCCCCGATGGCATAGTCACTGGCATCAGCTTCAAGAACATAAGGCCGACTAGGATCGGGTAATGCTAAGATAGGTGCTTCCTTGACTTTATCTTTCAAAAGTCTGAAGGCCATATCCAAATCGTTATTCCAAGTGATAGGCTGATTTGACTTACGTCCACGACCTTTCAACAAGTCGGTCATCGGTAGTGTGAGCTGAGAGTACTCCCGCACAGATTTTCGAAGAAAAACAACGAAACCGAGAAAAGAACGAAGTTGTTTCACTGTTCGCGGTATAGGCCAGTCCAGAACCTTCTGAACTCGGTCATAGTCAATGCTCAATCCATCTCTAGTGATCTTGTGTCCCAAGTAAATGATGTCTGTCATAAAAAACTCACATTTACTTAATTTAGCATATAGTCGATTCTGTCTTAAAATAGATAAGACAATCGTGAGGTGTCTAACATGATCCTCAAGAGTACGACTATATATCAAAATATCATCTAGAAACACTACCACAAATTTTCCCAAATGTTCACGAAAAAGATCGTTCATCATTTGTTGGAAAGTGGCTGGAGCATTGGTTAACCCAAATGGTAATATGAGAAACTCGTAATGGCCATACCTAGTCCGAAAGGCGGTTCTTTCGACATGCCTTTCATGAATACGTATCTGGTGATAGCTAGTACGTAAATCTATCTTCGTGAAATATTTCGCTCCTGCTAACCGATCAATCAGGTCATCTTATCTAGGGAGAGGATAACGGTTCTTAATTGTCAGCTTGTTTAATCTCTTGTAATCTATACACATTCTCTAGGTGTTGTCCTTCTTTCTCCTAAGCAACACAGGTGCACCCCAAGGTGATTTACTTGGATGGATGTGGCCCATCCTCAAATAGTCTTCGAGTTGTTTAGTCAACTCATCTTCCTCAGCTTGGCTCATCCTGTAAGGTGGAATACTGATAGGATGAGCACTAGGGATCAAGTCAATACGATGATCTACTGTCCTTTCAGGTGGTAAACCCGATGGCAGTTCTTTAGGAAATACATCTTGAAACGAATCAAGTATCTTCTGTAATTCTTTGCTTTCAAATACACTTAATTCATTGACATCCATAGAAGGTATGAGAAATGAAGAAAGTGGAATCAATACACAATGGAAAGCAATATACAAAGAAGAATCCATTATATTTCCAAAATCAACTGCATTTACAAGAGGTCCCTGAGAGGGATGTATACAATCACCTAAAATACTATACTGGGTGTTCCTATGTTGAAAAGAAAAAATATGACTAGACCAATCGCTCTGGCTTGAAGAGTCTTAAACCACTCAATCCCTAATAAGAAGTCTACATGTTCTAGGTGCATAACATAGCATTCCAGAGTATCTTTGTAGTCCTGAATCCGGATTGGTAGCATCTCCACCTTTCGATCCCATATTTGCCTTCCCGCAGGTAGGCGTACCTCATAGGTATGATCGCTGGGTGTCGTATCAAGACTCAATTTCTGCACAAGTTTGTAGTTAACAAAGTTGTGTGAGCTGCCAAGGTCTAGAAGAATGTGGATTCTATGGCCATTCACTTCTCCATACACTCGGAGAAGATCATGCAAGCCAAAAACTTTAGAGTTAAACAGACAATCAGAACATGTACTAGGGCGAGAAAGTACAGTTAACTGACGTACCTGTTATGTGCACAGTGGGTATCTACCGTGTGCTATACGCATGCAAGACTAGTTTCGAGGCTTGGGGAAGCTTGGAACTAGGCAGGCTGATTGACGAGCTGAGTTAGGGATACACTAACGGACGGGCACCCAAGTATGGACGGGCGGGCGGCCAAGTGTGGACGCCCGATGACCGGCCAAGAGCCTATAAAAGGGTGGCCAAGGTTAGTTATTGTATATAGAGAGTCTCGCGAGTTTGTGAGAGCTCTATGGTCTTGGAGCCTGGATCTAGTGCAGACGTGCACCTGCTTTGTGCAGCCGAGGTCGGCAGCAATCTCGAGGCTCGCGAGGGCAGCTTCGTGGCGGTATGGGACGTCACGAGGAGGAGATTGGTCGGTACGTCAACCTAGTTAGCTCAGCTCGTGACTCGGTGGGGACAGCCAAGACTGTGGGCTCGCCCACGGCTGTCATGGTTGGGAGGTGAGTCAGGCCTGCACCCCCTTGCTTGTTTGTTGTTCGTTTGTTTGCAGGATTCGAGTTCGAACCAAGATCGATCACGAGGGGATCCGTGGGGATTTGACAGTGGTATCAGAGCATACCTCGTGAACGAACAAGTCGGTAGGTAGAGAAGAAGAGGTCGAAGAACGGTATGTGTTAAAAAACTTGCTGTTTTTTCTGTGCATACTGCAGTTTTCAGATTTGGTATGTGTTTTTTCTTCATCAAAGAACCCCATGTTGATGGGAGATGGTAGTGTAATAAGGGTCGATTGCTTTTGCAAGGAAGAGGCCTGTTTTGTTGTGCAGTCGCATAACCTGCAGGGAGAGAAAACAGAAAAAAAAGGAAGAAGCACGTTTGCTTTTTTTCGTTGATCGAGAGAGAGAGAGAGAGAGAGAGAGAGAGAGAGATGTGCTGTTCATGCTGGCAAGTTTGTGCGCTGGCGCTGGCGCTGGCGAGTACTGCAGGCAGTGGTTATAGGCGGGCTGAAGGCGTCTAGGCCAAGCATGGCGGGTACCCAGGCCACGTGGCCTTGTGGCCAGGCTAAGGCAGCCAGCCCAGGCGGCGCCTAGGCCAAGCGGGTAGCGCCCAGGCCTACGCAGGCGCCCCAGCGAGGCCTACGTAGCCTAGCGCAGGCGGCCCAGGCCAGGCAGGCCAGCGCTTATGCCAGCCACGCCTTGTAGGCGGCCAGCGCAGGTAACGCATCCGGCTGGTGCAGGCGCACGAGCAGGCTGGCGAGTTGGCACGGGTACAGCCGCACGCAGGACACGCAGGCAACGTCAGCAGCAGCTGGCGACGGAAACTACACCCGGTAGCTAATCTAGGCGCCGGCAGCTCACCGACGGGTGAATCCTGGAGGGAAAAAAAAAACATAAGGAAAGCACGTTTTTTTTCTTAGCTTTCGTTTTTTTTAAGAATTTAAAACTTTCAAAGTTTTAAAAGAATCCTCCAAGGTTTCAAGGGTTTCAAAGGTTTCAAGATGTTTATTTTTTTTAGAAAAGAGAATATATATATCCATATATATATATATATATATTAAAAAAAAATATATATATATATATATATATTTATTCAAAAAAAAAAAGAAAACACAAAAACTAAAGCAAAAGCTAAGCATAGCTTTTTGAGATTTTTTTTTGGCTTTTGGGAAACCTTTATAAACCCCTCTAGTGGGCTTCTTGCCACACATCTCTCGAGTTCTCAAGTTCTCAAGTTTTCGAGCTGTCAAGCTCTCACGTTCGCTCACACTTTTGTTGTGCAAAGATCGAATTTTCTCTCCACGTGCCCTCTTCACGATGTCGACCCAAGAATCGGAGTTGGAGCCCCTCGTGGAACGCGAAGGCTTGCCGGCTAACGGAAGGTAACGATGCCGATCTTTTTGACGAGTTTGTGTCAAAATCAGATTTCCAAGAGTTCAAAGTAGCTCTCGAAGCTTCTTCGACGGAACGTTAGGCACAAATCGCAGCTCAGATGCAAGCTTTGCAGAACTCCATCGCTCTATTGACCACTACCCTCTCTACTTTCTCGGGTATGGATACCTTGGCTTCAGCTTTAGGCCCCAATATTACTCCGGAACCGTTCAGGGGCGAGCAAAAGCAGCGAACCAAGGAGATCGTGGACACGTGGCTACACAAGTGGCAAGTTCACTTTCAGTTTCATCCATATGATGATGGAAAGAAGATACAGTTAGCAGCAGGTTTCCTGTCCGGCAAAGCTTTGCTTTGGTGGAAGGAACTGAACCCTAAGCCAACGACTTGGGCTCAATTTGAAGACATTTTCAAGAAAGAATTCCTCAAGAAAGAGGATGATTATGATGTTGTAGCCCGGTTTTCAGCTTTGACCATGACCTCGCAGCACCTCACTTATGAGGTCTACCTCCAGAAGTTTCGTGACTTGCGGATGAAAGCTACAAAGATGGATCCCACTACTCTTTTGGGGTTTTTCGTAGCTGGTTTACCCGACTCGTACCGATTACAGGTTAAAAATAACAAATGTAAAACTTTGGACGAGGCCATTCATTCAACTCGTATCTATGATGATACGATGGTCTCTTCCAAGTCGAAACCCGTTACCAAGCAGGGGAACAAGCATAAAAGAAAGTTCTCCGCACCTATGGCTAACGCGATTGAAGGCAAGTCTTCGGACCAACCTTCGAAGAATTCAAGTTCGACACCAGCGAAGAAGAAACGACTCCTTCGGGCTTTGAAGCTCAAGAAGGAAGGACGTTGTTTTATCTGCGAAGAAAAAGGACACTTGCGTAATGAGTGCCCAAAGCAAAAGGGTACCAAGTCAAACGTAGGACCCAGGCCAAAGGCAGCTAACCAGTTGTCTTTGACAGGTAAGTCAATTACTGTACTTTCTCGTCCTAGTACTTGTTCTGATTGTCTGTTCAATTCTAATGCTCCAGCCACTTTCCAGCAAATGATGAACGATCTTTTTCGTGAACATTTGGGAAAATTTGTGGTGGTGTTCCTGGATGATATTTTGATTTATAGTCGTACTCTTGAGGATCATGTCAGACACCTCACGATTGTCTTATCTATTTTAAGACAGAATCGACTATATGCTAAGTTAAGTAAATGTGAGTTCTTTACGACCGACATCATTTACTTGGGACACAGGATCACTAGAGATGGATTGAGCATTGACTATGACCGCGTTCAGAAGGTTTTAGACTGGCCTATACCACGAACATTGAAACAACTTCGTTCTTTTCTCGGTTTTGTAGTTTTTCTTCGGAAATCTGTACGGGAGTACTCTCAGCTCACACTGCCGATGACCGACTTATTGAAAGGTCGTGGACGTAAGTCCAATCAACCTATCACTTGGAATAACGATTTGGATATGGCCTTCAGACTTTTGAAAGATAAAGTCAAGGAAGCACCTATCTTAGCATTACCTGATCCTAGTCGGCCTTATGTTCTTGAAACTGATGCTAGTGACTATGCTATCGGGGCTGCTTTATTTCAAGATGGTAGACCGGTTGCTTTTGAAAGTAAAAAGCTAGACAACACTCAATCTCGTTGGCCAACCCTTGAGAAGGAGCTTTATGCTGTGATTCATGCTCTCAAGGTTTGGAGACATTATTTATATGGCTCCAAGTTTGTGGTATTGACTGATCATTAGTCAATCAAGTATGTGTGTGATGCGGATGATTTGAGAGGAAGGAAAGCTCGTTGGGCAGAGTTAATGCAAGATTTTGATTTTGAGATCCGTTATCGGAAAGGGTCCATGAATAGTATTGCAGATGCGCTTAGTCGGATTAGAGAGGTGAATTCTTTGTCGTTCACCGAGATTTCTACTGACTTATTTCAGTCATTGAGAGGGCTTTGCAAGACTGATAGTTATTTTGGTCCATTTTGGCAGAAGATCCAGGACGGGAGCTCATTGATTGACCAAGACTCGGTGACTGCGCAGTCTACCATTCAGGCTGCAAGAGGTCAGTGGATGATTCGGAATGGTTTACTATTCTGTAATGACAAAATTTGTGTGCCACAGATCCCGGACATTAGGTCCAAGATTCTGAAGGAGTGTCACAACGCCCCTTCTGCTGGACATCGTGGGGTACACAGGACACTATCATTAGTGAAACACACTTTTTATTGGCCGAAGATGAAAGGGTATGTAGAAGATTATGTTCTCAAGTGTCAGATTTGTCACGCAAATAAAGCTGAACGCTTTAGACAGGCTGGGTTGTTGCATCCTTTGCAAATCCCAGGTAATAAATGGGAAAGTATTTCCATGGATTTTATTACCGGATTGCCAAGAACACATCAAGGCCACGATCCTATTTGGGTTGTGGTAGATCGCTTGACAAAAATGGCTAGATTTTTACCGACCCAGAAGACTATTACAGCTACGCAATTAGCTCGGTAGTTTATCGAGCAATTGTTTAGACTGTATGGGTTACCGCAGGACATAGTCAGTGATAGGGACTCTAAGTTTACGAGTGAATTTTGGAAACTTGTTTTTGAGAAGTTGGAAACAACTTTGAATTTGAGTTCCTCAGATCATCCTCAATCTGATGGTCAGACTGAAAGAGTGAATCAGATTTTGGAGGATATGCTTCGGGCATATGTATCCAAAAGACAGAGTTCATGGGAGGATTATCTTCCTATGTTAGAATTTGCATATAACAGTACTAAGCATACGAGTATAGGGTTTAGTCCTTTCATGCTTATGTATGGTTTTCAACCAAGATCACCTGTTACAGTAGGATTCTCAGGACTTCAGCATGATGCAGCACGTAATTTTTTGCAAGATATGCAGGAAATGTTACAAGTTGCGAAGGAATCTATTAGAAGTGCTCAAGACCGAGACAGGTTTTATTCTAATAGACATCGTTCACCTAGAGAGTTCTCTGAAGGAACGATAGTGTATTTGCGAGTTCCGAAAGATTCCGAGACTTTACGGACAGGTAGATCTCCGAAATTATTCCCTAGATACTGTGGACCATTTCGTGTTACGCGACGGATTGGTTCAGTTGCATATGAATTGGATTTGCCTTCTCATGTGAAAGTTCATCCTGTATTTCATGTCAGTAGACTTAAGGAAGTACTGGGTGGAGCAGATCAGTTAGTTACTCCTCAAGAAATTATAGATGTCCAGGACATGACATTTGTTCCGCACGAACCTGAAAAGATTCTTGGATTTCGTGAACGAAGATTGCGTCATACGCTTATCACGGAATACAAGATCAAGTGGAAGGATCGTGTTGAGGAGGACGCTACATGGGAGACATTGACTTCTCTTCAGAGAGATTACCTTGGCTTTTTAGTGAGCTCAGGAGTGAGCTCTTAGAGGAAGGGGAGTATGTCATGTGCACAGTGGGTATCTACCGTGTGCTATACGCATGCAAGACTAGTTTCGAGGCTTGGTGAAGCTTGGAACTAGGCAGGCTGATTGACGAGCTGAGTTAGGGATATACTAACGGGCGGGCACCCAAGTATGGACGGGCGGGCGGCCAAGTGTGGATGCCCGATGACCGGCCAAGAGCCTATAAAAGGGAGGCCAAGGTTAGTTATGTTGGGGTAAAGGCGTTATGCCCACCCTTATAGTGTGTACAAGCCCATAAGTTATAGTACATAGTACACTTAGTACTTTTAATGTACTAAGTGCACACTGTGTACTAGTGCAATATACATGTGTGATAGGGGAGTCACACACTCATGCTTTTCATGAGTTGACTTATCCCCACAACTCTCTCTCTCTCTCTCCCTTGCTTCTCTGTGTATGTCTCCCATGAATGAACTCTAACCTAACCCTAATTCAGGTTTCTCCCCATCAACTGGTATCAGAGCCGGTGCCCTTCGAATCTCTGTGCAAGCAGGCTTGCTCGTGTGAATGTGGTGAGGCGCCTACATCAACTGGTCGCAAGGACACGACAAGAGCACCACACAGGCTGCGCCCAACAGGAGAGGAATCCAGCAGGAGTAGCTGGCTGCTAAGCGTAAGCGAATCAGTCGTGGGCTGGCTAGCATTAGCCAAGGCAGCATAAGCTGGTGCTGGTAGTACCTTGGTCGAGGGCGTCCATCGAAGCGGGCCAGTTCTACACGGTGCAGGCAATCACGAAGCGCACAGCAGCCAGGCGAATACGTGGCAAAAAATGAAAGCGTAAGTGCGCTAGGCGAGCGAAGCGGGCCAGCTCTACACGGCGCAGGCAATCACGAGGCGTCAACGACAGGCTTGGCGAATACGTGTAGTGCTATCCATTAGGTGGCGGGCGTTGCATCACACGCAGGCGAAGGCGCCAGCGCTAAGCGAAGAAACAAGCGGATAGACTTGTAGCGCTAAGCGAAGGCGGATAGACTTGTAGCGCTACAAGGCGTCAACCCAGGCAGCCAGCGTTACCCTGGCTGCTGCCCAACTGGGCTGCCATGCAGCCAGCACAGCCAGAGCAGCAGCGCCGCCGTACAGCACAGCAGCAGCAGCAGAATCCGTACAGCCACTAGCAATTCATCACGCCTCCCCCCTCCTGCAACAGAAATCAACCTGCAAATCAGAGAAAAATCAGAAATTTCAGAGGTATTTGCCTTCAATATTTTGGGAATTTCTTATCAATTCAATCAATTGAGCAGGTTCAGGTGCTGAATTGCTCAATTTTGAGCAAAATTGGCAAAATTGGGTGACATTGGTCACAATCAGGATAAATTTGCAAGAAATTGGTCAAATCAGGATCAATTTGCAGGAAATTGGATGTCGAAATTTGGGGCTTTTGATGTAATTGTGCAATTAAGCACTCATACATGCTGTATGATGTGAAAAATCGCACATTTGGGCAAAATTGCAGCAAATTGCAGCAAATTGCAGTGCAAATCAAGGGGCTTTTGTGCCGATTTGGTTGATTTGCATGCAGGCAATCGCATTTGATGATGTGGATATTGTGCTGATGCCTTACAAGCACTCAATGTGCCTGTAAATCAAGGGGCTTTCATGTATTGGATGTATATGTGGCCAGGGGGAAGCATCGTGAACACTCTGGATGCCTTCATTTGCGTCAATGTACCATGTATGATCAGAAATTGATCTTAAATCAAGGGGCTTTTCAAGTTTGTATGCTTGTTGAGCTTGGCAAAGCAGCAGGCAAGACATTTATGCCTTGAATCCTCAGAAATCAGCTTGCAGTCAAGGGGCTTTTGCCCAATTTCTGTTCGGGACTGTTGTATGCAGTGTACGGGACTGTAAAAGTCTGATTTTCACTCATTTGGACAGCCAGGAGAGCATTTATTGCTATTGTACCTGCTGGTACAGATTTGGCACAGCTTTGTGCATGTTTTGGCATGGCTGTACACTGTTTTGAGTGATCAAAAGGTTCAAATTCAGCTGCTGAACTTGCCGGGACAGGTTTGGTACATCATTGGTGAGCACTTGGTACTGCTGTACAGTACTTTGGAAGGGCAAAAGAGCACATTTAAGGTGCTGTCCAAAATCTGCAGCAACCAGATTTTGGTGTTTTCATCACATAAAGTGGGAGAAAAGTTGCATTCTTGCTTCCGCAGTGGGAGATAAAGCTTGGGAGAACATTTGTGAGCACTTTGTGTGCTTTGGGTGCAGTGTTTGCACATTTTGGGTGCAGTGTTTGCACATTTGCAGGGAGTCAGGCATTACAGGTTGCATTTTGCTATGGCAACCACAGGTGAGAGCTCTTCATTGCTTCACATCAAGAAGCTTGAAGGCTCGCATAATTATGATATTTGGCAAACCCAGTGCTACAATGTGTTGCTCCAGAAAAAGCAGCACAAGCCTATCAAAGAAAGGGGTGTGATGCCCGCTTCTCTTACAGCTGAAGAGTGGGAAGATATGGATGAGCTGGCAAGATCTACTATCATGTTGTCTGTGTCAGACTCATTACTTTTCAGCATTCGTGAAGAGAAGACAGCTTGGGGAATGTGGCAGAGATTGCAGGACTTGTATGCCCAACAAAGTGCCTCAAGCAAAGTGTATTGGTTGAAGAAACTCATAGGTCTTCAGATGAAGGAAGGGGCGTCTATGACAGCCCATTTAAATGAGTTTAATGGTATTGTCAGCCAGGTTATTAATCAAAAGTTGGCAATGGACGATGAGTTCAAAGCCACTTTTTTGTTATGCACTTTGCCAGAGAGTTGGGACACATTCAGGACAGCCACTAGCAATTCGAATGCTATGCTGTCATATGCAGATGTTGAGGGTGCTCTTCTTCAAGAAGAGATGAACAGGAAAAACAACTCTGTTGGAAAGTCCAATGCAATGAATGCACGTGGGAGATCCCAGCAAAGGGGGAAAAGCCAAGAAAGGGGAAGGAGCAAGTCTCGCTCGAAAAAGGATTTGGAATGCCATTATTGTGGCAAGAAGGGACACATTAAAACGCAAATGCACAAATCCTGTGTGCCCTTCAGGTATCTCATGACACCTTTCACTGCTTCCCAATGCTTCTTGCCAGGGTTGGCCATGTATCTAGAAACCACTCCCACTGCAAATGCAATGTCCGGCCTAGTAGCAACCATGGCATACATGAGACTGCCACAAGCTGAAGCATACGGAATCTTGGCCATATCAGCCCTGTCTCTATCTGACTGTGGGCTGTCCATAGCACTGAGTTTCACATATGGAGGCAAAGGAGTACTAGCTTTCTTCCCCCCGTCCATATTGAACCTCTGCAAGACTTTGCCAATGTATTCCTTCTGAGACAAATACAACACATGCTGATTTCTGTCCCGAAGTATCCGCATACCCAAGATGTGATTTGCATCACCCAAATCCTTCATATCAAAGGTTTCATGCAGCCTCTTCTTCAAAGCATCCATCTCTTTACGAGATTTCCCGGCAATCAACATATCATCAACATACAAAATGAGAATCAAGAGACTGCCATCCAAAGCTTTCTTGGTGTACAAGCAGTGATCTATGTCACTTCTCCTGAATTTCTGAGATTTCATGAATGTATCAAATTTATGATACCATTCCCTTGGTGCCTGTTTGAGCCCATAAAGACTCTTTTTCAGCTTGCATACAAGCTTCTCCTTTCCACTTACTGTATAACCCTCTGGCTGCTGCATATATATCTCCTCATGGAGATCACCGTGAAGAAAAGCAGTCTTCACATCCATCTGAATCAAGTCCAGATCATCATGTGCAACCAAAGCCAACACAGCTCTAAGTGTGGTCATTTTGACCACTGGAGAGAAGATCTCATCAAAGTCCACACCATATTCCTGCTTAAAGCCCTTAGCCACTAACCTGGCTTCGTATCTTGGCTTTGCATCTGATGCAACTTTGAGCCTGTATACCCACTTGCATGGCAAAACCTTCTTGCCTGTAGGCAAAGGCACCAACATCCAAGTTCCATTTTTATGCAGAGAATCCATCTCTGACTTCATGGCACGCTCCCAAAGAGCCTTGTTTGCCCTCTGTAAAGCCTCTTTATAACATGAGGGCTCCCCACAGTCAGATAGAGACAGGGCTGATATGGCCAAGATTCCGTATGCTTCAGCTTGTGGCAGTCTCATGTATGCCATGGTTGCTACTAGGCCGGACATTGCATTTGCAGTGGGAGTGGTTTCTAGATACATGGCCAACCCTGGCAAGAAGCATTGGGAAGCAGTGAAAGGTGTCATGAGATACCTGAAGGGCACACAGGATTTGTGCATTTGCTTTTTAATGTGTCCCTTCTTGCCACAATAATGGCATTCCAAATCCTTTTTCGAGCGAGACTTGCTCCTTCCCCTTTCTTGGCTTTTCCCCCTTTGCTGGGATCTCCCACGTGCATTCATTGCATTGGACTTTCCAACAGAGTTGTTTTTCCTGTTCATCTCTTCTTGAAGAAGAGCACCCTCAACATCTGCATATGACAGCATAGCATTCGAATTGCTAGTGGCTGTCCTGAATGTGTCCCAACTCTCTGGCAAAGTGCATAACAAAAAAGTGGCTTTGAACTCATCGTCCATTGCCAACTTTTGATTAATAACCTGGCTGACAATACCATTAAACTCATTTAAATGGGCTGTCATAGACGCCCCTTCCTTCATCTGAAGACCTATGAGTTTCTTCAACCAATACACTTTGCTTGAGGCACTTTGTTGGGCATACAAGTCCTGCAATCTCTGCCACATTCCCCAAGCTGTCTTCTCTTCACGAATGCTGAAAAGTAATGAGTCTGACACAGACAACATGATAGTAGATCTTTGGCAAACAGGATGCATTAGTGCATGGTTACACGGATTCGGATTATGCCGGTCATCCAGATAACCGGAAGTCTACTACCGGTTATGTGTTTACATTCACAGGAGGTGCTGTGTCATGGATATCCAGGATGCAGAAGTGCACAGCCTTATCTACTACAGAGGCCGAGTATATTGCAGCCACAGAGGCTTGCAAGGAGGCATTATGGCTATCTCGGTTAGTGGTTGATTTGGGTTATACAGGGGATATTCCATTGTTGCATTGTGACAGTCAGAGTGCCATCCAGTTGGCAAAGAACCCTGTCTTTCATGCAAAGACGAAGCATGTGGATGTGAAGTATCACTTCATCAGAGAGGTGATAGAGAACAAGCAAATTCAGCTTGTTAAGATTCATACGGATGACAACCCGGCTGATCTGTTGACGAAGAGTTTGCCTCCGGAGCGGTTTGCTCATTGCAGACACTTGATGGGCATTGGATGAGGCCATTTTCAGCCTTGATATGGCCTTGTATATTATCATGTACATGCTGATTTTTTCTTTTCCTTTACTTAAGGGCACTTTGCCTTTAAGTGGGAGGTTGTTGGGGTAAAGGCGTTATGCCCACCCTTATAGTGTGTACAAGCCCATAAGTTATAGTACATAGTACACTTAGTACTTTTAATGTACTAAGTGCACTATGTGTACTAGTGCAATATACATGTGTGATAGGGGAGTCACACACTCATGCTTTTCATGAGTTGACTTATCCCCACAACTCTCTCTCTCTCTCTCTCCCTTGCTTCTCTGTGTATGTCTCCCATGAATGAACTCTAACCTAACCCTAATTCAGGTTTCTCCCCATCAAGTTATTGTATATAGAGAGTCTCGCGAGTTTGTGAGAGCTCTATGGTCTTGGAGCCTGGATCTAGTGCAGACGTGCACCTGCTTTGTGCAGCCGAGGCCGGCAGCAATCTCGAGGCTCGTGAGGGCAGCTTCGTGGCGGTATGGAACGTCACGAGGGGGAGATTGGTCGGTACGTCAACCTAGTTAGCTCAGCTCGTGGCTCGGTGGGGACAGCCAAGACTGTGGGCTCGCCCACGGCTGTCATGGTTGGGAGGTGAGTCAGGCCTGCACCCCCTTGCTTGTTTGTTGTTCGTTTGTTTGCAGGATTCGAGTTCGAACCAAGATCGATCACGAGGGGATCCGTGGGGATTTGACAGTACCTCTCAAAGACAACTGGTTAGCTGCCTTTGGCTTGGGTCCTGCGTTGGTCTTTGCACCCTTTTGCTTCGGGCACTCGTTACGCATGTGTCTTTTTTCTTCGCAGATGAAACAACGTCCCTTCTTCTTGAGCTTCAAAGCCTTAAGGAGTCGTTTCTTCTTCGCTGGTGTCCAACTTGGATTCTTCGAAGATTGGTCTGAAGACTTTCTTTCAGTCGTGTTAGCCATAGGTGCGGAGAACTTCCTTTTGTGCTTGTTCCCCTGCTAACGGGTTTAGACTTGGAAGAGACCATTGTATCATCATAGATACGAGCTGAATAAATGGCCTCGTCCAAAGTTTTGCATTTGTTATTTTTAACATGTAAACGGTATGAGTCTGGTAAACCGGGTACGAAGAACCCCAAAAGAGTTATGGGATCCATCTTTGTAGCTTTCATCTGCAAGTCCCTAAACTTCTGGAGGTAAACCTCATAAGTGAGGTGCTGCGAGGTCATGGTCAAAGCTGTAAACCGGGCAACATCATAATCATCCTCTTTCTTGAGGAATTCTTTCTTGAAGACGTCTTCGAATTGTGCCCAAGTCCTTGGCTTAGGGTTGAGTTCCTTCCACCAAAGCAAAGTTTTGCCTCTTTTTCCATCATCATATGGATGAAACTGAAAATGGACTTGTCACTTATGTAGTCAAGTGTCCACGATCTCCTTGGTACGTTGCTTTTGCTTGCCCTCAAGCTGTTCCGGTCCCCAGAGTAATGTTGGGGCCTAGAGCAGAGGCCAAGGTATGCATATCCGAAAGAGTAGATAGGGTAGTGGTTAAGAGAGAGATGGAGTTCTGCAAGGCTTGCATCTGGGCGGCGATTTGTGCTTGACGTTCCGAAGAAGAAGCTTCGAGAGCTACTTTGAACTCTTGCAAATCAGATTTTGACACATAATCGTCAAAAAGATTGGCATCGGTATCTTCCGTAGCCGGCAAGCCTTCGCGTTCGACAAGGGCCTCCAACTCGGATTCTTGGGTCGACATCTTGAAGAGGGCAAATGGAGAGAAATTTCGATCTTTGCACAAGAAAAGTGCGAGAGAACTTGAGCTTGAGAGCTTGAGAACTTGAGCTTGAGAGCTTGATAACTTGAGAGATGTGTGGCAAGAAGCCCACTTAAGGGGTTTATATAACCTTCCCCAAAAGCAACTTGAGCTTTTGCTTTTGTGTTTATATATATATATATATATATATATATATTCTGTTTTCTTAAAAAAAAAAACACCTTTAAACAATAGGGGCTTTAAACTCTTTAAAAAAAAAAGTTGAATCTAAAAAAACGAAAGCAGCCTATTCGACGGGATGCATTTACTGGTTTTTTTTTTTTGGAATTAGTGTTGCCGGCACCTGCGTGGTTGCCGTCACCCACCTGCTGTTGCTGTCGCCTGCGTTTCTGTCGGCGCCCCTTCACTCAGGTGGCCTGCGCCATTCCGCGCCAGCCTATGCCTGGGCTTGGCCGCCTGGTTGCGTAGGCCTAGGCGCCCGCCAGCCTGGCTGCCTGCGTAGGCCTAGGCGCCCGCCAGCCTGGCCGTCTACGTAGGCCTGGGCGCTTGCCTACGTAGGCCTAGGCGCCTGCCAGCATGGCCGTCTACGTAGGCCTGGCCGGCTACACGCCTGGCCGCCTACGTAGGCTTGGTTGCCTACACGCCTACGCCTACTACTTCTGGTAGCCCACGACCAGCACGCGACCACGCTTAGCCCATCGATCGCATCTCTCGCTCACTCTCTCTCTCGCGTTCAACCAAAAGCGAACATGCTTTTTTTTTCTTTTCTTTTTTGTTTTCTCTCACGACTTGTTCATGCGACTGCACAAACATCTTCAGCTTTCTTCTTGCAAAGCAAAACAACCCTACCAAACCACCTACACCCTCATCACGAGTTCTTTGATGAAAAAGCACATACTATCTGAAAAATCAGCAGCATGCATAAACAAAACAGCAAGCTTCTTGAACACATACCTTACTTCGACCTCATCTTCTCTACCTACCAACTTGCTCGTTCATGAGGCATGCTCTGATACCACTGTCAAATCCCCAAAGGATCTCCTCGTAGAACGCTCCCGGTTTGAGACTGGAAACCTACAAACAAACAAATAAACAAGAAGGGGGTGCAGGCCTGACTCACCACCCAACCATGACAACCGTGGGCAAGCCCACAATCTTGGCTGTCCCCACCGAGCCACGAGCTGAGCTAACTAGGTTGACGTACCGACCAATCTCTACCTCGCGACGTCTCATACCGCCACGAAGCTACCCTCGCGGGCCTCGAGACTGTTGCCGGCCTCGGTGCGTAAAGCAGGTGCACGTCTGCACTAGATCTAGGCTCCAGACCATAGAGCTCTCACAAATCACGCGAGACTCTATATGACCAATGACTAACCTTGGCCACCCTTTTATAGGCTCTTGGCCGGTCATCGGGCGTTCACACTTGGGTGCCCGCTCGTCCATACTTGGGTGCCCGCCTGTTAGTCTATCCCTAACTCAGCTTGCCAATCAGCCTGCCTAGCTCCAAGCTTCCCCAAACCTCGAAGCTAGTCTTGTGTGCGTGTAGCACATAGTAGATACACACTGTGCACATGACAGGAGATGACTTCTAACATGAGTGACCCAAACTTGTCTGCATTTGCTGCTGCACAAGTTGCATCAGCCAATGGCTCCACATAAATATCAATCCCTTCCTCTTGTCAGGTCTATTGATGTAAGACACCATTTGCAATGGAAGGTGCTTCACACCTTTTGAATCTAACGAGATGTTTTGACTTTTCTTTCCCCCCTTTTTTCAGCTGCAAATTATATGGGGTTTTATCAGATAGCATGCACACTTCTTGTTTTTCGTCTTGCCACCCTGTGCTGTAAGTCTTGTCCTACTTGTACAACCCACCTCAAAGGCACTTAGTGAACCTTTACACCCTCCCTTAGGTACAAGGGGGCTCTGACAGCCTGCAAAAACGCTTTTGAAACTTTTATAAAACACGTTCTGTAAAATGCCTGGCAACTATGGGGACTCAGACAACCTGCAAAAAAGTGAGGCTGGTTAGACCCCTCACTTATCCTTCTTAGAGAGTTATAATGGTCAATCCTAATCTCGGTGAAGCTCAAAGAGTTCACCTTCCTAATTCTACTCAGGACATCTGCTACTCGATCGAGGCCATCCTTCCGATATTTTTTCCATATTAAAGTCTTGCATCAACTTAGCCCACCATGCCTTCCTCCCCCACAACTGAGGTATCCGTACATGGTCGGTTAGTACAACAAACTTGGTTCCATAAAGATAATATCGCCAAGTTTTCAGAGCATGTATAACCGCATATAGCTCTTTCTCTTGAGCGTGCCATCTGACGTGCGTATCATCAAGCTTCTTGCTAGTAAACCATTCCGAATCATCCATTGACCTCCTGCAGCCTGAATGGTAGGCTGCTCAGTCATTGAGTCTTGGTCAATCAATGAGCTCCCGTCTTGGATCTTCTGCCAAAATGGACCAAAATAACTATGAGTCCTGCAAAGCCCTCTCAATGACTGAAATAAGTCGGTAGAAATCTCGGTGAACGACAAAGTATTCACCTCGCTAATTCAACTAAGCGCATTTGCGAGACCCTTTTCTATAACGAATCTCAAAATCAAAATCTTGCATTAATTCAGCCCATCGAGCTTTCCTTCCTCTCAAATCATCCGCATCACACACATACTTGATTGACTAATGATCAGTCAATACTAGTACGTAAATCTATCTTCGTGAAATATTTGGCTCCGGGTAACCGGTCAATCAGGTCATTTGATCTAGGTAGAGGATAACGGTTCTTAATTGTCAGCTTGTTCAATCTCTTATAATCTATACACATTCTCTAGGTGTTGTCCTTCTTTCTCCTAAGCAACACAGGTGCACCCCAAGGTGATTTACTTGGACGGATCTGGCCCATCCTCAAATAATCTGTGAGTTGTTTGGCCAACTCATCTTCCTCAGCTTGGCTCATCCTGTAAGGTGGAATACTAACAGGGTGAGCAACAGGGACTAGGTCAATACGATGATCTACCACCCTTTCGGGTGGTAAGCTCGATGGCAGTTCCTTAGAAAATACATCTTGAAACGAATCAAGTATCTTTTGTAATTCTTACCCGCCGCAGGTAGGCGTACCTCATAGGTATGATCGCTGGGTGTTGTGTCGAGACCCAATTTCTGCACAAGTTTGTAATTGACAAAGTTGTGTGAGCTGCCAGGGTCTAGAAGAATGTAGATTCTATGGCCATTCACTTCTCCATAAACTTGGAGAAGATCATGCAAGCCAAAAACTTTAGAGTTGAACAGACAATCAGAACATGTACTAGGGCGAGAAAGTACAGTAACTGACGTACCTGTCAAAGACAATTGGTTAGTTGCCTTTGGCTTGGGTCTTGCGTTGGTCTTTGCACCCTTTTGCTTCGGGCACTCGTTACGCATATGTCCTTTTTCTTCGCAAATGAAGCAACGTCCCTCCTTCTTGAGCTTCAAAGCCTTAAGGAGACGTTTCTTCTTCGCTGGTGTCGAAGTTGAATTCTTCGAAGGTTGGTCCGAAGACTTTCCTTCAGTCGTGCTAGCCATTGGTGTGGAGAACTTCCTTTTGTGCTTGTTCCCCTGTTCGGTAACGGGTTTAGACTTGGAACAGACCATTGTATCATCATAGATACGAGCGGAATGAATGGCCTCGTCCAAAGTTTTGCATTTGTTGTTTTTTACCTGTAAACGGCATGAGTCGGGTAAACCGGCTACGAAGAAACCCAAAAGAGTTATGGAATCCATCTTCGTAGCTTTCATCTGTAAGTCCTTAAATTTCTGGAGATAGACCTCATAAGTGAGGTTCTGCGAGGTCATGGTCAAAGTAGTAAACCGGGCAACAACATCATAGTCATCCTCTTTCTTGAGGAATTCTTTCTTGAAGACGTCTTTGAACTGTGCCCAAGTCGTTGGTTTAGGGTTGAGTTACTGAAAATGGACTTGCCACTTATGTAGCCAAGTGTCCACTATCTCCTTGGTACGCTGCTTTTGCTCGCCCCTAAACTATTCCGGAGTAATATTGGGGCCTAAAGCAGATGCCAAGGTATCCATATCCGAAAGAGTAGATAGGGTAGTGGTCAACAAAGAGATGGAGTTCTCTAAAGCCTGCATCCGTGCAGCGATTTGTGCTTGACGTTCCGAGGAAGAAGCTTCGAGAGCAACTTTAAACTCTTGGAAATCTGATTTTGAAACATAATCGTCGAAAAGATCGGCATCGGTGGCTTTTCTAGCCGGCAGGTCTTCACGTTCGAGAAAGGGCTCCAACTCGGATTCTTGGGTTGACATCTTGAAGAGGGCAAGGTGAGAGAAAAAGTTGATCTTGCACAAATAAAGCTAGACAACTTGAGAGCTTGAGAGCTTGAGAGATGTGTGGCAAGAAGCCCGCTTAAGGGGAATTTATAGGGTTCCCCAAAAGCTTACTTAGCTTTTGCTTTTGTGTTTTTTTAAAAAAATTTAATATATATGTATATACATACATATATATATATATATGTATGTATGTATGTACATACACACACACACACACACACACACACACACATACATACATGTATGTATGTATGTATGTATGTATATATATATATATATTCTATTTTCTTTAAAAAAAACTTATAAAGCAAAGTATGGGTTTTTAAAACCCCTCTTTTAAGTGTGGGTTAAAAAAAACCTTTAGGCACATGTTAAAAAAAAAATGAAAGAAAAAAAAACACCCGACTATGCTTTTCGCTATTTTCTGCGCCACCTGTTCGCCTGCCTACGTGCGCCGCCTGTACACGTACCTGGCCGCGTGCTGACGTGCGCCTGTGACCCATTGTCGCCTGTACTTGCGCACCTGCGCTGGCCTGCACGTACTGGCCCGAGTGCAAGAGTCGCCTGCAGGGATGCTTCACATGTCTGCGCACAACGGGTACCCATCTGCCTACGTGTACTCATCTGCGTGCACACACGCCTGCACTCGCCTGCGCATACACCTGGCTGACTGCACCTGCCTACGCATATTGGTGACCGCCTGTGCCTAGCTGTGCATAGCAGCCCACATGCACATGTTTTACTCGCCTGGCTGTGTGTACAGGCTGGCTTCTTTGCACATAAGGCTGCGCTACAACCTCACATGAGCTACTTCTCTCTCTCTCTCTCTCTTTCTCTAGCAAACTGGTTTTTCTACTTTTCTCTCTCTTCAAACTGTTTACACAGTTGAAAACACATCTAGCCTTCTTCTTTGCAAAGCAAGCAACCCATACAAGACCACATCACGGGTTCCCACGATGCAAAAGCAACATACTAAAATTGAAAAAACAGCAGTATGCACAGAAAAACAGCAAGCTTCTCGAACTCATACCTTTTCTTTGACCTCATCTTCTCTACCTACCGACTTGCTCGTTCACGAGGCTTGCTCTGATACCATTGTCAAATCCCCATAGGATCTCCTCGTAGAACGCTCTTGGTACATGACTCAAACCGTGCAAACAAACCAAACAAACATGATGGGGGTGCAAGCCTGACTCACCTCCCAACCTTGACCGCCGTGGGCAAGCCCACAAGTCTTGGTTGTCCCCACCGATCCGAGCCACGAGCTGAGCTAACTAGATGGACGTACCGACCAATCTCTACCTCGTGACGTCCCATACCGCCACGAAGCTACCCTTGCGGGCCTCGAGACTGTTGCCGGCCTCGGCTGCATAAAGCAGGTGCACGTTTGCAGTAGATCCAGGCTCCTGACCATAGAGCTCTCACAAAGACACGCGAGACTCTATATCACTAATGACTAACCTTGGCCATCCTTTTATAGGCTCTTGGCTGGTCATCGGGCATCCACATTTGGGCGCTCGTCCGTCCATACTTGGGTGCCCGCCCGTTAGTCTATCCCTAACTCAGCTCGTCAATCAGCTTGCCTAGCTCCAAGCTTCCCCTAACCTCGAAGCTAGTCTCGTGTGCGTGTAGCACACGGTAGATACACACTGTGCACATGACACGACTTGTCTACAGCCCACAAGCAAGGTTAGAATATAGATTCATGTGCACGGTCATGAGAGGGTATTCCTTGTTCTTAAATTAGACACAGTAAAACAGTTCATGCGGAAGTAGTTCCAAGCATGCAAGTATGCCATGCATAAGAATGTGTTGGACAATCTTCCTTCCATTTAGCTTGTAACGGGCGGTCATTTCGGGCATAGACATGGCCAATTGGAATGCTGTACTCTGAATATGGACGTGGACTGAAATTCCCGGCCTCACATATCTAGGCTACTGGTCCTCGGTGTAGACATAAGTCTCTTGCCATGAGGTGCCAGTCCACACGATCCTTGGCATAGACATAAGTCCCCTACCATAAGCCATCATATCCACTATGGAGCTTATCCATAGGTCCAAAACTCGTCTAGAGGTCGAAAGTGTAAAGAATGTCCAAATGGTGACAACCTGTTGGGCTTCTAAATAGTTGACCATAACTGAAAATCTATCAAGTATGTTGGTAGGAGCTACGGATACTCTTGAACGTATACTTCATCTATCCACTTTGCATCCATAGGTGAATAGTTCTTGAACTTCACAAGGTAGCATATGTGAAGTTTGCCAGCGTAGTTTGCCATCTGAGCGTAGTTTGCCACCTGCAAGCTTACGCTCCTTGTGAAAGCCAATTTGATTAGGTTGTAACACCTCTTCTAGCTCATCCACTTCTGATGGATCTTCCATAATAGGCTCTGTAGGCTTGGGTCCCACGCACTTGCGCAAGAGGCATTATATGGAATGCATTGTGAATTCTCCAATGATTCGGCAAAGCTAGTCAAAAAGCCACTTCATTGATTTGCTCAATGACTTTGAATGGTCCATAGTACTTGGTAGAGAGCTTAGGACACATCCCCTCTTTTTCAAGTCTCTTTCTAAGTTTGGCTTTCTCGAAGTTCAGCAATACCCAATCATTTTCTTTGATACATAATTGCCTTCTATGCTTATTTGCAGCCTTTTTAAGCTTCTCTTGGGAACACTCAATGGCTGTGCGCACCTGTGCATTCTGATTAGCCACACAGTATTTAAGAAAATCCAATACGGCTGAATTTGCAGCTTCACTTTGTCCATCCTTTTGAGGATGATAAGCTGATGACAAATTCAGCTTAGTGCCACATTATCAAAAAGAGCTCTCCAAAAGAGTCTCGTTGTCTTGGGATCTTTGTATCCCACAATTGACTTAGGCATACCATGATGCCCAGCTTTTGTGGTCTTTTTGACCATATGCTCAGCTTTTATGGTCTTTCTGACATGTAAAAAGCGAGCTTGCTTGCCAAACCTATCCACAATAGTACATATTGCATCATTGCCATTCAATGTACGAGGTAAATCCACGATAAAACCCTTAGCAATGCTTTCCTATGGCTGGTTTAGAACTGCAAAGACCGAAACAAATCGGGAGCCTTTTGCCTATCAAATTTCACCTTTTGACAGGTGATACGTGCATATACATAAGTTTCTATGTTCTTTCTCACATACCTAGCCAAAAGAAATTCCTCCCAATTACTTAAGTGATAGGCAATATTCCTTTATGTCTTGCATGGGAAGGAGCATGGCATTCATTCAAAACCTTTTGCCTCATGTTTGATAACACACATAGGCAATTGTCTTTCATGAGACAGCCATCGTTTATTACATAAGGGGCATGTGGATGACCAGTCATCAAATCAGTCCATATATCTGCAAATTTAGCATCCACATGATACATGTCTTGCATCCAAGACAAGTTCTGATGGGAGGCAACTGAAATTGCAGCCACAGGGATTTCTTGATAAAGCATCCGCAACCACATTCGTCTTGCTAGGGGTGTGCAAAATCTGAAAATGAGACATGGAGAGGAAATTGGCCATCCTTAGATGTTTCTTTGAGAGCTTGGTTTGCATTAGAAAGTACCTCAAACTTTGATGATCAGTCTTGTCTATAAATTCAGCTTCCAATAAGTAGTGTCTCTGTGTGTGTACCCATCATATACTTGTACCTTTGTTTATGCTTGTGTGTGACAACCCTTATATGTGTGTGTGAACACTCACTTATATGAGTAAGTGAATACATGTGTGTGAATAGCCTCTTACAACCACTAGAGTGTTTGTGTGTGTAAGTAGTGATGTCCTTAGTTTAGCCAAGTGTCACTGCCATAGTTGTTTGCGCACATCGTATGACACCATATCGTACAGAATACTGTATTGCATCATACGGACTTGTGTGGATTTTTCAAAAAATTAAGTATTTTTTTTTCCGGATTTTTTTTTTGTTCAAAAATTAATGGTCTTGTTTTTGCTTGTTTATGGTTGTTTGAGCTTCCTCTGTACTATGATGCTTCCCTCCTTTTTAAAATACTCCATATCTCGAAATTGGAAATACCTAAGTTTATAAGTAATTTTTTATAACACCAGATTTTATCGTACAATAAGAATTTTTTAAATATCATACCGTATTTTCCTGTATGGTATCGTATTGTATAGTATCATACTTGACAACTATAGTCACCGCCTCGTGAGTAGAGTGTTGAGAAAGATAAGGCTCTAAACCCTATACAAACATTGTACTCTTGAAGCTTTAAAGATCATAAAATAAAAGTATCTTTGAGTGGTGCAATCACTGGCCCCCTCTTCTTTTAGTTTGTTATATTTCTCATTTCTCACTCTCTCTTTACTACACACATCACCATGTATTAGTTTGAGCCTCCATAGCTTCTGGTATGCCAACCCTAAGCCCACAAACTTTCCATTGGTATATACCATTTACGTATTCTTGTGTAGCTACTTTGCAGTATGTACTGGTTCCATCATATCTTGATATTTCTGTATCACTTTGAGCTATATGGTGGTAGTTCGTCGACTAAGCTTTGTTGTTAATGTGATATTATGTTTTATACTTCTCAGAAGCAGATCGAAAGAGAAAATGGTCTGTTCATCAGCCAGTGAATTTGTGTCTTTGAAGTCTCTGAGAACCGTTCTACTCACAACTCGAAAGAGAGAGCAGCTCCGGGTTTCAAGGTTAAATGTGATGGCTGATGCGGTAAGTGTCATTGCTTTTTCGTTTTTGTCTTCATAGGTGACAATGTTTTTATCATCTTATTTTTTGGCCTGAATCATTGTGAAGAGGCTACTTTTAGAGGAATTCAAGGGGAACTTTCACAGTTATGTAGGCATGGTAAAATATCAGATTGGATTTTAATATGAACATATTTTGGTCCATTGGGTTGCAATCACCTGCATTTGTGCATCCTTTACCTGCTGCTAGGAGTTGCGTATTGGCTGCGAAGTTGGTATGACGGGCATTCTTCGTGCGTGAGTGTGAGGCATGCATGAATCCTCATTTGGCTGCTTAATAGTTTCCTCCATATATAGCATGCTATGGTTAATTGATGTATCAAGGTTAGGTTTTATAATCTTTTCGTGGAAATTGAGCTGCTGGATGGCAGCCCACCTCCGCCAAAAAATGAAATTAGTGCATGTTTTGGAAATAAAAGTTTATTGAAATGTTGAGAAACGTTTAGAAACATTTATAGGATCTACTTGAAGAGGTACTGCATCTTGCAGTCACCTTGGTCTTGTTGAGGAATGCTTTCCAATGCTCTTTAGAGTTACCATGTATCAGCTCCCAACGCCCTTGAAGAAGGTGAATGAGGTAGGTCCACATGGTGCTCGTTGGGTCCATTGGTTGGATATACACATCCTCTATGGTTTGTGTGCACGTCTAGCACGCCAGATCTGCCATCCTGTAAGTATCCTGGTCATCTCTCTTTCTGGGTTTAAAAGACCACAAGTCTCAAGTTTTAGTTTCCGAGTACCTGCTCGGTGAGCCATGTGTTTATGGGAGGTTGCAACTCCATGACCCCTGCAATGAACCCCAAATGGTGGAAGCTGACATCCTGTCTTTCTGTATATATATGAGACAGGCAAGATGCCTTTCAAACTTGCTGAGCTCTGGCGTACCACGTGTGTGCATCCCTACTGTGGTAGTGCAAGTTTGCAGCCATGTGTGTGAAAATGGTAAAAAGGGGAATTTTCTGGATTTTATTAGCTTTATTTCATGTTTTTTGTGTCTTGCTGCCGGCCGACAGCCCCTGGCCTGGCCGACCAGCAGCACACCACCATATATATAGCATAGCCTCTTCATTCAGCATTTTGTACCACTTCATTGATCACATCAGGTTACCACTTGATCTGCTGTTGCTGCTGCTGCTGCCGGCGCCTGCACTGCATCTGCCTCATCAACCTCGTCTGTCAGCTTCAGCACCATTCAAGCACCGCAGCATCCTTGTCACCAGAGTCTGCATCATCATTGACATCATCATCACCTCACCTTCCGCGGGCCCACTACCACCTTGGAGTGCCTCTGCATCCACCGACGCAGGCCTTGGACACTACCACTTTGGAGTGCCTTTGCCTCACATCGACACGAGCCTTCGTCATCGACCGTGCTTCAGCTCCGACATTATCTCTACTTCAGCATTGGTCCTCTACTCAGAGTCTCCTTACATCAGAGGGCCTCTCGTACATGTTTTTCACTCACCATCATATATACGCTCACTCACCCATTTCATGCTGTGTTGTTTTGCTCTGATCTCTCGTACATCTGGTCCTTTCGTCCTTTTGCCCTCACACCATGTGCAGTGTGGCCAGCTTTTATGGGCAGCCTCCACATCAAGAGTTGCTCTACGTGAAGCATTGCAATTGTTATGACCAAGCCATGTCAAGCACTGCAATGTTACGAGTACAACCAGACTTTTCACACTTGAAATTAGAGGACCCTACAGCGGCCACAATGATCATTGATGAGTCTATTGGTGTGAGCCATTCCATAGTCCAAGTTTATTCGTGCATCATAAAGAATCCACCACCTATTCATCAGGCGGGGGGGGGGGGGGGGGCATACTTGAGAGGTGCCTTTGGAAAGTTTGACAGGGAAAGACCAAATGATGATGTTTAGTGTCACGATTGTGACTGAACTCTCTTAATCTTGAAAGAATGGCGGTAAATCAGAAAAACAGCAAATAGATCTTGCAAAGAAGCACATGTGCAAGTAGAAAGCTTGTTATCTGCTGAAGTAGAGCACGAGGGCTACTCGTAGGTGCATACAACCAATAGCAATGGCTGAATAATGAAGTGCTAATGATGCTAACCCAAGCCACCTATTTATAGGTTGGACAAGAGTTGGTCGGCCAGTATAAAAACAGTGGGCTAGTCGACTATGCAAAAAATACTAGAATAATGTCTAAAAAATAGACAAAAATAGCAAAAAATATCTAAAATAAGATGAATGCATGGCCTCATAAATCTGGCCAGATACAGCATGAAATAAGCACATATATGCCCAATTTGGAGATGATAGCCGACTATGCAAAAAATACTAGAATAATGTCTAAAAAATAGACAAAAATAGCAAAAAATATCTAAAATAAGATGAATGCATGGCCGCATAAATCTGGCCAGATACAGCATGAAATAAGCACATATATGCCCAATCTGGAGATGATAGACAGCAAGAAAAGCCATCTTAGCATGAGACTTCGTACCCTCCTCTGGAACCTTGTCCTTGCCTTTGTCCTTGGAATCTTTGTCAGCAACTTTGGAGGTGTCCTTGGCTTTGTACTTGGCTTTGGCGGCCTTGGAATCATTACACTTTGCAAAACACCAAGTCTCCGTATGGCCAGGCCTGCCACAATAGGCACACTCCTCCTCTTTGGAACCTTTGGATTCCTTAGAATCCTTGCTTTTGCCCTTCTCGCTTTTGTTGTTGCTGCCTCCTTTGCCTCCTTTGGACTTGCCCTTACTTTGGGCAACAAAGGCAGAATTTGTCTTCCCTTTGCCTCTCAATAAACATTTGTCATGTAAGTAAGTCACAACTTCCTCAAAAGAGGGTAGAGGCTCACGGAAGTAGATGTGATCTTTGAAAGAGTCAAAGGATGATGGTAGCTTACCAAGCAGTTCATGGATCGGGTTGTTGATTGAGCTCCCATACTTCTCAAGCTGCCTCTTGATCCTTGTGAATTCCCCAATCTTATCAATGATATTATCTGAGTCACTGATGGTAATCTTCTCAAGATCCGCCTCCAACATAGCAATCTTCATGGAAGATACTCTCCCGAACTTCCTCTCAATCTCATTCCACATTTGACTGGCATCACTCCGGGAAGATATGAATTGTGCCAGGATAGATGGTGTCATACAATGGATGATGATGAGACGGGCCCGTGCATCCAGAACTCCACGAAACGCGGGATCCACCAAGTGAGGAGTGGTGATAGAGGGCCACACACTTGCTCCTTCAAGAAGCAATTGCGTATAAAACGACCAAGCATGGTAGTTGGTAGCAGTCAGCTTCATGGAATCACTCACTTGAGGGGGTGAATAGGATGGCACATGGGAAGGGGTTGGGATGAGGGTTCGTGGGAGGGGAGAAACAAGAGAAGTGGTGGTGGCGGGGAATATGGAAGGAAAGGAAACAGGAATTTGGGAATAAGGTAGAGAGACAGGAAGCTAGGAAGAAGAAGCCTGTGAAGTTGGGGCTTGGGATCGGGAAGAAGAAAAGAGAATCCCCGAGAGAGAAGAATGACTATGACCAGAAGCCATATCCTCCGATAACGCAGCAAAATCCTCCTCTTCAACAAAGCTGATCAGAAAATCAGTAAACTCCTCCTCGAAAGCTGAGTGCAGCCAAGAGAAAGGAAGGAGAAGACAGGATGGGAGAGTGGGAAACCAAAAAGAGAGGTAAGAAATGACTCCCTTGGGTTAAAACCCTGTTGTAGCACCAAAATACGGGGCTGAGATTTGAAAACGCAGTTCCTCAGTGGAAAACGTAGCTCCTCAGTGGAAAACGCAACTCCTCAATGGAAAACGCAGGTCCACAGCAGAAAAAAACGCAGCTCCTCAGTGGAAAACGCAGCTCCTCAATGGAAAACGCAGGTACACAGCAGAAAACGCAGGTCCACAGCAGATGTAGATGCAGTGGATCTTTGCCTACAGCAGTAGATGTAGAAAACTCAGGTCCCTTTGCAACACTGGGCTCTGATTCCATGAAAGAATGGCTGTAAATCAGAAAAACAGCAAATAGATCTTGCAAAGAAGCACATGTGCAAAAGAACTGAAGTAGAAAACTTGTTATCTGCTGAAGTAGAGCACGAGGGCTGCCCGTAGGTGCATACAACCAACAGCAATGGCTGAATAATGAAGTGCTAATGATGCTAACCCAAGCCACCTATTTAGAGGTTGGACAAGAGCTGGTCGGCCAGTATAAAAACAGTGGGCTGGCCGACTATGCAAAAAATACTAGAATAATGTCTAAAAAATCGACAAAAATAGCAAAAAATATCTAAAATAAGATGAAAGCATGGCCTCATAAATCTGGCCAGATACAGCATAAAATAAGCACATATATGCCCAATCTGGAGATGATAATGCCAACAAATCTCTCCTTAATTACTCCTTAATCCCTTATTAACTGAAAGGACACCTGTGAAGGGTCACACCCTTACACATGGGTCACTATCAAAGGACATGTCTATTTATTAAAAGACACACCCCTAAGTCCAAAGGACATAACCATTGATTCAAGAGCCACACCCCTTCCCAGGGATGTGTCTCTTCACTTGTAACCTTTCGACCTCTATTTAAGAAAGGCCTTTGTCTCAATGCAACGCTCTCTAATTATCTTTAGTTCTTGTATTCAATTTTAATCATGTCTTAATAGACTAGGAAGTCCTCACAGTGGTATCAGAGCAAACAAGCTCCAACCTGTAGGATGCCCACATCCAAAAAACCCTAACCCTAACCCTGAAAATCAAAAACCCTAAATCAGCAAATTAACCTTAGAATTAGGGATAGCAAGGGTTGTATGGAAGAACAGGAGAGAATGCCCCATTTAACTTTACCCAATTTTGCCAATTTTGCCAATTTTGCCAATTTTGCTTGATTAAGCATTTTTCTCCCAATTTTCTCAAACAAAAAAAAAATGGTGGGAAGCAGAGACTCACATCAGGGTTCCATCCAAATGCTTGAAGGCTACCCTGTACCCTATTGGAGGTCTTGATAGCACTCCCTTGGGGCTGAATCGTCTCCACGCAAGGGGCGCCACCCATTCGTTTTCTGAAAGCCACAACCTTTCACGTTTTTTTTTAATGTGACGTTTCACATAATACACAAAGGTTTACCTAGCCTTATAAGTTAAGGCTTAACCCACGTGGCTTTACCCAACGACCCAAGCAGCCGGCAGCCAGCACATCAATGGCAGCCCGATCTGCGTAAAGACGCCCATGGCAGCGACCAGCGCTAACTCACAAAAAAAAAACAGAAGAGAGAACCGACGGCCAGCAGACCAGCGCCACGCACGAGAAAAAAAAAGGAGGAGGAGAACCCACGGCCGTTTTCAGCTAGCGCCCGCCACCACCCAGCACACACGGTGAGCGTACCGGCTTGCTGCCGCCTCTCTTCATGATATTCAGCCCTCTGAAATCGGTCTTCATCGTTTGCGCAACAACATTCATTATGGCAACCTCCTTCGGGTGTGATTTTTCCATTTTCTTGGGCATAAAAATATCACATAATGTGGAGTATTAGAATATCAAAAACCCGCCATTTCATTCTTTTGCGGGCTCTCCACTCATCCGGGGCCAATATCACTTTTTACGGGTTCAAGAGCACCTCTCAGATCACGTGGACACACATAACTCTCTTCTTCGACGGCATATGGCAGAGGAAACCTATGATTTTAGTTATTTATAGGATACACACTCTCAGCCCATAGTGCCCTTTCCTACCCGTGTTTCTCCACCAGTCTCGGTCCCTGTTTCAGTGAGTGTGCCCCCCTTTTTCCAGCCCACTCATTACTGCATGCAGATAGCCACACCGACTTCTCACCTTCGAGAATTCGACGTGTGGGTGATCCGTGTTCGTACTTCTGCACAGGATCTGGATCATTACTATTTTATACTCATGCGTCATCCTTATTAGGGCGCTATCCTCCCCGAGTGTAGCATCATTTTTCATGAATATTGCACCTATTCTGAGGACGTTTATCCATCTTCATTCACGGTGCGCCCCTTTACACCAGAGTATACACCCTTGACACCAGTAGCTGCCCCTACCCCTACCCCTGTACCTTCTTCTCTAGTAGCAGACTCTCGTGCGAGCCCAGTCCCAGAGGATTGCCCTTACTATACTGGATGGTCTATAGCCGCTTCACCAGTACGTAGCCTCTCCTCTCGGGATTTCCAGATGCCGCACCCTTCAGCCGATGGTTCTTACTAGAGCCCAGCGGCGTCGTCAATAGCAAAAACCCCCCAGAGCCTCATCACCCTGAAGCCTCTACATCAACATCTTCTCTCATGGCAGAACTTGTTGACATACCAGTCCCTCCGGAATGGCAGCCAGCTTTGCAGCAACTTCAGCAGCAGTTCCAATAGCAACTCCAAGAGTCTATGGCATCCTTGGCTTCGCAGATCCAGCAGCTCCACACGGATCGCCACTCCTACACGAGTTCCGTACCAGCAGCAGATGTTTCAGCAACAGTACCAGCGGATGCAGACGTCATTCCTTCCGAGAGGTACAAGGCAACGACCTTAAAACTCTTTATCGTCTTTTACAAGCCAGTAAAACAAAGAAATTGGAAATTAAACCCCCTGACTCTTATGGTGGTCAGCGCAATAAGCGCATCTTAGACCAATGGCTCTACAAACTGCGGTTATACTTTGAAACCATGACCCTTTCTGATTCCAAAAAGGTGATTTTTGCGGTATCCCTCCTCAAAGATACTGCTTTATTGTGGTGGCAATGACGACAGCACGCCAGAAAATCGGTTACAATGTGGGAAAAATTTGAGTGGGTCCTCCGTAGGCGGTTCATACCTGCCAATGCAGATTTTCAAGCCCGTACTCGCTTACGCCATTTGGACCAAACTGGTTCCTTGGCCTCTTATATCTCCCAGTTCACCAACTTGATACTGGAGATTGACTCTTTGTCCCCAGCGGACGAACTTCATACCTTCGTTGAAGATCTTAACCCCACACTGTGTGCCGATGTTCAGAAATATAACCCTGTCGATCTTGCCGATGCCATACGATACGCCGAGCGCGTTGCAGACATTAATTCTTGAAATTCGGCCTCTTCCGGTCGAGCTAATGCCTTTCAGAAAGCCAATGGATCTCGTATGAACCGAGATAGTCGCAGAGAATCTTCTGGCACTTTACCTCCCATCCTAATCCCCAATGGAATAATTTTCAACACCCTCGCCGATCAGAAGGATCGTCCTCTTTTCGGTCCCGACGTTCTCAATCCTTCCAACCACGCAGTTCGAATTGTGGACGGGACCAAGGACGTGACCAATCTCGCAATCCTCGTCCTTCCACTGTTCCTTTCGGACGAGATCAACAAAAGACAAGATTGTGCACAATTTGTAATGGACCTCATCGTTGGTTTGAGTGCCCCAAAAGACCAACCCATCGACAGAATTCTAATGCTGAACCATCCACTTCCGAGGAGAAACCCCTAGTTGTTGACAAAGGAAAGCGAGCAGTTAATCACCATGCTATTGCACATGCTTCAGTGATTACCGCTGCCACAGCACAAGCTGTCTCTTCACCGTGCCCCAGCGGTCTACTCAGGTTTTGGTTCTCCAAGGCTCTATCTCCAGTCACCCTATTCAGGTGCTCATTGACAGTGGTTGTTCTCATAACTTTGTGGGAACCACCTTGACTTAGAGATTGAAGATTCGGATTTCTCCACGTGCTGTTGTTTATGTGGTAGAGCTTGCCAATGGTTCCACATCCTTGTGTAACACCGTTGCCAAACACCTCTCCTTTCGAATTCAGCACTATTGTGACAAATTGGATTTCCAAGTCATGAATTTGGCACATTATGATATGATCCTTGGTCAAGAATGGTTGTATCAATATGAGCCCCTGATCAGTTTCCGGAACCATTCCATACAATTTGCTCAAAATGATATGCATGTAGCACTCGAAGGAATTAGAGACCAACCTTCTCCACCAACCCTTTCAGCTCTTCAAGTGAAACGGTGGGTCTGCAAGAGTGGTTGTTCCTCAGCACTTTTAATGGTCTATTCAACCAACGATCCTCCCGAGGACATAGATACAAAGGTGATGTACCTCAGGCAACCTTTCTTTGCTCCATACTTGGATCTTTTTCCTCATGAGCTTCCTGCGGTTCTCCCACCTCGGCGACCAGTCGACCATGCTATTGATATCCTTCCTGGCAGTACTCCACCTGCTCGTGCTCCATATTGAGTTTCTTTTACGGAATCTCAGGAGATACAGCGACAACTTACTAAACTTTTGGAGAAAGGACATATTCGACCAAGCAAAAGCCCTTTTGGAACTCCGGTACTATTGGTGAAAAAGAAGGATAAGTCTATGCGCCTTTGTATCGACTATTGTGCCCTCAATAAGTTGACTATCAAGAATACGTATCCTCTTCCGCACATTGATGAATTGTTTGATCAATTGCTTCATGCAAAGGTCTTCTCCAAAATTGATCTTAAGTCTGGATATCATCAGATTCGCATTCGTGAAGGTGATGAATATAAGACAGCTTTTCGCACAAAATATGGTCATTACGAGTACCTGGTCATGCCATTCGGGTTAACCAATGAGTCTGATGAATGATCTTTTTCGTCCTTTTCTGGACAAATTCGTCATTATCTATCTTGACGACATCGTGGTGTTCAGTCGTAATATGGAAGAACACAAGGCACATCTTCAGATCGTTTTCCAGGTGCTTCGTGACAATGCTCTTTATTTTAATCCAGGCAAAAGTGAATTCTTCAAGACATCCTTGGAGTATCTTGGACATGTTGTTTCAGCAGACGATATTTATGTGGATCCAAAGAAAATACAAGTTATTGTCAATTGGCCAACTCCCACAAACATCCATGATGTTCGTTCTTTTTTGGGACTCGCCAACTTCTATCACACAAAGGTTTATCGATTTTCCGAAACAGCTGCCCCTCTCACAGAACTTCTAAAGTCCGCTCCTGCATTCAAATGGACTGAAGCCGCAACACAAGCTTTTGAAAATTTAAAGACAGCTTTGACAACAACTCCTGTCATGGCTATTCCTGACCCTACTCTTCCCTTTGATGTTTACACGGATTCTTCTGATATTGCCACTGGTGCCGTCTTGATGCAACAAGGACCTGCTATTGCGTTTGACAGTCATAAGCGCTCTGCAATTCAAGTAAGATACCCAGTAAGTATATGAAAAGGAATTTTTAGCTATTGTTCATGCCTATCGTGCATGGAAACATTATCTCCTTGGAGCAGATTCAGTGGTGAAAACAGATCATCATTCTTTGAAATATATCTTCACGCAACCAGTTATGAATAAGTATCATCATGTGAAGGGTCACACCCTTATGTTATCTCCTTGGAGCAGAATAAGTATCATCATGTGAAGGGTCACACCCTTACACATGGGTCACTATCAAAGGACCTAAGTCCAAAGGACATAACCATCGATTCAAGAGCCACACCCCTTCCCAGGGATGTGTCTCTTCACTTGTAACCTTTCGGCCTCTATTTAAGAAAGGCCTCTCTCTCTCAATGCAAACAACTCAGCTTTCCGCTCTCTAATTATCTTTAGTTCTTGTATTCAATTTTAATCATGTCTTAATAGAACAGGAAGTCCTCACATTTAGTATGTTTTCTAGTCAGGATGTTCAATTTTGTCATTGTTTTCTGGGCCATGCACCCGATGATGGATCAGCTGTATGAATCTGTGTGCATCAATTAGTACTATAGCCATAAGCTATGGTTGAGCTGTATGCTTGTGTGTGTGTGTGTGTGTGTGTGTGCCCGTGCACATGATATGTGTCTGCCCACGTGTGTGCATGCATGATCTGGTGTGCTTGTGAGCATGAAAAGAGAGAGCTTTTGACAAATTTGTGTTTTGTAGGACTATTACGATTTGTTGGGAGTATCGAAGAATTCAAGTAAATCAGAGATCAAAACTGGTATTTTTTAATTGCTGGATTCTTATTGGTTTAGTTTTCGCAGTTTTTAGGATTGCAAACCTTTGCAGTATGTGTGTTAGAATGCATGCGTGTCTTTATGGCGGTCAGATGTAATCAATATCTGTACTTTTTTGCATCTCTCTTTTGTGTAACCATGCAGCTTACAGAAAATTAGCAAGACAGTATCATCCAGATGTTAACAAGTAAGCCTCGGTTTCCCCACACACGCACGCACGCACACAAATGTATACTTTGATTACTGAAATCTGTATAGCAGCTTAACAATGGCCTTGAAGATTTTTTGGAGTCTTAAATTCATGAAGCTTTGCTGATGTTGTTGTGGTTATAATATATCGTCTTGCAGAGAATCAGATGCAGAGGCCAAGTTCAAGGAAATTAGCAATGCCTATGAGGTGTGGATCCCTTTTTAGAATGAAGTAGAGAATATTTAAATGAAATAAAAATAATCAAAATTAAACTCAATGGATCTGCTATTTAAATATATGAGCAGGGTATATAATGTGGTCCCTTTCTCTTAAAATTTAAGCCATCCCAAACGTCCGAAGGGTTTTTTTAAACGTGCACCTACTATGATTTGTAGTAAGCCAGCTGCTCTGATAGAGTTTCATTGAAGAACAATATGGGTATATGTGTGTCCATCAATTTCTTTGTCAACGGTTTTGGAATATTTTCATGTGTTGCAATGTCTAAATTGTAGCTTAAGATTCTGCCTATTTTTTTGAGATAAAGGGATTGAACTTGAGGGTTTCATCGAACATGAGCATACTTTTTAAAGCATCCTATGCACCTGGTGTGCTCCCAACTTTGCTCTTCTAAACTGTCAATCTTTGATAATCCTGATCACCCTATTAGAATTACAATGACAGGTGTTATCTGACGATGAGAAACGCTCAATATATGACCAATATGGTGAGGCGGGTTTGAAAAGAGCTGGCTCCGGAGGAGCGTCGGTAAGACTACAGTATTTTTGTTGCTTCATGTTTGTATAATTAAGTCAAAGCTTTGCAGGTAAGCTTAATTTTTGTTTGTTTTCTCATCCTTTTTTGTATGTTCTTCTATTGTGACAGGGCTTTTCCAATCCATTTGATCTCTTTGAAACATTCTTTGGGGGCATGGGTATGGGGGGTATGGGTGGCACGGGTGGTAGATCAGGCAGAAGCCGGCCCATTCAAGGTGCAGATGAACAATTTGATTTACGATTGAATTTTTTGGAGGCAGTTTTTGGAATTACAAAAGACATAGATGTTTCCCGGTTAGAAACATGCAATACTTGTGATGGATCTGGGGCTAAGCCAGGCACATCACCCAAGCAATGCAGCAGGTGTGGGGGCCAGGGTCAAGTTGTGTCCACTGCACGCACTCCACTTGGGGAATTCCGGCAGATCAGTACTTGTCCTGCTTGCAGTGGTGCAGGAGAGACGTCAACCCCTTGCAACACATGTAGAGGTGATGGGCGTGAAAGGAAAAAGAAGAGCATAAGTCTGAAGGTACCTGCAGGCGTTGATTCAGGCAGTCGGCTAAGAGTGCGCTCAGAAGGGAATGCTGGTAAATGCGGTGGACCACCTGGTGACCTGTATGTCTTTATATCTGTCTTACCGGATCCATATTTGAGCCGGGATGGGAACAACGTTCTGACAACTTGTAGAGTTTCCTACATCGATGCTATCTTGGGGACTTCTAAGAAGGTGCCCACAGTGGATGGCGAGACGGATCTGAAAATCCCAGCCGGAACACAGCCAGGAACTACGCTCGTGATGTCAAAGAAAGGTGCACCTATGCTTGGAAAGCCAACTGCTCGGGGTGACCAGCTGGTTCGTGTTGAGGTAGAAATCCCTAAATATCTAAGTGGTGAGGAGAGGAAGCTCATAGATCAGTTGGCTGACTTGAGAAAAGTCAAACCAGCCAATGCAAGGTAAGGGTTCTTGTTGCGACAGCTGTGTTTTTTCATGTTGTCATGTAGGCACAGTTTATTTTTGGAATCATGTAGGGTGGTGTTGCATTCAAATAATTAATCAGGTTAGGCTCCATGAGATTTAGTGTGAAATTGCATGAAAGGGGTGATCTGGGCTACCCACGTGACACCACAAACCTCTGAATGGAGTGGTCCTGTGCTTCTGTGTGCAGGGTGTAATTTAATTCTGAAGACCAGTTCTACAGGGGTTTTATGTCTACTGGCCTTCAAGGAGGGCCAAATTATACATTAGGTCAGGGTTCCAAACTTCCATGTATTGTGACTCTACATTTAAAATTCGTTTATTGGATTATTTCACCGGTTTTGTTTCTGCCAATTGAGTTCGTATCATTCAAGTGGAGAACTCAACTAGTGGCATGTGAACGAGAAAACCGAGGCTGTCCGAAATATTCATGAGTGTAAGGTCCTTTTCTATTGGCGATCATATGGACTCTTCAGTGCTATTCTTATAACAAACTGGCTTGTGTTTCCTATTCACCTTATCTGGTAAACTTTTTCACACGACAAATGCGACGACAGTAACACATGGCATGCTCTATGTTTATCAACGAAAATCAAGTGTTAGCTGCCCACTTGCCCACTTTTGCAGTGTTGTAAGGTCTCTTAGAGGGTTCTAATATGTTGTCCTATTCATGCTTCAGAGGGTTCTTAGTGTGGGTCTGATCTTCTTTTTGGCTACAAACATGTACTGTGAACACCACTTATTTGTAACTAGTTTTCTGCGAGCCTAGTCAAAGGCTCAAATGACCTCTCTTACAGAACTCTTTTAACATGAGAGTCTCTGGCAGCCCTTGGTTTAGAACAGTGTGGTGTGTGTGTGCCCTCTTGCCACCCATGCTTCTATGTGACTCGCAAGGCCTGCCATGCTGGTCCCACTCAGCCCTTTGGCTCCTAGCTTTTCTATTCATGACTTCTAGCAGAGCAGCAACATCTAGGTGACACACTGCATGGCAGTTGATATTGGAATAAATGGTTTAGCTTTAGGATTATCTTTAACCTTTGTGGTGGGTGCTTTTACAAGGAGTAAAAGGGACTAGATAAGCTAGTCAGAAATTGGAGTCTAGGTGGCATGGGTCAAGTGGGCACCCTATTTGAAGAGGTCTTGGAGGTGGCCTTAGCTATTTCCAATATGGTATCAGAGCCATCTTTCATGGGAACTCTCTCTATGTGAGGATTTGTTCTAGCTCTTGGTCAAGTACTTTGTGGAGCATATCTAGCTTGTGGTTGAGCTCTTTGTGATGCATGTTTGGGTAGGAGTTAACTCGGTGTTAAGTTCCTAATTTATAAATTAAGTGGGATTTATCTTAGTGAGAATAGTATTCTATGTGGATCTATTAAAATGATCAAGTCCTCATCAAGATTCTTGTCTCTCTAATCATGCTTTTCTAAATCCTATGAGGTTTGTATAATCAGAAGCATTCTCTAAATCTTGTTGAGAGAAAGAGGGAATAGTGCTAATATTATATTACCTATAATCTCTTTTGTAAGAGTCAACATCATGTTGGATAAGGTTTCTATGTGAAGCATTAGAGATTCTCTAACTTCTAGAGAGAGAGAGAGAGAGAGAGAGAGAGAGAGAGAGAGAGTTAGACATCCTGTTTTTGAGTGTTTTTGTGTGAGGCATTCAAGAGGGAAAGAGAGAAATTCTCTAATCACGTTTTCAGAGAAAAAGAAAGAGATTCTATTCTTGATTCTACTGTTCTGAGAGAGAGAGAAATGAAATGTTATATTAACGTCTTCAAAAGGCCAAAGTGACCTATGAGACCAAAGTTACAACCATATGACATCTGATACACTATCTGGAAAAGAAAAGAAAGGACGGAAGGTAAGTATCTAGCCCTACAATACATCAGTAGGGAGCATCCGGAAGCAGCAACTAGGGAGAGTGGGAAGCTAATGCTACTAGTCAAAATGGGGTACATGAGTACATGGATACATGAATACATGAATATGGGGGAGTACAAAAGTGACAGTGAGTACAACAATATATGGCTGGAGTGGTAATCATCCTAGGAGCTCTAGCATGGGTCTCTGCCAGATGGCCTGGATATCTGCCATAGTGAGATGCCTGGTCGGACGAGCCCGATGCCTCGCAATGATGCTCTGAATCCTCCGGTGTAGGCACCGTCTCTGATGTAAGGATCCGCGAACCCTCGGGCGTTTGGAACTGCCCAACTGGATAGCTCTCTCAACTAGAGTCCCATGGGGTGCCCACTCTTGGGCTCTCGGCTGTGTCCCCTCCCGGGTAGTCCCTCTAAAGAAGTCAGTAATCTGTCTCTGTGTGGACTCCCTGCCAGTCGGGCGTCTGCTCCTCATAATGGACTCTCTGAGCCTGCGGATCTCCAGGAGATAAAAACCCAGGCATCGTTGATCACAATAGTCCATGACTCTAGCCAGTGGTCCAAATCCCTCTCTGAAAAGGTAATGGTAGCGCCCTCGAATCTCATAATATGCTGTGCAGCGATAGATGTAGTGCTCCTCCGTCTCTGGCTCTATCCAACAAATCTGACATATCCTGTCCCCTGGAGGTATGCCTCTAAATCTTCCTGTCTCTATCTCTAACTGATGTGAAGAGGTGCGGATCTGCCCAATGGCGCACCTCAATCCATGAGACAGATGGGTATCCATGTAGCTCGGTCTAAGTATAAAGCTATCCTCAGTGGTGCGGAGAAGATGGTCTCTATAGAAAGCCATCTTCGTCCCTAACTCCTGTGAGGGCTCTAGCCATGTCCTCCTAGTGTCCAACTGAATGAGGTCCTGTCTGATGACTCTACTAATCTCAGAATGTGTCAAGGTGAGAGAGGGTGCCTCTAGAGAGTACTGGAAGGGTGGAAGTCTGTCTAAGCTGAACCCGTGGAGCTCAAACCAGGATGCTATCTGCGCATACCAACATGAAGTGTCTCCCTCCATGGCTAGCTGATGAGAGGACTCTAAAGCAAGTCGTGCATACTGGTGCCGGGGAAGCTCAGGTGCTTTGAATGAAGGACACTGATCTGGCAAGAGCCTCTTCTACGATCGGTGGTGCTCCCATCTCGGCTCGGATAATCTCATGGGGTACGAGGCCTTAGCCCGAATCATGCTAGAGATCATGGACACAAGTGGTCTCTCCATCGATCTCCATCCATCGTATGTGCGTCCTGATCGATTGTGACGATCTAGGCTAGGCCCCCAGATCTGTACTCCATATAGCATAGCCAATGTGACCAGCGTATCAAAAAGCCACAGCTTAGTGCGTGGCTCCTGAAACTGTACCTGTGAGCACATCCTCTCTAGACCTCCTAGTGCTGCATATCCTCTAGTCAATCTGGCCTCTGCTGCCCCCCTCATGGAAAATGTGGGCCCAGTGAACACCACTCCAAAATATGTGTATGAGTTACACCGTAACTCCGATGGGCCTGGGGCCAATCGCAAAATCCTAGATACTCGGGATGAAGGTTGGCAAGGCTAAAACATAATCCACTGTGCTGGCCCCATGTCTGTGTGGAAAGCAAGTAAAGCCACTGGCAAGTGGATACCTCTCTAGGCCATTTAAAATGGCCAGCCCATGTGCAGTCCCCATCTCCAAGAGGTATCTCCCATACTGAGTACACTCCACCTCATCCTGTAATCTCCGGGTCAAACACATCTCCTCCACATCTCTCTCTCTCAACATCTCCTCCGAAGTGTCAAAGAAGGAGGTCATCCAATCTCAATGCTCCGTTGCAGTTCCATATTGCAAGTCTCAGACTGGTCCCATAGGTCTCGCACCGTCAGGTGGTGCGTCTCTCTAGTATCACCACTCTGCCTCCTTTGTAAAATGCTAGCTTCCCTTTTTCTCTGGCAGCCCTAATCTCCGGCATGCACTCCCTCATATGTGCTAGCTGTGCCAAGGTGAGGTCATCTCCTAAAAAGATGCCCGTTTTCTTAAGGGCGGAGCGCTTGGCCAAGAAATCCTTCTTGGCCTCCAATGTGGGAAAGCGTAAAATGAGAGCTCTCTCCTCCATTCTTGTCTTTCTTGCCCACTCTCCAAGCCCCCGTGTGTGTAGGCCTCGAAATGCCCATGCGTGTGTATAAATCTTTGGCTTCCTCCTCTACATTGTCACCGTCCTTAAGCCCCGTGATCCGCACATGAAGTTCCCTTGTCTTTCTTCTTTGTTCCTCCTCAATGGTTAGGTTGATAATCTTCGAGGTAGATGTGCTTTCGGCCTCCTTGTTCTTACCTTTCTTGACCACTTCTATCCATTTTTCCGCTTTATCTACTTGCTTTTGCATCTTCGTGAGCACCTCCACCCACGAGGAGGTCTCCCGGCCTTCCTTTTCTTCTCCCTCTTGAAGTGTTCTCACTTGGGCCTTGATGGTGTTCAGCTCCTCCATCATGACGGGCTGAATTTTTTAACTCTTGTATTAGCACTTGAATAAAAGGGCTATGTGCCTAGTTCTTTGTGGACTACATCTTGTGTCTTCTTGAGTTACTTTGTTGCTTAATGTGCTTATGGAGTGCTTGAAGGTTTTGGGGCTATTTTCAATAGTTGATCAATGATTCCTATGAAGCTGGCAACTCTGATTGATTGGAGAGATGGGGGAGTAGCCTCATGTTAAAGTGTTTGAGCTGACTGTGCGGGCATGGGTTTGAATTGCCTTTGTGTATGCGTAAAATAAAATGAACCTCTTGCAACACAAAAAAAACCTTTTTATTGAGCCCAGCTTCGTGGATGGCAGTTTTCAGCCTCATCTTTCTGTGATATTCCTTTGTGGCTCCTCGACCTCCTGAATGGCCTTATTTCAATGTTCACGAGAGCTGAGGCCCTCCTACACTATATACATGTCCTTGGCTTCCACTGCTACAACTGGCACACCAATCCTTCTGCTCTGCTCTTATAAACTGTGAATTTAGGTTATACCACTGTTAAAACCATACTAACATTGAACTATCCTTGAATAAAAATGTCACGTGCACACCCTTCAGGTGTACAGTGACATGGCATCATTTTAGCATCATAAACATCATCAAGATTTATCAGGCATTTTATGGACATTTAAATGAATGTTTTCAGCATGTACCACATGGTATGGGTTGGATTCAGCATTGTAGCATCACATTAGCCATCTAGACAAGCATTGGGACATGGTGGAGGCAGCCGACATCATGTTTACATCAGCTGACTAGCATTTTATACCATTTATGGTATTTTATGGGTGTCGTGAGCATTTCAGTACTGGCCGACTGCAGCCAAGCTGGCCGACCAGCATAGTCCCCCATATAAATAGAGACCTCAGCGTTTTAGTCCACCATGGCATCTGACTGCAGCGTTTAGCCCATAAACGCATTCAGTCCAGCATAGCATACATCCCAGCCCCTTCTGTCTTCTGCTGCCGGGACTGAGGTCGTCTGCAGGAGTGAAATCCTTTGAGCCAAGACTCTATGTATTGCGGGAATTGAATGGCAAATGCTGCTAAACTGCTTGGAAATACCTGAGTCACCCCTGACTTGCCTGTGGAAACCTTTCTCCTACCATCTCCGTCGTTCCTGAAGCTCTGAACCTCCTGAGGTGATGTTGGAGCAAACTTCCATCTTCTGTGGAAGAGAAACCCCCTGCTGCTGCCAGTTGAAGCCCAAAACTTATGTCCTTTGATGATGGATGTCATTCTTCCCTAGAGAGTTCATGGGCAAACATGTATGCCTTGCAGATGCAAGACTGATTGCTAAGATGACTGCTAAGATGACTACTATGCAAGCCATGTGCAACCCTATATGCTGTGCAAGAATGCAGATGGATGGGTTACTAATGCATACCTAAGGGAAAATCCCTAAGGGTGGCCTGCAAAATTTTGAGAACTGGGTTTAACTGTGCGGAAGCGATTAACATGATGTCTGACTGTATGACTGATGGAATGAACATGATCTAAGGTTGGTTACCCTGTAACGCTTTGATACCAATGTGACATGTGAGGTCTTCGATCGTAGTAATCACAACCTTAGTCTAACTAAACTGCAGTTAATGATATTTAAGAGATAGACAAATATGTGTCAATGCAATGCAATGCAGCTATATTAGATGATGAATGCGGTTACAATGAGATCGAAATGGATCTATGCTGTCCTAGATGATGTCTACCCCTAGAAGAGAGGGAAACATGTTGAAGGATGATGAAGGACGGCTGTCCTGACTCCAATGCTAAGTTCCACATCTTGTATGCTGGTATCCCTCTATGTAGGAGTTGGGAAGATGGCTGAATATGCTGATTACTGATGTAGATGCTGAACTGTAGACCCCAAGGCTTCTGGGAAGAGAAACGATGGAGAGCGATATGCTGAGAAAGGGGCCTGAATGCTGGAATGCTGTGATGCGTGGATGCACTGCTGTTCCCAGCCCTCCTAGAGTAGAAACGTTGAAGAACACACTGTTCTGATGGACTTTGATGAGTTTTCTTTTTCATATGTGTCCATTTGTACTCTTTATTTTGTTTTTGGTGTTTTTTTTCCTCCTTTTTGCGGCGGGACATCCTCATTAGAGGAGTCAAAGTACTTGAATGAGTAGACTAGCACGAAATACTTAATGACCAATATCCAAGTGGGAGGTGGTATTATTAAGGAGGGGTTAGTAAAACAATGGGGTTAGTAAGAAAGCGGCAAGGGGGGATTTCGGAGGGACAAGGAGAATACGCATGGAGACTGCTTGCACTCCGAGATGTTGTATGTTGATGGCGATGTACATGAAGCTCTAACATCTTTGTAAAGATACCGTGATGGGTATCTTGGCTCTTGTGGAGGTATCGGTTTGTGGTGTTCTTTCTTTTTCTTTTGGTGCGTTGTCTTTTTCTGTCATTGGAGCTCTAGGATCCTGTGTTGATAGGAGTGGTAGTTGATGGCAAGGATCCATACGTGTGGAGCCGAAGAAGAAGTTAAGGGTAGGATGGATTAGGCATGAAGCACATTTATTGGGGTGAAGTGAGGGTGATTTAGAAGAGCCAGGCGATGGGTCCTACCATTGACCAAGCTTGCGCCCACCATGGTTCCCCCCATCCAGAGATGTACTTGGATGGCTATGGATGATGAAGCTTTGTGCAGTGTGTACACATAGGATAGAGCCCAGTGAGATTTGCAGGTGTTGTGCATGGGCGAGGGTAAAAGGTGTGCTCATGGTCCTAATCACCTAATCACCTAGGGACTCTTTGTTTGTTTTTTTTTTTGGGTTTATTGTTCAACACCCCTAAAGAGGGTTTTGTACTGAGTGGCCTATGTGGCGAGAGTTGTGAGCTTACCTTTAAGTTTATCTTTGAGTGGAGAAGCTCATCCATTTGTAGTACTGCCTCTTGGTTTGGTGAGAGGTGGAGCTTCGTGAAGAAGGCTCCGTTGGGGAAAAAGGGTGGACAAATTGAGCTTTTGAGTGTCCATGGGTTGGGTGTGGGCAAGTCCGTAGGATTTTGTCGAGGAGGAGGGGACTTGCTTGTCCGTTGGTCACCAAACCATCTTCGTCGATTGGATGGACACTAGCTTGGTTAGTGTGGTTTGGGCGAACCGCTATGGAAGCTAACTGATAGAGTTGCCATCAAAGCCTTGGGCTTCTAAGAGACATTTGGGCATCCAACGCTGCCGAGTGATGAAGGTCCGCGGTTGGCAAGGCTTTCAGGCCTTTTGTCGACGAGGCTTTGAGCTATGATGTGGTTGTCGACATGGAGGAGAGGCTTTTGACGGTGGCTTTAGGAGCCACAAGTGTGTGTTGCCTTCATGGAAGCCTTGAGCTTTGAGCATGTTGGTAGGCACCCAACGTTGTTAGCTGCGTTGTGCTTGGGGTTGCCTAACCCTTGGCTGTGGGACCTTTTGTCGCGGCTTCCTAGGAAGTTACTGTTGGGGAATGAGTACATGTAGTATGCTTTGGGTAGCCAGAGGCGAGTGTTGCCTTCATAGTAGCCTTGTGGTCGTAGTAGGCGGTCGAGAGGACGAGCCAACGTTGAAGCTTTGGCTTAGGGTTGGTTTTTGTTGGCTTAGTTGGCGTTTTGTAGCCATCGTAGAATTCCTAAGCGGTAAGAAGATTTTTGGGCACTCACCATTGATTGTCATGATAAAGATACGAGGTCGGGGTGCTTGTTGTGTGGGTCATCGAGGATGTAGAGTTTAGGGGGATTGTTGATGACAAGGTTTGATTATCCTTCTTAGAGTGTGTTGACGATGCTCGATCGACCGGCTTTGGTGAGGCATGGGGTGTGGGAATAGGGAAGACTGTCGGTGATGAGGATGGGGCGTGAGGGGGAAGGGCAATTGGGGTGAGGGTGTGTGTATGATTTGTCTTGGGGACACAAGAGGACAGTGGCCTTTTTGCCGTTGATTTCTATGGCGGTCTTTTTTTCGCGCCAATTGATTTGGCAGTGAGTGGCATCAATCCAATGGCTTGATGACAAGCATCGCAAACCAAGAGATCATTGCTCCTCTCGCGGTGGTTACAGAGTCTTCAACAAGGGGAGATTTAGCCATGGGATGTGAGTGCCAGGTATAAAGATTAGCCTTCAGTGTTTGAGACCCTTTGTGGAGGTAGACATGATGCGTATCCCAATCATGAATCAGTTGTGTTTGGTGCATAAAGGGTCGATCTTAGATGCTGTCATAGACGGCATTACGAAAGTCCATGACCACAAATGTGAGGTGGAATGTCATGTCACAGACTTTTACCTTGAGATTATGCACTATGCCCAAGGGTTTGGTAGATTTTGTGTCCGCAAGCTTGATCACCAATGTGGTGGGATCAAGGCGTGGTTGGCCCCAGTTTTTTATCATGTTTGTGTGAGGATACTTACTCCAGCACCTCCATCTAGGATGCCTTTGACCAGATCCATTATAGGAAATCGGCAAAGCTCTGTGGGTGTCATCACCCTCAAAGTAGTGGCCCAACACATTTACATGAATTGTGGGTGCGCCTTTGGGTTCTAGATTATGGTGTAGTAAGTCTGGATGTTGGGGATCAGATTTATCCCAGGAATTTGAGGTAGTGTTCTCCTTTATAGAAGCCTGTGGTTTGCGTTCCATCCAATCCCGAAGGCCATTTCATAAATTTGGACTACCTTTTAACAAGGTTCTAATGGGCATTTGGATTTGGGAGGAAAGAAAGGCGGAGAAGATGGCCAAGTCGCGTTTGATGAGTAGGAGCTTCTTGAGGGGCAAGGATCTAATCATAGGGTGGACTAACAATAGTATATGGAAGTTCAATTTGGTCCTTATTTGACAAGTGTGGAGGTCGAGATTTGGTTGCTATAGGAGGATAACACACTTCAACAAATTTGGTGTGTGAACCTCGTGAGTCGCTGTTGGACTCTGTGTCACTGTTAGCATCAAGTTGTTCGATGTGAACGTGGGATTTGGGCTTGGTTGTTTGTGGAACAGGCATTAGAGGATGAAGAGGCGCACAAGGGCAAAATCGTTGTTTGTCAACATCATGTTGGCGAATGGATCTTCCTCATCCTGGAGTGATTGTGGGGGCTCTTACCTTACCTGGTGCAGAAGTTTAGGTGCAATGGGGGATAGCGCGCACTGAAGCACTGGGTCAAAGGTTACAAAAACGGGTAGTGGTTCTAGTTGAGCCTGGTAGTGGTCTACCAGTGCTTGGGCCTCTTGAAGATGTTGCTTCTCAAGGATGGCATTGGCATATCTGGACAGTTAATTTTCCTGTTTGGTAAGTTTTTGGTGAGGTTGCATGGGGGAGTGGCAGTTCGGCACGATCATTGCGCCTGGAGGAGAATGATGTGGTCTTTGTTGAGCCAGTATGATGCTGATCCGATCTTCTCTATGGTGGCCAATGTGCTTAGAGCGTTGTTTCTATTGGGATGTGGCCTTCGTTAGCTTAGCGTGCAACTGTGTGACCACATTCAATGGGATAGTTGAAATCTTCCCATGTTGAACACTCAACACATTAAGGGATGGCATGTCTTTGACTGTGGAGTGAGCAATTGATTGAAAAGGGCAATCTTTAAAGTAATGGTCTATTCCATAGTCATGACATTGTGGTTGCATTGGCAGATGTTTCTTTTGAGGGCATTCAGCCACTTTATGGGATCCATAGCAGAGGAAACACAAAAGAGGTGGTTTTCTTGCAGGTGCACCTGTAGTGTGCACAAGTGGTTTAGGGTCCATGTGAGGCACTGGCAAAGGGAGATGAGGGGGTGCCTCGGGGATGGCGGAGCGCATGGGCTCCGCAGGTTTAGCAATGGACTTGGTTTGAATCTTTCCATGACCAATAGGATTTGCCTGGAGAGGCAACGGTTGGAATGGAAAGATTGGTATCGGAGCAGGTCGTGGTGGCGTTATGTGTGAGTGGTGCCACCAGTAAGGCTTGGGGCCTGGGAGGAGAGGAAGGTAATGTTACAAATGAGCTTTGGGTTGTCATTGGCGCGGTGGCCAATTGTGTAGAATAACTTTCTCGCATGTTGTCATTGAGAAAGATCGCCCATTTGTAGGCTTGATCAAAGATGGAGGGGTCCTTGACCAACATGTGGTCGTGTAGTCTTGGATTGTGCAACCCCATTAAGTGCTTGTCACTCAATTTTTCCCTCTCTTCGCAACACAAATCAAGATGCTTAATGTGTGCAATATAGTCGCGTAATGTTTCCTTGGGTTTTTGTTCCAATTGGAACAGTTGGATGATGGGGCTCCATTTGGGCCCGTAGGGTGCAAAGCCAAGCATGAGGGCCTCTCTCACTACTTTGAAAGTGCCTTTGTGTCGAGGGTCCAAGGATTGGAACCATTGCATGGCCTTGCCTTCAAGGCCGAGTCCAAGGAGATAAACTTTGGTTGCATCATCAAAAATTTCAAATGCTTGACAGATTTGGTTAAAGACCTTGATGTGGTATACGGGGTCTCCAACTCCGTGGAATTTCGGTAGAAGTTTGAAAATTTTCACCCACATAGGTTTTGTATGTGATGTTTGTGGGTGTAAGTGTTGTGACACTCCCCTTCCTAGAGCTTGTGCTAAGCTCAAAATGTCAAGTTGTGGGGTAAGGGGAGGTGGTGCAAGGGTGGGAGGTGAGAATAGATCCGTGGGTGGATAGCGAAGAAGGTATGTGAATGTGCGCGAGGCGTCTATTCATGCCAGGGTGCATCTATGGAGGGATCCCACTAGATGAGGGCTCTTCGAAAATCATTTTGCCCTCGCCAAACATGTGTGGCATGGCGACCACATGGGAATGTGCAATGGAGGCTCGGGTGCCGCTGAATGAAATGGAGGCATTAGGGGACACGTAACCATGACCGAAAGGTGTCCATGGTGTGCAGGGAAGCTTAGAAAATCTTCAACAGTGCGCGCGGTCCCAAGTAAGAGTTTTAGCTCACTTTTGTCTTGCGCGTGAACGCACCCTTAAGGTTAAAAGTGGTCTTTTGAGGCGTTTTATGCGTGTAAAAACGACCCTAGTGAGTCAGGGAGGTAAACCAAAAGCATCTCTAAAGATTTGAAAATTTGAAAATTTTAAATATTTTTTAATTTTCTTTTGGGAATGGTATGGTCGTACGCTTAGGATGGTATGCTTGTGGCTAAGGTTGGTATGGGCATACGCTTATGATGGTATGTCCGTTGGTAAATTTTTTTTTGAGAATGGTACGGTCGTATGCTTAGGTTGGTATGGTTGTACGCTTAGGATGGTACGCTCGTGTGGCAAAGGTTGGTATTATGATGGTATACGTGGTAATTTTTTTTTAAAAATTTATAAAATGTTTTTTTTTGAGAATGGTGTGGCCGTACGCTACCCATGGTTAAGGTTGGTATGGGTGTATGCTTATGATGGTACGTTCATGATTTTTTTTAAATATTTTTTTCGAGAATGGTACGACCGTACGCTTAGGATGGTATGACCGTGGCTAAGGTTGGTATGGGTGTACGTTTATGATGGTACACATGCGGTAAATTTTTTTTCGAAACTGGTATGGCCGTATGCTTAGGATGGTATGCCCATGGCTAAGGTTGGTAGTACGGGCATACGCTTATGATGGTATGTACGTCTATGGTAAATTTTTTTTCTAATTTTTTTTCGAGAATGTTACGGTGGTATGCTTAGGATGATACACCTGTGGCTAAGGTCGGGCGTATGCTTATGATGGTATGCCTGTGGCTAAGGTTGGTACAAGCGTACGCTTATGATGGTATGCCTAGATAAAATTCTTTAATTTTTTGGGGTTTTGTATGGCCGTACGCTTAGAAGTTTACGTCCATGGCCTTAGGTGTGAATGGTCGTAGCAAGTTCAAATTTGAATTTGGATTTGAAATTTTGAATTTGAATTTCAAATTTGAAGGGAAGTAAGTGGAAGATAACTAAGATCCCCTCATTAATGCTAAGTAGGTGGGAAAGGACTAAAGTTGAATTTATACTAATTTAGAGGTACTCTAACTTAACTAATGATTAATTTTCTTAATCTCACTATTAATCACTCCTTAATCCTCTTCTTTGCTCTCTAATTACTCCTAATTGGTGAGGAGTTTAAGCATGGAGATTTGATAGGTGGATTAGTAATGTTTAGGCTAATCTAAGATGTGATTACTCTTAAATAATCTCACTAATTAGATCTAATTAACCTACTCAAAAGAGACCAAATTAATTCTAATTCTTACTAATTAAGGTCTAATTGGAGTAGACTAAACATAGATTTGGGTTAAGGCAAGTGTTTAGAACACTAATGCCACTCCAATTAGTCTAATTACAAGCAAGTAAGCTTAATTTTTTATTTTTTTGCTCTCTTTAAGTTCACTAATCAACTAACCAATAGATTAGTAAAAATTAGTAAAAATTAAGAGATAGTTTATGGGTTTTTTAAGTTTTTTGGTGGATTAGGGTTCTATTTAACAATGCTAACTTACCTATGCAAAGGAATTAAGCAAAAGAAACAAGATTAAGCTAAAAATTAAAAAAATATGGTCTAGGTTTAAGTAAAAATCCTCTTGATTAAGTTCTCTAATCATCCAAATCTCAAGGTTTTTCACTCAAACAAGTAGTCAAAGCTCTACATGAATCACAACAATAACATTAAAAACAACCAAGAAAAACATCAAAATATATCAATAAATAAAAAAATCGCATGCCAAAGAGCTTACCTAGCACCGGGCTATGGAGGCTCCACCGTTGGATTCGAATCAAAGATGGCGTAGACAAGTAGCAGATTGACGCTTCCCAACAGCTACGCCAAATATGTTAAGGAAACCCTACCCTAACATGTCATGGGAAGTTGGCTATTCGTTGATTGCAAAACTTGTATACATCCAGGTCGTAGTATAAAGTATCTGTTTGGAGCGTTGGTGCTTGTCATCATCATCCTCCTGCACTCATTGTCACACTGAGGTAGTTGCTCTGATAGATCCAACGAGTGATGCAAGCTCTCTTTGCAAAGATTGTGTAGGATCTCCACGAAAGAGGATCACGTTGATTAGCCTAATCACTCAAGAAAAAGAGAGAGAAAGGAAGCAAGAGGGAAGCAAGTGATTAGCACTAATCACTTCTAAATCCTAACCCTAAGCATACGACATATGCTAGATTAGAGTTGCAAGAGAGAGAGAGAGAACACTCCACTTCTGTTGCACAAATGGGAGAATCCCTTACAAATAAGAGAAATTGGCTTTTATAGTTCCAAGCCTTTTCCCACTAGGTCACCCGGGAGTAAGTGACCCGGGGCGCCCAAAACATAGTTACAAGGCTTTTCTCTATGGTTTGGCCAACTGACCAAGATCCTTTTGTCTGTCCTTCAAAGGTCAATACTTGGGAGAGTCTTTAGGGTGTTTCCCTCATGAAATGATGGGATTTACAATATATAGTGCCGATGCCTATTACATAAGTGTGCAGACATAGTTGTAGGAATGTGTTAACCAATATGTGGTTAACAATGTGAATTGATCAAGTGGCTATATAGTTAGGATTATGGCTCATTTCTAAGTAGTTTGAGTTGTGGAGCTCTACCTCAGGATTGGTGCATCCCAAGGATCCTAGCTAATGGCTATCCCATCGGTGGGTAATGTTAGTGACAATCGAGATGGTTAGGGGTGCGTGTATGGGATGCACATGATTTCTAGGCATGTGCTTGTTAGGGTTGTGCTAGTGTCTAGTTTGATAGGTGGCTTACTAGCTCGCGTGGTTTGGAGCCTAAGGTTGGGTGGCGAGTACTATAGCCAAACCCTCGTATTTTTTCCTTTGTAGTTTTGTGATCTTATGATGTCATGCAATGGTGTAGAGTAATGGACGAGCTTCTAGGATGATAAATAGTGAGAGTCGATCTTAAGCACATAAGTAAGTGGAATCTTATGTTGGTGTATTTCATTTGGTATCAGAGCTTGATTAATGTTTGAAAGTAATGCTTTCTTATCCTTGTGTTTGTGTGTAATATTGAAGAGGATTGTTTGAGTTATATGTGAAAGTAATGGTTGTCTTTGCAACATAAATTAGAGTTCATTTTCATTTTGTAGGAGAGAAATGAGTATTCATTTTTATTTTGTAGGAGATAAATGAGTATTTAATTTTATTTTGTTTCATTTGCTTTAGCTAGTGGAATTCTTGGGCATGGTCTGAAAAGATGCAGGGGGGAAGAGAGCTTGAGCTCTTGCAAGCACACACACACACTCACAAAACCCTAATAGAGAACACACAAGGTGAGAGGCTGAAAATCTTCTTCTTCTCTACTCAACACTCAACACACCATATACAAGAATAAGAGTACACACAATATGAAAGGTACTCAACCAATACATACACGGGTTCTCTATAGTGTGAACCCGACTAAATGAGCTGGCGCTATAACTATGCCAGTCTCTAGAATGGCTGTCACATAGCCTGTCATCCCACTGGCCGCATATCACCCAAGATCTCACCAACCATGCCAGTGGTGTGAGTGTGGGGTCTATCCCCCAGGCGGGTCATCAGTGGCCACCGCCTCACTAGACGAGCTCGATATCTCAACACTCCCCCTCGAGCTCAACTCCATCTCATGTACACCAAGCGAAGCCCTGAATCTGCGGAGCTTCTCTGTACCCAATGCTTTGGTGAAGATGTCAGCTACCTGATCCTCTGTGCTGACATAAACAAGGTCAAGGTCTCCTGCCAAGACCTTCTCTCTGACGAAGTGGTAGTGGACCTCTATGTGCTTCGTACGAGCATGAAAGACTGGGTTCCTGGCCAACTGTATACTGCTAATGTTGTCACAGAAAATGACAACTTGTCTATCCACTGATAGATCCAAATCTGCAAGTAGCTTTCTCAACCAAGCTACCTCACATGCTGCCATAGCAGCTCCTCTGTACTCGGCCTCTGTACTGGATAGAGCAACCGTAGGCTGCTTCTTGCTGCTCCAAGTCACAGCAGCACTCCCCAAAGAAAACATGAATCCACTGGTAGATCTTCTATCTGAGATACTACCAGCCCAATCAGCATCTGTGTACCCATGTACACATATCTCTGTCCCAGTCTCATAGAATAGTCCACAATGCAAAGTAGACTTCACATACCTCAGTATGCGTCTCACTGCATCCAAATGCGATTTTCGTGGAACCTGCATAAACTGACTCACCAACCCAACAGCATAGCTCAAATCTGGTCTGGTGATCGTCATGTAGATCAAACTTCCTACTATGCTCCTGTACATAGTAGGATCCTCCAAGATCTCTCCTGAATCTGCACTCAACTTGCCATTCTGATCCAATGGCACAGAAATAGGCTTACAGCCTGTCATACCATACTTGGACAACATGTCCAAGCCATACTGTCTCTGCAGTAATCCAATACCCTGTGGTGACCTAATCACCTCAATGCCCAAGAAATATCTGAGCTCCCCCAGATCCTTCATCTCAAACTTTTGTCTTAGCAAGATCTTTACATCAAAGATCTCTGCATCATGGTCCCCCGTAATGATCAAGTCATCTAGATGACAACAAGCACAACTCCTCTATCACCATGTCTCACATACAACGAGAAATCTGCATTGGCTACATGAAAGCCAATGGTGACAAGATATTCAGAAATCTTGTCAGACCATGCTCTTGGTGCTTGCTTTAAGCCATACAAGGCTTTCTTCAACCTGCAAACATGCTCGGGGTGACTCACATCCTCATAACCAGGTGGCTGCAACATATACACCTCTTCTTGCAAATCCCCATGCAAGAATGCATTCTTTACATCCATCTGATATAAAGACCATTGCTTTGACGCAGCCACTGCTATCACAACTCTCATCGTTGCCATCTTGGCAACTGGGCTGAAAGTTTCCTCATAATCAATCCCATATGTCTGCGCATATCCTTTGGCTACCAATCTAGCCTTGTACCTGTTTATGCTTCCATCACTGTTATGTTTAACTTTGTACACCCACTTGCATCCAATGGCTTTCTTGCCTTCAGGCAATTGCACTAAATCCCAAGTCTCATTTCCATATAGTGCATCCATCTCCTCGTCCATAGCTTTCTCCCAACACACATTTCCAACAGCCTCATCAATGCATGTGGGCTCAACAACCTGCACAACCTTTGCCATATATGCATAGTGATGTGCCACATAACCATCATAAGTAAACCTCTGCACAGGGTTCTTCACTCTACCAGATCTTCGCAGCTTTTCATTCATGGCTTCCATAGCCTTCTTTACACCAGGTGTTCTCATAGCTGGGATCCCAAGCTCCTCATCAAGGCTCATATCTGAGCCACTAGACTCTCCATCAACATGAGAATGCCCTGCAGAAATGTCAGGCATACCAAGGGGCTCAACCACTTTCTCTTTCCCTTTACGTGATGTACTAATCACATTTGCAGGGCTGGTATTATGACGCAGCCTGCCACTCCATGGTCTATCAACAGACCCACTAGATGAGGACTCTCCTGGTCCACTCAAAGACTGTGATTGCTGACCTGCATTCTGTGCAACCACACTTCCACTCACATCAGCCCCGACAGCTTCTTTTTCAGCAGCATACCAGCTGCTTATCTCATCAAAGAACATCCCTGCTTACCCTCAACTCACGTGTAGCAGGGTTATAACACCTGTATCCCTTTTGCTCAAGGGAGTATCCAATAAACACACATTTTTCAGCTTTTGGATCCAGCTTAGTTCTCAGCTCATCTGGCACATGCACATATGCAATGCATCTAAAGACTTTCAGATGAGACAAATCTGGTTTTCTGCCAGTAAACCTCTCCTCTGGAGTTACATCATGTATGGCTGCAGTTGGAGTCCTGTTCATGATGTATACTGCTGTAGAAACAGTCTCAGCCCAATAACAATGCGGCATATTCTTGTCTTCCATCAATGCTCGCGCAATCTCAGCAATGTGCCTGTTTTTTCGCTCAGCAACTCCATTTTGCTGCGGAGTGTATCTGCATGTAAACTGTCTCCGAATACCATTCTTCTTTAAAAATTCAGAGAACTCATTGGAGAAGTACTCTCCCCCTCCATCTGACCTTAGGCACTTTACATATTTCCCTGTTTGCTTTTCAACCAAAACTCTGAAACTTTGAAAGTAAATGAACACCTCACTCTTCTCCTTCATGAAATATACCCACACTTTCCTTGTGTGGTCATCAATGAAAGTCACATAGTACCTGCAGCCTCCCATAGATATGGTCTTCGTAGGACCCCATACATCTGAATGCACAACATCTAGTGCATTTCTGCTCACATATCTGTTACGTGGAAACACATGCTAACTTGGCTACCAAGCATTGGCCACTAGATCCCTTATCATAAATATGTGATGTCCCAATATCAAGGCACTGATCGGTTTAGTAAATTGGTTCTCTATATGGAGAATTTAAATGACCCAATCCTTTAGCTTTAGAAATAATCGAATCTAATATAGGGATATCTTCTAAATTTAAAACCATTTTACTTACAAAAACTCCTATATAGAAAGGTGAATACTTCCCAAAACTCTTAGGCTTTACTGAGACTCAAACCTTATAATTAGATGTTAAGTTTACCAATTAAAAAACCTAACTGGTGCATGACAAAGCAAAATTTGCCAATTAAAACCTTTCATACACATCCAAATAAGGATTTTCTTGATATAAGCTTCCTATTAATTGATATATGCTAAAATTACCTTCTCTATATCGTTGCTTATTATAGACACATCAAAGGTATACATAGATTTCCTAGGATAATTAGGTTCTTATAATTGAAGCCTTATGATATCTTATCAATGAGTCCAAAACCATTGATCCACAACCTACAAATTAAAATTCTACCATCCATTCTTAGAACCACATGTTACCCTTCTCATCCACAAAGGATTTCTTGCCAACTCCTTGAAACGAGCTAACTGCTACCACCTTTCCTAAATGAATGTTTAGCTTAGCTATCAATATATTTTTGATACAAAGTGATCAATTTTTCACCCAAACTGGTGTGTATAGAAATCCTATGGCTCCCTAGGAACAAACATTACTTCCTCAATAACAAATACACTTTCACTCCACTAGAAAGTTTATATCTCATCTATTCTCAGCCAATGACTTAGAATTAATCGACAAAGGTTTAGTCCATCCCCTTTGAAATACCAAGGGTTGATATTGTTGGAATCTATGGTTGCTTAAGCAAGTTGCTAATCACAAGGATTAATCATGGCGAATGAAGAAGTGAAGTGATTAGGGTTAAGCACACAAGATGAAGCAAGAGGTTAGCATAACAGCGAAAGTAGAAAGCGGGAGGAGACTTGTAAATAATTATTAGATTATAGCATATAAATAGGCTTGGTACAAAAGTGATTAAGAGTTAATCACATCCACCTAATCCAAAAGTAGCTAAAAGGGTCACCCATTGCCTAGAATGGAGTGCAATAAAAAAGTTCTTTTCACATCTATGGTTGTCCTAAAACTGTGGACATGCCCAAAGCCTTGTGCTAGAGAAGGCTTTCAACCATAGGACCATATGACCAATATCCCCGAGGTCACATACAAGATATTTTTATGTGTATTTCAACACCCTCCCTCAACAAAATATCCATGGCTACTAGGATGTGAATGCTAGCTCTAGTTACAATGATGGTTATGATGACCATCAAAGTGCCTGTAGGTCTTACTTATAGAGGTTTATAATGCCAGTTATGATGATAGATGCTAGACTTCTAGTTATAATTACAATTTACTTAGGATAGAGGGATGACCAACAAGTAGGGCTAGGCTCCAGCTGGTCTAGAAAGCCTAGTCGTCTTGAACAAAATTGACCTATACTTAGGTCTCTACTAGCTAGATTTACAAACTATTAAGATAGCTAGATAGAGTGACTAAGGTAGCTAGATTATACGATTATCACAAGCTAGCTCAACTCTCTTTATAGAATAATTATTCAAGCTCTACACTGTGCTAAAGGAAATTGTTAGTGGTAAGATTCTTAGTTTACTACACAGTTTTAGCAAGCATTGTTTTCTAAATTAGAAATCAATTCAAGGATTTCAACATCTGATCATCTTGAGTAAGGTATATAGAGTATACAAACTAACTAGATAATGGAGGATACGAATAGAGAATGTCTGTAAGTGGTGGTCTTAATGGGGAAAGAATTCTTTGGTAGAAAATTTTTTAAAGCATTTTTAGCTATAAGTTATAGCCCATTTATTTATGTACGACTATCACCCTAGATCACCCACAATCGTGGAACTAAGGGGAGTTAAAGTGTAATTAGATGTGGACTTGTTGCAAGATATATTGAAGATTGCCAAGGATAGTGTGAAGAGTGCTTAGGATTGAGCTCAAAAGTGGAATTATATTGAAGATATAACTATGTACAAGTATCATCCTAGATCACCCACAATAATGGAGCTAAGGGGAGTTAAAGTGTAATTAGATGTGGACTTGCTACAAGATACATCGAAGATTGCAAGATCATGAAGATTGCTTAGGATTAAGATCAAAAGTGGAATTATATTGAAGATATAATTATGTATGAGTATCACCAAAGATGACCCACAATAGTGGAACTAAGTAGAGCTAAATTGTAATTAGATATAGACTCATTGTTGTTGCAAGATATATTGAAGATTGCCAAGGAGAGTGTGAAGAGTGATAGAGGATAGAGCTCAATCTTATACTAACTATTCCAAGGGTCCTACAAGAGGGCATGTCAGTTTACCTAGTCCCAAGGCCTATATAACTACGAGAAATACACATTATCTTCTAGGTTTTTTGGCCCTTATGCCTTTGAATAGCAAGCTGCCAAAACGCCTAGAGCCTATGCTCTGATACCATGTAACAAAACATAGCAAAAGTAGGATGGGATTAGGATTAACATAATATACAACATTGAATTACAGAAAGAACTGGAGAGCAAACTGTTTGTAAAATTTAATTACAAACTGAGGGTGGCACCTGTGTGCTCCAGGTAAGGAGCTTTGATGACAATCTAGATAGATTCAAGGTAGAGAATGTCTTGCTTACAAGAGTTCTTGAACACAATGAGCTAATTAGGTTGCCAAACTATTCTATATATAGTACCTAGGGTCAATATGGGTGTACATCGACCATGTCAACTAACCCAAGACTTGGTCCTAAATGACCAACTGACTATATCATCTGATTGGGACCATATTAGACTACAACAGAGCCTCATAGGAATTTCATGTAGCTCCCACAATCGTTTGAGTCCATCTAGACTCTCGAACGGGTCCCACAACCCGAGACTAATGTAGTCACATAGCCCACACACCTACTTGTAGAGTGCCAATTCTAGATAATTAGTCTCCTAACCATCATCATATGGCCACATTTGGCCAGGATCTAGGGTCAAAACTTGGAAATGTCGGGTCCTCTTGGGTGCTCACCACACAACGAGTACTCCTTATAAAGGGCTTTATAAAATAGAGCACATCTGTCACACATAGTAACAACACGAGGGTGGAGCTTTGAGTATGATTTTTTAACAAGAAGACCATGTGGCCATCTTAGTGTGTAAACTTGGAAATGCAAGGTGCTCGAGTGCTTACCACAATGACTACTTATCATAAGGGGCCTTATAAAATAGAGCACATCTGTCACCCATAGTAATAATAGGAGGGTAGAGCATTGAGAAAATGCTTTTTCAATAGGAAGACCATGTTTTTACTTCATTCCAATACATGGTCAAGGTTGAACAATGGAGTGTCTATGTCATCTTTCTCCCCCCTTAGAGGAGGTTTGGATATTTTCAAAAGGTGCTCTATATGAACATGAATGAAAACTATCCTTAGAGTGATAACGAAATCAATTTCCATGAGGATAAACAATAATCCATCTTGTGGCACTCTTGTGGGACATGTTGTGGAGCAAGGCTTGTTCTCATCAAGTATAGCAATGCCTCTTTATTGATAAAGAAAAAGAACTTGTTTGGGCAGGGGGTACTGTTGATATTTATGGACTACATAAACCATGGCCAACCCTTCTCTCTCCGTGGTTGTATAGTTGGATTCAACATCATTCAAGTGTTAGCTACTAGCAAAAGAAAAATTCATAGGTTCCATATTATTCTTCCCTAATTATGCTAGGCTCATGTCCAATTGCAAAGTCTAAAGCAACAATCGGATTTGGTTGCAAAAAATAAATGATGGCATGTGCACTCTTTTTTGCACTATTTTAGTTGAAAAAGGACAGTTGAACTTACAACATTCTTTGTGGCCACCCAACTTCATGTTTAGTTACCCTTAAAACGTGGTTCCCTAGTTGTAGGGTGACCAGCAAGATGGCTACTCTTTTGGCAACTTTTTCTTGTAGTGAGACATGATTTTCCATGCACTTCATGAGATTTACACTCTTAGACTAGGGAATCTTTCTTAAACAATATTAACTACCTCCACATGAATGAAACAATCCAAGTTAAGCATCAATCATGCCCTAATTGAAGTGAGGTAGGGTAAACATGCACACCTTTAGAAGTTGCTTTAGCATTCCTCTAAGCTAGCAAAGTGAATAAGTTATTTTTTTCCCTAAGCAATGTTCTCGTTTATAAATATTGTGTGGCCTCATGGAGCACAACACCAATAAGATAGAGGAAAGAGCCTATTTATTATCCATATCACCTTGACTAGTCGGAGTATCAACAACATTTGATGATTCTTGTTGGGCTAAAGATTGGAAATGGTTTAATGGAGTTAAACTGAATAAGGGCTCAGCTAAAATCCTATACACAGAGGTAAGGAAATCAGATATAAACATTGATTACTGCAACAAAGCCTAGAAGGTAAGTCGGAAGGGTGGCACTTGGAGGAAGAGATGGAACCTTACTTGGGAATCTAACCTGCCTTTGAAGTTTTAGGTTTTTTTATCATGGAGAGTTTGCTAACTGCCCTTCCAATTGGCTCCAAACTACTGCAAAGAAACTTTACCTAAGGATGTTGCCCAAGGTGTAGATTTGCTGTGGAGGATGGGAAACATATTTTCTGGGCTTGCCCTGCTATTAAAAGTTTTTGGTTTAGGTTGGGGAGATGGGTGGCTAGGTCATTGGAAATTGTGGGATTTTGGGGGAACTGGGTGTTGGAAAGGGGGGTTGACTAAGAGGAAGAATCTAATTGGTTATTTAACATCATTAGATATGTATGCTTATGGGAAATTTGGACTTCTAGGAACACTTTAGTATTTCAAAGAGGGGGGGAATCTGGTTTGGATGCTATTGAGATAATGCATAAATGTGTGTATGTGTGTAGATCTGTATATTTTGTTAACCAAATGAATGACATTAATATTCTTCAAGCCATTCAATCCATTCAGAATGGGATCATCTAATGTGCAGGGCTGATAATAGTGGTGCCTACTAGGCTCCTCTAACACTTGGATGATTGCAGGTGCGTGGCTCCAGTAGATAATATGAAGATTAAACTTCCTAAATTTGGACCTAAAACCAAGAGATGGTACCTCAAGGATAAGCATCCTATAGACACTTTTATGGCTTTTGTGGAGAACCCAATAGGGACTAGACCATTGGTAAAAGTGTGGATATGTAAATATGTGTTAGAGAGACTCCCCCCCAAGGGATTCACTACTGAACCCATGATGATAGCTTGTATGCAACTTGGGTACCATGTATCGTGGAGCCAATTCTCATTTGTTTGGGAGGATGAAAGATGGGAGTTGCTGTGCAAATTATTGATTTGCAACATGTATGATCTGGGCCCTTATTCCCTCTTTTTGTGATGATGTAAAAAGGACTCTTATATGGTGCAATTTCTGTCTTTTTGAAGTTTAATAAAACTTTGTGTTTTGAATGGATGTGTTCATGTGCTTAAGTTTTTTTTGCATTTATTGGTTGTAATAGACTATTTACTTATTATTTTGGAGGGCTATATGTTTATATAATTTACGTTTTGGGAGGAAATGGCTATTCAACTTCTAGGAAGTTACATATGGAAAAGCGATGGGAAAAGCAAAGGGCCTGTATAAATTTGAGCGTAATCGTATTCCTCCCTATCGTAGCAAGCAGTCATGGCCCTTGCGCCCACCTGTCTCCTCTCCAAGAACAAGCTCGTATGTAAGAAGCCGCCCCGCAAGCGCAATAGTGATGCGGCCCTGCAACAGCTTTGCGGTAAGGCAGAACTCTCTGCATCATCAATCGAAGAGCAGTTCAATCTCCGGGATAAGAAGAAGAAGACGACGACGAGCACGACGATGGTCGGAAGCTGGGGCTGGCAGCGCTTGGAAGCGTGGAGGCGAGACAAAGAGGTCTTCATCAGCACGCCGGGCTACCTGGCCGCCACCATGGACCAGCGGTGGCCTACCTTGAGGGCCGACACGGCGTGCTCCATGCTGGCCCTCACCCTTGCCGACTGGCTTGTTGGGCAGCATCGGAATCCTTCCACATCGCAGCAGAATAGTGGTAAGGCCGGTACCTCCGTCCTCATGCCTTCCCCTCCCACGCTGGACAGCCTTCTACTTAAGGGATCCCGTCGGTGGCAGCAGATGCTGGAGCTGCCGGAGGTGCAGGCCCGGTGCCAAGCCGACGGGCTTCAGGAGATGGACACAGCGTTCCAGTACGGCAGCTCTTTCGACAACATGAGCGTAGCCCCTGATGAAGGCAGCAGCTTCACGGCCTTCTTTCAGCCCCCGGATCGCGATCTTGCGGCTGTAGAGGTGGACGGAAGCGTAGGCTTCGACAGCATCTGGGCGTCGCTAGTGGCGGCCGCATCACAGAAGAAGGGCAGTAGCACTTACGTCGTGGGGTGGAATTCCCACTATTTTGTTCTGCACATCGCCCGATCCGTTGCTGCGAAGGGCGGCGGGCCCTTGTACGTCCTGGACACACTGGGATCCCGGCTGTCCGCCTCGTGCCACAAGGCGTACGTGGTGAAGCTGGACGCCACCACACGGCTCTCGTACGCCAACGACAGAGAGCCGGCGGAGGGTCTGCGGGGCTGCGAAGCTTGCAAGCTCTTCCTGCGCGACTTTCTGGCGGGCTTCTCCGTCAGAAAGGCCTGCGAAAACTACAAGGAGGGCCTCATCTCGCGACAGAGGCTGTTGGAGGTCCTGCAGATCGACTTCCGGGCGGTCAAGCTTCGAGAGTCATGAATGCTCCCCTTGCGGGAGAGACGTTTTTGTTGGAACCCTATTTTGCCTTCGTGCGCCGCTATATGCTTGTGATGAGTGATTGCTATTCACTCTTCAAAAAAAGGCATGAAAAAAAGAGAAATTCAATATATTGTAAACTCAAAAAACAACATTTATATTGAATTTTTCAAAAAATGAGAAGTTCAATATACTATAAACTCAAAAAATAATATTTATTAAAATGTATATTTCAAGTTTTATTGATCTATTTAACTTCTATGAAATTTTAATTGAACCAAGTTAGAAAGCATTATTTGTCAAATTTATGTACAAAATTTCCACTATTAATTTAGCTAATAAACTATGTGATAGATGCTTAACTATTAAATTATATTTTTTGTGTGTGTGTGTGTGTGTGTGTGTGTGTGTGTGTGTGTATCAATCAATGTTATGCTTGTCGCACCTCATGGTGGAGAAATGTTTTTAAAGGCCATAGTATAGTAGCTCAATCAAGAGTAAGTAGTACATTGCAAACATTAGAAGAGGTAATTGAAGAATTGGGGCTAGTAAATGTCTTCTAACTAGATTTGACAAATAGAGCCAATTGTGATGTATAATTTAAGTGCTAATTATAAATTAAAAGAGAAAAAAACTAAACTTATTTTTTCTTAAAACTGGCAAAAGAAAATGTTGTTTTGACTGTGGTTGCTTAATGCCCCCTTGTCTAAGTTGTTTCATTGAGGTTTTTTTAGGACTGTGCATCCAATTATAGCTATAAAGAAATTGGAGCATATATAAGGGCGGGTTCAGATAAGGCGACAGCCAAGCTGCCGCCAGCCTGCGCTGCAATCGCAGAGTGCCCCATGGCACCTTTCATTCACACTGGGCGGTGGAAATCCACCCCCCCTTGCCACGTGATGGAAGAAGGGCGTTGATGTTGTGCCGACCCCCCCCTCGCCCAAAACGTATTCCACCCTCCACGTCGATTTTTTTGCAGGAGGAGCCCACCTGAAATTCTCAACGTTCCATTTTTCCCAACGTTCCATTTTCTCAACGTTCATTTTCCAACGTACAAACCCCCCCTCCCCCCCTCACACCCTTCAATTTCCTATAAATTAAAGGGTTTAGGGTGAGATTTTGTACCCTCTAGAATTTCTAGAGAACATAATAAGCTTCACAAGTTCCATTCTCCAAGGTGCTTTTACATGCACTTCAATCATGCTTTCTTTTTATCCACGCATTTACCTTTCTTTTAATGTTTTTGTGGTACACTTGCCATGCCTTTGACATTGTGTGCTTATGGTTTTCTTTTAGGGGTGTGCAAAAAGCGCGGGAGGCAACGTGAAGCGAGCGCATAAGGTGACCCCTCACAAACCGCATTTCCATTATCATGACTTATCTATGTGTTTTTAATTTATGTGGTGCTAATATTCTCTTCGTGTTTGATGTAGGTACTATGGATTCCAACACGAGCCATGAATTTGATTCATCGCAACAACGAGGCGACGATGATCCTATTTTCTCCCAAACTTCTCTCCCGCACTCTAATTTCTATTCATTTCCCCATCCTCCTTTTCATGTGCCACCTCATGGCTTCCAAGCCATGCTCAATTCTCCTTCCTTTTCTCCAAACTCTCCCTTCATGTTTCGCCCCCCCCATTCACCTATGGTAGCGCAACCTCCTAATCGATCATCCCCCCTAGGTATCCCAAACATGGGTTCCATTCCCAATTCCCCAGGAAGCCAACCATCACCCAACTCGCTCAATAACCCCCCTTTATCTTCTCAACCAAAGCGAGTTCGTGGCATGAGGAAGGAGCCTAGCGATGAGGAGATTGTGTCAGAGACCCAACCTGCGCCAAAGAAACCCAAGAACTCCAAAAAGAAGGTGGTGGTGGACTTGGGGGAAGATGACGACAACGACAATAAGAAAAGCAAGTGGCAAGACTTTTGGGTTGACCAACTCATTCATGTCAGGGGGGGCATGAGTGAGGAGTTCAACAATCCTGGGAAACAAGGGGTCAACTTGTGGGCAAAGGTGGCCACAAAGCTAGCCGGCATTTACCCTGATTTCGATAAGGATAGTGAAAGTTGTCGCAAGAAGTGGCAAGCGGTGCTAGCAAAATATAGAGTGGACAAAGCTCACAACTCGGTATCTGGCAATGACAGGAGGCACACATGTAAATGGTTCGATGTGGTGGATGAGTATTACCACGATAGAGCCATGGTCACTCCTCTTAGCCACGCTTCTTCATCAACAATGGATGATGCTACTTTCCCCAGCGGTGACAAGGATGAAGTAACTATAGCACTAGATGACGAGAAGCCACATGCACCCATGTCCTCAAGTCGTCAAGTGACTCCCAAGTATGAGGAATCTTTGGCCACAATGGCCGATACTGGGAAACATCTATTGGACCATCTCAAGGAGACCTCTAGCCAAAATGTTGCCTTGGAGAGGGAGCGACTGAAGATATTGGCAGGATTGCATGCCACAATGAGTGAATTCCTTAAGGAAGGAAGGGGGGGCAACAAGTGGCCTTGGCGGAGGAAATTCTTGTTATTATTCTTGTATGAGTTTATAAAGTTTGGGATCTCAACGTTGCTTTGTTCCTATGCGTTGTATGGATTTATGAATGTTTCTAAGCTCCTAAGAAGCCATATAAGTTGAGAATTTAATATGTATCAACTTGTTTTGGATTTGCAGGTGACAATGGGCATGTCCAAAGACATTGCACTCTATTGTGCGTGGTTGTGTTCTATAGCGATCTATGAATTGCTTAAAGAACCAAGCATGCACAATGATGAGTGCATAGTGCAGACTTGGTTGCATGTTACCGAATGCATGGCACGATCTGTGAGGTTGAGGAAGATTGCGAACCGTAGGAGGGGTCATGAACACAGACAAGCGTGGGCATATCCACGGCCTCAAGGCTTTGTAAAATGCTATCTCCTAAGTGCTTATAGTGCTACCATGTTCATGCGGCGTCTTAGGGTTAGCAAAGAAACCTTTCATTACCTTTGTGGGAGTCTAGCACCATTCATGCAAAAGAAAACCACAAACTTCCGTGTGCCTGTGTCTATTCAAGATAGGGTAGCCATTGCTCTAAGCAGACTTGCTACAGGAGATGGACTACTGGGCCTTGGTGACACCTATGGTTGCGCTAAGAGCACATGTTGTGAAATAATCCTTGAATTTTCCAAGGCAATTGTGAAATCGGGTCTCCGGAATATGTACATAAGATGGCCTTCAAGATCTCGGCTTGCAACTTTAGCACGAGAGTTTGAGGCACTTAGGGGAATTCCCTAGGTCGTTGGTGCGATAGATGGTTCTCACATCCCCATCATTGCACCCCGAGACAACCATGTTGACTACTTCAATCGGAAAGGGTTCCACTCTATTTTGCTACAACTAACAGTAGCCGCCAATTGCTCAGTATGGAATTATGATGTCGGTTGGGCCGGATCAGCGCATGACTCCTTGAACTTCTCCAGAAGTGATATAGGGCAAGCATGTGCAAGGGGCGAGCTGGGTAACTATTGTTTGGTTGGCGACTGTGCTTACCCCGCACGGCCATACATGTTAGTGCCTTTCAAAGGATGCAAGGAAGGTTTGACACGTCTAAAGTACCATTGGAATTTCATTCAATCGAGCACAAGGATGCCAGTTGAGAGAGCGTTTGGTATGCTCAAGGCAAGGTTTCGCATCTTGCTAAAAAGATGTGACATGAATCTACGTCATGTCCCAGATCTTGTTGCGGCTTGTCTTGTGCTACACAACATTTGTATCCAACATGGAGAGTCTTTTGATATGGAGTGGGTACGTGAGGCGGAAGCAGAATTGTCAGCATGCTCTGGATGTGTAGAAGAGGATCGAAGAGCAATAGCTACCTCCATGAGGGAGCTTCAAGCAATACGTGAAGTTGACATAGAGGATGCAATGGAGCGCGCTCAAGGAGGCAATGAAGGGTGTGCGAGTGACCTTGGAGTTGGCTCGGAGCGGCGAGATAGTCTTGCCCGAACAATGTATAGAGAGCAAGCAAGGATGAATGTCCTACAAGTTTTTGGAAGGGCAGCTTTAGAGGAGCTGGACTCACCTACCAACTCCGATTAAGCCTTTGTAATACAAGTCTTTTGTCTGGCTTATTGTGGTTTGTAGTGTGGCTTCTTTATTTTATGTAGTTACACTATGCTTTGTGGACATAATATAGCTTTGTTCTATGGTTTTTGGTATGGTGTTTACTCTTTCTTCCGCCGCCCCCCACCAGTGTTCATAGTGGGCGGCGAAAGAAGTCAGGCTCCCTTTTACTTCCCCCTCCCTATGTGAACACTTGGACGGCGGAAGTGTGCATTTTGTAAGAGTTCCACCTGGAAAAGTGTGTTTGAGAGTATGTTTTCCGCCGCTCCAATGTGAACCCGCCCTAAATATATGCATTGTTCTCTCCAAAATTGTTTGTTGCTAATAGATGGAGTTAAGAAGCTAGTATTTTATATAAGCCGAAAGCACAAACAAGACCCTATGCACTATCCTAACCAAGACTATAGAGGCGAGTCACAATGAGACTGGGAACAAAAGTTGTCAGCTGCATGGCCAAACCGAAAGCACAAACAAGACCCTATGTGCTATCCCAACCAATAGCATAGAGGCGAGTCGCATTGACTGGGAATAGAAGTTGCTGGCTACACTGTGGGCTTATTGCACCACATATAAAGTGGCCATTAACAAAACACCCTTCAGCTTAACCTACAGCACTGAAACAGTTATGCCTATGGAATTATTGGTGGAAAGATTAAGAGTTGCCATACGGGAAAGGCTCACCGTCGGCAATGTCTTGAGCGATCAGCTTTTGGAGCTTGAGAAGCTCGATCGATATGAAACATCTCTAAGAGTTGTGTATGGTATCATAGTCGAAAAACTAAGGTGCAAGGAATGGTTTGATGGCGAGCTCAAGGACAAGGAGATGAACGAGGGGCATATGGTCCTCCTCTACAGCACAAAAGATCACAAGAAGAAACTTAAATACAGAGGACTAGGACCTTTCTTAGTGATTGAAATAACCCCACAAGGCATAGTGCGCATTGAAACCCTTGATGGTGTCAAGATGGACATGTATTTCAATGGTAGTAAACTAAAATGCTACTACGGCCCACTTATGTGAAACATCTTAAGGGCCATTCACCTTAAAAAAGAGAAGAAACATAAACACGATGAGATGAAAAAAATAGCGCAGCGCAAAGCCAAGGAATGACAAGCAAAACTTAGGGGCAAACAAATCATTGTAAACATGGCCTAGGTTGTTGATCTACGCACCTGTGGTTAGGAATGACCACTCCAATAAGTTTCACAAAAAAACTAGCACTTGTTGTACGGGTGCTAACCACAACTTAATATCTTATGACACATGGCATTCTCTCGGGAGGCCAACCTTATTACTCACCCCAGCCATAATTCTATTTCACATTTGGAATAATCCCTTGGAAGATGAGTTCTATGTCATGCCTACAGGAACAATGCATGAAGAAATCCTTATGGGATGTAGATAGATGGGACACAACCGGTGTTAGATTGATTGGGATGCAAGGACGATAACACTACAACTAGCCTCTAGACAAGTTACCGTCCTTATGATAGACAAAGAGCCAGAGCCACCCAACTCACCCCCCACAAGGTGACCCCTCTCCTTCACCAACCACAATCACCCTGCTTACTAACCAACATAGAACTATGCCACCCAAAAAGAGGCATCTCCTTCACCAAGATACCCCATACACTCAATGAGCCTCATCCACACCAAGCTCGGTAGAAACTCAAACCTTGCCAACCGAGCCCACTACCACCACTAACTCCACTAACACCACTAATTGCCAACATATACCAAATCGCCCCCATTCCACCCAACCCACCGATTCTCACAGTTGGTGGGTATCCAAGAAGTTCCTTAGTGCCCAAGGTTATTATGAGGGTGTTCACACCCTATGGATTCCTCGAAGATCCAACCTCTCCCCTCCTCAAACCTGGGCAAAACCCAAAGATTTGGCAAACCCAAAAGCTTCTATCTCTCATCATATTTTCCAAACCTCACGTCAGCCTCCGATAAGGCAGCTACAAAACCACAAAATTAGGGAGAACATCCGACTACACGATCCTCGTCGCCGCAAAATAATGGTTTGAAACCATGCCTTAAAGAACCACCTGAGAGGTTAGCTATCCAAACTAAGGGATTCACAATTTTCTCCATGCCTAAACATAGAGTCCTTAAGAGCACCCTCAAGTTGGAGATCTAGAGGCATCTAGAGGCATCTAGAGCACCCTCAAGTTGGAGATCTAGAGGCATCTAGACACTTCACTCGAACATGCAAAAATTCATGGAATCCACATAGCACTAGGACCATGGGACGTCTTTGAATGCATTAGTCCCTACTAGGCCCACGAGCCTAGGATGTAGTCTAGGATGCAATGATCAATTTTCCCTAACATGATATAGTCACATAATTCCTAAGCAGTATATTTAGCACAATGCCTTAACCACGAGACCTTCTCTTTCGATGTTATAACTTAACCTCTAGGCTGGCCTAGCCTTGGGCTAGTCTCACTCATCTTTTGTGCTCAAGACAAATGTGAGTGATTTTGCAATAGGTACAACATTTTATTAGGATGGGTGAGTAGTCTTTGAAAGTAAGAAATTTTCAAAGGTAGAGTTATAGTATCCTACCCAAAAAAGGAACTTGTGGT
>NC_141051.1:19229061-19231561 GCF_041138505.1 Cibotium barometz
CTAGCTCTCAAGGCATGCATGTTTAATTGTCATTTTTGGTACTATCTAACCATGTAAACCTTTTCCCAACCTTCTCTAGAAGAGTGTCCATGGTTTACTAGAATGTGAATCTGATCCTTGGAGTTATTGGTGGGATCTAGGAGGGGGGCTCATATTTAAGGTCCTCATCTTTATCATCTAACATCTTGTTACAAGATCTATAGATACATGCTTATATGTTGCATTCTCTAATGACGTCCACACCTCCTAAGATAAACGCCATATTTGGCCCCGACATCAACCAAGGCTGGCCACATAGCTAGGTGGTCTTTTTCAAGAAACCCTAGCTCTCAAGGTGTGCATATTTCATTGTCATTTTTGTTACTATCTAACCATGTAAATCTTTTCCCAACCTTCTCTAGAAGAGTGTCCATGGTTTACTAGAATGTGAATCCAATCCTTGGAGTTATTTGTGGGATCTAGGAGGGGGGCTCATATTTAAGGTCCTCATCTTTATCATCTAACATCTTGTTACAAGATCTATACATATCAATTAAATTGATGCATGCTTATATGTTGCATTATCTAAAGTGGTTGGAACACTCGTTTGCAAGGATGACTCAAGCCATGGGATGATGATTCTTTCCTATATTAAAATCTATCTTCAAGGACTAGTCACTTAAGGTGGCCAAGATGGCAAGTGTAAGAAGAGCATTAAGAACTGTGGGCAAGGTGTTCCAGCTCCATCTTTCTATGGTATGAGAGAGTGGTCAGGGGGGTAGAGGCGTCAGTTCATGTGGTTTTGCAAACAGCAGCATGGATCATACTTGGAGAGTATGTAATACCATCTATCAATCACCTACTCGACCCCGAGTTGTATCGCAAGTTGGACGAGGTACAAACCTTACTGTGGATGAGGTTCGAGCATTGGAGGCTAGTGGATTTGTGTTGCAAAAGAAACTATGCCAAGAAGCAAATGATGTAGCCATCGGTCAACAAAGTACAGAAGTGGCATATCGGATATGACAGCCAAGAAGTCCATATTAGGGAATTTGGAAAAATTCATGCATTATGGAAAAAATGAAATTGACATCTTCAAATTATTTTGGTAATTTCGACAACTTTGGTAATTTCACTAAATTTGAAAGAGAGCATGTTGCCACTCAAGGTTGATAGTAACACATATGGGGTGTTTACAAACACCATTTAAGTTAAAATAATGCCAAGAGAAGGTCCGCAAATTTTGAAAGAAAAGTACTAATTTTTTTTAAACTAATGGCCTCATATGGAAAGACCAACAATATGATCCCTTTCCCAACATATTCTTCTTTGCCTTGTGACCACAGTGGCACAAAGTTTTCTCTCCAACTCTCATGGAGTGAAATTCCATCGTATGGCACTACTGTTAAATCATCATCACTACCCATGGTTGAACCCAAACCTCCTTGAATATAAGGTGCTATACCCTATCTCTCTAGAGAATGCTGATACAATTTGACAATGGTACCAACTACATCGACTATTTTGCTTGTTTCTAAAGTTGGGAATGGTACCAACTCATTGACAATGGTACCAACTACATCGACTATTTTGCTTGTTTCTAAAGTTGGGAATGGTAGTGCAATGTCATGGTTGAAGAATTTGTCAATTCTCACATTCTCAAGTGTCTCTCCATGGCATAGATCTTCCTCATGGGTTTCATGTATCTTCCTTATAGCCACCATCACTTTATTAATGATTATAAACTTAACACATTCTTTGGGAGAAAATTGAGATGCCATTTTCCCTACACATAGAAAAATACATTATTTTGGTACTCTAAATTTGATCAAGTGTCCAAATTGAGTTAGTAGAATCTATATTATAATCTATCATTAATATCATCTTCTTTCACTTGCCACTTGATGTAGAATTGGTCAATTGTCCAAATCTATATACAATATGAATATTTTTGAGTGATGGCTAGGTGTCCAAATCCTTCAACTCCACCGAATACATGGACCACTCCTTTTTGGTGGGATTATTACTGAAATATTTGTATATATATCATCCCTGCTAACAAATGCCACAACTCTCTAAAGAAATGGTCATGTGTCTAAATGTGTCTCTAATATAGAATTCTATCACATCCTAGTTTTATGAACCTACCCATTTGTATACAGATATATCACCCCAACCAATATAACTTAATATACATTTGGCCAATTGTCCAAATCTATATACAATATTAATTGCCTCATGAACATCACATGTGAACTAGCCATTTCTACATAGCTCTCCCATTCAATGCCACTTCTTTGATATTTACGTAGGTGTCTAAATCTATATATGATATTGACACATGTATGACACCCTGCCTTTCAAGGCTTGACCATGCATATATGTGCCCCTCCAATGTCACTTCTTTAATATTTACCTAAGTGTCTAAATCTATATATGATATTGACACACATCACACCCTACTTTTTGGGACAACCATCCATATACATCCCGTCTAAATCTATATATGATATTGACACAC